>NC_062215.1:32920485-33232516 GCF_902686445.1 Sciurus carolinensis
GATGTGGCTCAGTGGTTGAGTGCCCCTGAGTTCAATCCTCAGTATCAAAAAAAAAAAAAAGAGAGAGAGAGAGAGAGAGAGAGAGAGAGAGAGAGAGAGAGAGAGTGAGCAACCATCAAAAGAACAACAAAAATATGGAACACCACCCATGTGTTCAACATTGAACTTGAAATTTTTTCCTTATTAGTTAAGCCTATTTGAGCAGGCTTTGTGTGTGTGTGTGTGTGTGTGTGTGTGTGTGTGTGTGTGAGAGAGAGAGAGAGAGAGAGAGAACTGGACCCAGCAAATAAATGCTAAGTTATGTAGAATATGATTCCAGGAAGAAGGAACACCACAATTAACACATCTTGTATTTGAAGGACTTGGCTAAGCTGGGGAGATAGGGCTTGATCCTGAGCTTCAAAATTAGCAATCCTAATTAAATGATTGTGAAACAGGTAGTTTGTCTGCCTCTTGAAGTTAGTGTGTAAAAAAAAAAATCACCTCAGGATTCTTGTTCAAATGCAAATTCTGATTCAGTAGGTCTAGGGTGGGACTGGAGATTCTGCATTTCTAACAAGCTCCCTGGTGATGCCAGTGTAGCTGAACCATGGGCCATACTTTGCATAGCAAGGGATTAAACCATGCACTCTGGAACAGGGATCATTGCATTTGGAGGATGGTGGGGAAAATCCAGGGTGTTGGATTGTTAATAACTTCATATAGCCCTCAGTAAGGCACTAACAGAAAAAGACATGGTTATCTTTACACCAGCCTGTGTAAAAACAAAGAACAAAATATGTCTCTGTCAAGAGAGGTGTACCACCCCTAAAGAAAAGGGGGTCAGCAAAATGCCATGTCCTCAAATGCCTTGTTTCTGTTCCCCAAAACCCCGCCAAATTAAAAGAACAATGGGAGCAAGCCTGGGCTGGAATGTCCAGACACATATTATCTGGACACCGGCTTTCTTTTAAGTACATTGAGAACTAGGGCAAGTTCATGTTATCTGTAGCAAGTTGCTTTTTGCACGTAGGCCAGGACAGTTGCTTCTTGGGTGGCTGGTCATGCAAGCAAACAAAGCTAGTGATGATGTCGCTGCCTCTGCAGTCCAACATATAAAACTCCTCTCTCAGTGGTGACTGACACAGAACTGAGGACACTGTGGAAAGGGTACGAGCCGCTCATTCACCCAGTTGTCACTGGACAAAACACCACAAGGGAGAGGAAACCCTGCTTGATGAAGCACAGGGAGGGACAGAGATGCTGTCTCTTCAGCTTCCCACCAATGAACTCCTCCTGGGGCAGTCACTGATCTTTAGTAAGCCTTCCGCAGTCAACCTTATGACTTGCATGCTGTCTCCAGGCATTTCTTTTTGGCCTTTCAGAAACCTACCCCACTGCCCTGGAGCAACTGGGCTGTGGACGTGACAGAGGTTCTCTCTGCCTGTGAACTGCAATAAAAAATAATGGAATTGTGATATTGTGGTTCTGCCCATCTTGGTCAACTTTCTAAAGTCTACCCATATTTGTAGAATGAATGCATGATTGGGTGAGTGAGTGAATTATAAGAAAGAACTCAATAATTACAGCTGCCCCAGACATGAAACAGGTTGCCATATAATGCACTTCCCAACCCAGGAATGTTCAAGCAGTGACTCAGTGACCATTTGACAACTTAAACTGGAATAGATACTAAGCAGGGATCTTATGAAGATGCAGATTCTTGATTCAGTAGGTCTAGGATAGGGTCTGGGATTTTGAATTTCTACATAGCCTCCAGAAGTTTCTTTTGCGGCAGGTCCTTGGACACATTTTGAGTAGTAAGGATGTAATGGAGAATTCTCCAATGGGTCGAAAGTTCAGTTAGGTTAGTAGTTTTCAAACCTGCCTGCATGTCAGACTCACCTGAGAATTTATTGAAAATAAAGGTTCTTCAGCTCCAATGCCAGATATTTTATTATAGATTGAGAGCAGGGTATGACACCTATATTTTTAACAAAACTTTCTACAAATTCAGACACAGCATTTGAGAACCACTGAGTCCCAGGCTTCCCAAATTTGTTACAAACTCTAAGCTTCCTTTTCTTAAGAATTTGACAAGTATCAATCAGGATGGGGGCAAAGTCAGGCTGATTAAATTTCTCCTGCTTTATTATATGAATAGCACTGTGGTCAAAACATATCCCTGGTATTTATGACTCCTATCCCCTTTTTTCAGAGAATTGACATTTTCTATCGTTTTAAAGATCAGATTTACATTGTACTCTCAAACTAGCTAAATTAATGATTTTTTGAGCCCATCAGCCCTTGGTGATTCAACATAATTATGTTTGAAAAAGGAACTTTCACACTGGGTTTGTTGAAGATTTTTTTTTCCCCACAGGAAAAAATAGCAAGGAAATCTAGGGTTATATGACACATTAAAAACATCTCACAAACAGAAATCATCCAAAGTGAGCTTGTAAGAGTCATGGTCTCTTGCTCCTAGTGCAGCTGTGAGCAGAGAATTCAGAGCTGTAGAGTTTTAATGCTGCTGAATCCCAGACAGGTTTGAGAGATTCCTGTTCTGTTTTGCTTTGTTTCTTTACTCATTCATCATCATTATTCTCTCTTCCAATGTAGCCACATATGGAAGAGTTTAGGGAGGCGAGTTGGGGTCTGGTTCCAGAACTAGGGACTGGAGGGGGAAGCTGGACTTCTGTTCAGCAGCAGAGTTAGGAGAAGAGCCATTGGAATTAGTAAGATGTGAAGTCCAGTGAGGACCATGTTGGGCGTCAGGGGGTAGCCTGGAAAGAAGCAAACATACAGGAGGGCCCATAAGATGTGTCCTGGTTCGTCGGCACGGGACACAGGGACGAAAAGAGGTGTATAGGCAGACTGCATCTGAGTCATCTGACCACCCTTGAACCACTCCAGGTAAGGGAGCCTCCAGGGTCCTCCCAACACACAAGGGCGTTTCCATCACAGTGTAAGCACATGGTGTCTCTCCTGCCTCTTATTCTCCCTTCCCTCTGACTTTCCCACTTAAGTTTGCTTTCCTTTCTTATCTCAAATGCCCCTTGCCCAGGGCAGTCTCCTCAGCTCCAACTGTGTTAGGCCCCTTGTTTTATGTCCTCAGAATTTATGTACCCTGATTTCCCAGCATTCTTGTGGTTTATAGTTATACAATGTACATATGTTTTTTTTTTTTTTAACTACTGTCAACTCTAAGCTCCATGAAGGCAGAAATCCTATCTTTAGTTCCAAGTCATCCCCAGAACTTAAATGCCCAGCATGTGGCAGGCATTTGTCCAATAACTAAACAATTGTCCTTTATGTCTTTCTGCTCCACTAACCAGTGAGCTTTCTAAGAGGAAGAACCAGACTCAATCTATCTTTGTATCCTCAGGTTACCCAAACAATTACTCAATGCATAATTATTTGAATTGTACTGAACTGAATTAAATTATCAGTAGCAGGAGTGCCCTGGGCACTGGGTTGAGACTCAGGGCAAAATTCCAAGGTTAGGACAGGGGAAATTAACAGTGAGGCCATTAACTCTAGGAGACTGGGTTCTTAGATTAAGATAAACTCATAAAGTCTGCATCAGAAGAAAAAACAGAAAAAAATGGGTGACTATAAGCAGTGAGGGCTGGTGTTCAGATGTAATGCTGAGACATTCTCTGGGTTTTATTCTCAGATTAGGTATCACCAATGGTGCAGCAACCAGATCCACAAGGACTTCTGAGAAGTGGGAGCAACTAGCATGGGCTCCTGAGCTCAAGAGCAGAAATCCTGGCTGAGTCAGCTGCTGTGCTGAGACGTGATAGTGTGCATCACACTCACATGCCCCAGACAGAGGAAACCTAGATCTGGCTCATCAAGGGCACAGGGGGATCCTCTCAGCCTGCAAGCAAACCTTAGGGGAGCCACAAATCATCAGGATAGACAGGAAATCCAGCAGCAGAAGGCAAAACACAAACCTTCCATTTCTGTCTCCCTTGCCTGTGACATGCAACCCAGCAATGAGGACGTGAGGTTTCAGCCATTTCCTTTCTTAGTTTCAGCTTCCCACCCCCATCAGGATGTTAAGTGGAGAGTCAGATGAGGCTGAGAGGGCAAAAATGTGACATCGCACATCTTCAGCTCACGCTGAAGTAGCTGCTCACTTCCCATGACTCAGAAATCATCTTGATAAAAATCTCTTACATGTGAATCACACCTCACATGTCTGCATGTGTTATCTCAGCCTATCCTCACAGCACCCTGGGATGCTGGCTGGTGTTATCCCTGCTCACCAGAGGAAGACGCCGAGGCTCAGAGATGGAGTGACTCTCCGGGGCTTCTACAGCAATGAGGCAGGGTTGACAGGGACCTGGGAGACCTTTGTCTGAACCCACTCTGAGCTCAGTGACTCCTGCTGTCCAAGCTGGTTGGACATCTCCCCTGGGGACTGCAACTGTGACCCAGAGAGCACAAAGCATGGGCTAAACATAGTTCATATTCCCCAAACATATATTTTAGCTCAGTGTAATTTTAAATTTTTTCTATGAAACCAAACAGATAAGTTCTTGAGTGGTACATAAAACACGAATTTTTTTTAAGTTAAAATGTGAGATATTGACATTTCAGTGAATAATGTAGCACTGTTGGTTCATTAATTGTGACAGTTGTATCATACTAATGTAAGATGTTAATGATAATGGAAACTGGGAGTGGGGTATACGGGAACTCTGCTTTTTAATAATATTGTAAATCTAAAACTGTTCTAAAATAAATTTTTTTCTTTCAAAAACATGGTACATTATAGAAATTTTAGAATGGCAGCCTTCTCCAAAAGAACATGGTTATAGTTCTCTTTTGTTCGTGGAACAGCAGGGACCATGATTGAAAATCACTGTCCCCACCCTGTTGCTTGCTGAGTAAGAAGACCTTTCCCAGTGCATGCTTATAGTATTCATCAAGCAAAGGACAAAAGAGCAGCACAGTGAAGTTTCCTCCCCTGCCCTCCCCTGGTCTCTGTCCTCTTCTTAGCACTGTGAGAAAAACAAGAGATGAATAATCACTTGCCCCTCCCTCCTCAGGTTCCCACCAGAGTAGAAGGAAATCCATTACAGCATCTGTTCCAGCACCTCATCCTTTTTCAGCCTCCGCCACTTTCTTCCACAGCATCTTTTACCCTGGTGCCCTCCACATCACCCCCGTAGAGCTCCTGGAAAGGAGAGAGAACTCAGCCCTTCATAGTTGGTCCTGGTAAGCACACACCCTAGTGTTACCATCAAGGGTTAAACAGCAGGAGAGCAGGAAGCCTTCCTAGGGATGTCCACTCAGGACTCCAGCCTCCATATGGCACAGAGATCTAAGAATGCAACTGTACGAGACTCGGGGCATATGGGTTCTATTACTTCTGAAAGATTCTTTGGGCATCTGGGGAACAGGCATTGAAGGTCCTCTTAAGGTTGATAAATGGAACTCTAGATGCTATTTTCTCCCAACTGTAAGGGAACCAAGATTCAGATGTTCTTCATGATCACTAGGTTCGCTCTGATTGTTCACTTTGATGGGTTAGGAGAAATCTAAGTCAAGGAAAAAGGAAGAGAGAAGAAAAAATGCAAAGATCATACTTTCTAGCTATACTTCAAAAAGCTGCAGTGTCTCAATCAAGCTAGAAAATGGTTTCTGGGACAAGCTTTATAACTGACCGTCAAGACTTGAACAACTGGGTTACACCAGGATATGTTGATCATCAAAACAAGTATTATTGATTGCCCAACACAATTTAGAGGTCCTGGGGATTTTCTTATCTAATTTGGACAGGAGGAAAGACACACAAGGACATAAAGAAGAAAAGCAAAGGAGAGAGAAGGAAAACCAATGTACTATGCTACCTGAAGTATGGTAAACGGGATCCGTGGAAACGAGCACTTGAACAAGAAGGAAGAGAATGATCCAGGCAGGAGGGATGGCAGAGGGAAAGACACAGATGTAGGATTGTGTGTGGCATGTCAGGGTAAATGGACAGGCTGGTTTGGCTGAAATGAAGACTGACATGTGACAGGCTACAGAGATAGGAGAGTAGGCAGTGTAGAACCTTCTGGGTAAAACTGGAGATTTGTCCTGTGGGTAGTAGAAGGCTGTGTGCCAAAAACTTTAGTGTAGAGGGGGTATGGGGTGGAAATGGGGACTGGCAGAGAGACCAGTGAGAAGGGAATGGAACTGGAATAAGTTGGAGATGATTCCAGGTAGAACCAGAATAAGGGAAAGGTGAAGCAACTAAGGCAAGAGATTTATGCGGGATAAATGGACAGCACTTGGTGACTGGGGCGATGTGAGGAAGAGGAAAGAAACAAGAAGAGTGGAGAGACCAAGAATCATCCCCAGGTTTCCAATTTGAGTGACTGAGATCATAACTACACATGAATTTTTCTTCCTCTTTCTCAACAAGGTTCCTCCTGTTCTTCCATTTCTGGCTGTCCTTGGAATGAAGGGGAAGCTGTCCTCTTATCATATCCCAGCTGATCCTAACAGTAAGAACAGGATTCTGATCCCTTTTGTGTAAAGGTTGCATGACCTGTACAAGGTTGTACAATGGAACAGAGGCAGACTAGTTAGGACCTCAGAGATCTAGGTGGTGGTTCAAGAGAGAATTCTATCCACTGGAGCCCAAGAGAACCACCACAATTTTTGAGTGGACCCACATCTTTTCATAGGTAAGGAGAGCAAGGCCTCTGAATGAGGGGTGGCTTTCTCCCAGTGAACAGCAAGCTAGGGCTTGAACCTGGCTTGTGGAGCCTAATAATTCAGTGCTCTGTGCATTTCTACTAGTTGCTCAGTGCCATATCTTGGGGAGAGGGTGTGCACACATGTGCTGGCTTGAGAAATATGGCATTTTATTGAAGTGACATTTTCTCTGTGGATTTACCACAAAGCATACTTCATCAGACTCCTTAGAGAGTAGCAATAATAATTCGAGATTGCTTTGGGTTTAAAATCCTAAGTTTATTTGTGACTTATTTGATTAGTTCATTTATCACCCCATCTCTAGCCCAGTCGTTTCAGGATTTATTTTGGGCTGAGTTGTCTCAGATGAGCTCTGAGATCTGTCACTTTTCCCAGCCATATCTCTACGTTACCCTGCCAAGACAGGGAACAGATCTGACACCTTTTTCGTTTGAAGCAAACTTATTAAAATTCATAATTTGTAAGTTAATTGGGAAGAGAAAGGCATGGAAATAAGAAAAAAATAGGAAGCACATAATATTGAGTGCTTAATGAATATTTAAGGGAAAGAGGAAAAGAGGACGAAATGAGAGACAAAACACTGATGGGAAATGGGAGAACAGCCTTCACTGGAAAAAAATTTTCCATTAATGAAGAGCGGGGAGGGACAGCATTCCATCCAGCCACCAGGGTGGTTCTTGGGAATTCCCCGTCCTGCCCCACCAGGCAGGTTCCCAAGGAATACCTCCATGAGACAAGCTCTTCAGTCCCAACATGTTATGTCTAATTGGAAAAACTCATTGACACTAGGTTTGTCACTCAAAACCCTTATGCTATGCCAATCTCAGAAGCCACCAGATACCTGATCAATTCTCCTGGTAAAAAAAAAATACTTAGCAAAATAGCAGAGTCTCTTCCGTCTCCTAAAGGAAACGCACAATCCGCCCTCAGATATTCATTTTTCTTATCCATGAATCCTTCCTCACTCTGAAAGAGGCTGCCTGGAAGGGTCCCCATTCCTCTCCAGACCCTGCATTGTTTAGAGCTGTCATTCAGAGCTGTCATCTGCATACCCTTTCAGAGGTCAGGGATGTCATAAGCTACAACACCTGGGTTTCTCCATTCTCTGGGCTAGGTTGAACAAGTAGATGAGTTCCAAGGAGGTTACATTGGTATGTGGAGCCATACTTAGGACAAGAAGTCTATTTGTTTGGTATTCTAGGAAACCAACAAAAGGAAATGCATTTTAGCCCAGAAAGAAAAAATAACCTGCCCAGTGATGAATAACTGCCAAGTCCATGGGAAAGAGGTAAAAACAGGCAGATAAGGAAGAGACTGGGCTTCCAAGGGAGATGGTACCCATCATGGTGGGGATGGCTGGGAGGCCATGATCCAATGTGAATACTACAATCATCTCAAGCAAACAGATTGGTCACTCTGTCACTGACCATGAGTGTCCCTTGATCAGCCAAAGGTTGTATGTACAGCATGCAGCATTCTAATTCTGGAAGGCAACAGAGGTGAGCCAACTGTGTCAGAATTTCTGGAAATTGTGTATGTGTGTGTGTGTGTGTGTGTGTGTGTGTACAGTCTTGGGCGTATGTTATGTGTGTGTACATTATCTTTGCTGGGCACTCTCCATTGCCACCACTGCTGCTCTTGCTAAAACATCTTGGAATCTCTGGGCTGCCTTATGAGAAGTTGCTGAGTTTTTTAGTTTTCTCCTGGACATTCTGTCTTCCAATCTCCATTTCTCAGACTAATTTACTGTTCCCTAATGGGAAGACATCTACCTGTGCTAAATAGATTTGACCAGACTGAGATAAGCCCACAAAAACATAGTCATCAATGTCATGTCAGCACATTAATGAAAATACAAATAAACGTAAGACCGCAACATGTCCAGTAGTACACTTCATGCCAAGATCAAAGGATGAACCATACTAGGCTGGAGCTGAACTGCTCCATCCCTAACATTATATAAAAGTCAAAGCGAGGACATACCACATGATGTCATAACATAATAAAGACCCAGAGACAGTCAGACCTGCATTTTGCTGTTACCCTAACTCTAGTAACTCATAGTACATTGCACACAGGAAGCAGTGTTATCTCTCATGGGAACTTCTAGAAGGAAGTTCCATCTTGAAATAATCCAGACCCAACAAGACCAACATCCCTCTAGGGGCGGGGGATGTAACTTGGTGGTAGAGTACTTGCCTAACATGTGTCAGGTTCTTGATGAGATTCCAAGCACCACCAAAGCCAACCAACCAGACCGACAAACCTAAGTCATCTAAAGATGTTACTTCCTGAACACTAAGTATGAAAACCAGAAGCAGATTCCAACATTCAGGGAATGATTAGATAAACAGTGCCTGCCCAAGGAATTGAAACGGATTTCAAAGAAAACAAGAAGAGCCTCAAGTCTCATTCACCTTCCCTAGATGGGAGACTTCTGAGATGCCCAGCTCATTTGCCTGGCTCATCACAAGAGAAACCATCTTTAGATACAGCCCATCTACTGGAAAAGGAATATCACTTTTTTTTTTTAAGGTAAGCCAAAGGGTCTGGGTTCAGGTGAACAAGTTTCTGAATATCTAGACTGCTAGAGTATTTCCACTTCAAAGTATGATTTCATAAAGAGGCTTTTGTTTTTAAACGTCTATCTGTGAAACTTTCATAAAATTTTGTTTTCTTTGATGCTTCCTTCTTCCTTTTTCTGTGGATCTAATGAACTTGAATTTTCAAAGCCATTGAGGTAGAAGGCATATAACATTAATACCTGGGCTTTAGACATTAATTTCCAGGATGCTCCTATTTTTTTAATAGGACAACCTATAGAAGGCATGAAGTCACAGAATCACAATCATATACCCATCTAAATCATCCATTGGTTTCACTACTAGAAAATTTCAGACATCAGAAGGTGAAGTGATTTGTCCAGAGCCAGACAGTGACAGAGGTACGGACTGACACCCACCAGCCTGATGACAAGTCTAAGACTCTCCTCACCTCTACGGTGGCTTCTTCCAAAATATCAGTAGTCTAAAATGTTGACCATCAAAAGTTAATGTTTTTTAATCACTTTAATTCCCCAAAGATCAATCCATTGATTCTACAGGGTATAGGATAAAAGGCAAAGGAGGAATCAAAGAGCAGTGAAAAACTGAATGGGAAAAGAGAACCATTTAACTATTTGTAACTTGAAGAACTATTATTCAGAACCCTAGGGGTTAAGAGAGAAGCATGCTAGGGTCTTGAAGTTTTACCTTCCCTGGCTACACCAGGTACATTTAAGCTGAAAAATGGGAAGCAGAGGAGTTGCTTCACTCAGAGTCAGCAGGGTTGCACCAACCAATCCACCAGTCCCTACCATTCTGTAGTTTCCTCGTGCACCTGCCTGGAGTCACAGGGTGTTTCCTGTCCAACCTGAGCGTCTCCTTCAAGCCACCTCAGCCCCTCAAAATCTTTCCTTCTGGGCCTTTCCCAGAAATAAATTCTTGCAAGAAGGTATAAAAGACCAGTTCCTCCAGGCACAGCAATTCTCCTGGCTGCCACAGGAGGCCAAGGCACCGCAGGTAAGACTCATTAACATTAATTTTTCTTGGTTTCTGCAAAGCTGATGATAAAATTCCTAAACACTTCTCAGAAAGCTTAGTACAGAATTTAGAGTTGTCTTCTGGGGGCTTTTTTTTTTTTTTTTTTTTTTTAAATGCCAGGTTTGGCTATCCTATGGTAGGTCATCCCTGTTTGGTGAGAGAAAATGTGACTAAATCCACTGCAGGGCAAGGAAGGTTTTCTGCTCCTGAAAACTAAGTCATTGAATCATAAACTCTCAGGGTTAGAAGATATAATAGGCCTCTTAGAATCCATCCTGCTTAGGAACTGAGGCTTAAGATAGGTGTGCAGGTTCACCCAGGAAGTTGGGGGGATAGTAGCAGAATGGTGCTCCATGTGGGGTTCTTGAGATGAGTGTAAAATAGTACAACTATAGTACAACTATTTTCACTATAGTGGAGATTCTGCAGTGTTTTAAGGGGCTCCCTAAATTGGGCTTGCAGATTTTTATCTCATCTGTAGCATCTCATGCCTGTGATCTGCAGCAAATTTGAACATCTAATTAGCCCTGACTATCTAGTCCCCAGTGCCTTAAATGACCTATGGATACCTGGCTCTCAGCTGGGTGCAGGACCTGTAGCAGTATTAGTTGGGATTCACTTTAAGCCATATTGCTTTTTATGCATTCAGATGCATTCAGGATGTAGCCAACACTTTCAGCTGAAGTAGAGATTGTTTCTGCTCTAAAGGGCTTGATGAGAATCATTGAGACATAGAAGGAAAACAAATTCAAACTCAAATTCAGTTTCTTCTACTGTTTCTGACACCAGGCATGTGTGTGGGTTTTCTCCCCTGACCAAGCAAGCAATACTGTAGCTGCAGATATCAGCTGGATACCCTTTGATCCCATTCAGATCTGACACTGTCTACCTGGAGATAGCATTAGATCTCACAGGACCCCTTGCTGCTCCATGGGCCAACCACAATCCTATAAATCAGTTCCCACAATACCTTCCTCAGGTTTGATCAATTTACTAAATTTTTTCACAAAACTCAGGGAAACAATCATTTATGTTTACCAGTTTATGAAAAAAAGACATTAGACAGGATACAGATGAAGAGGTGCAATAGGGCGAGTTATAAGGAAAGAAACATGGAATTCCCATGCCCTCTCTGGGCACACCACCTTCCAGGAACCTCCACGGGTTCAACTACTGGAAACTCTGAATTCTGTCCTTTTGGGTTTTTTATGACTATTTTATTAGATAAGTATGACAGAAGCCCTGACAACCATGTAGATTTAATGCTGATAGACTGAGTGGGTAAACCCAGCAAGGCTGTCCGGATTCTTCTTGGTCTCTCTGTGCAGCATTCCTCCCTCCCAAACAGGGGGCAGGATCCCTTCTGAAATGGAACTGTTATCTATCAGACAAAGCAGGTTGAAGAATTTTATTATTGCCAGCTCTAAGACAAAAAGGCAGGAGAGCATAGCTTCTGTGACTTGTCTTGGGGAAAAGAAGTTCTAGTATGTTCTCGTATGTTCTAGTAAGTTCTAGTATGGCCTAACCTAGGGAAGGTGTTTTCAGCCAGGAACTGTGGATGAAAACCAAAAAGCATGCATCATAATATCACAGCTATCTCCTCTTCAACCTCCTCTTGATTCTGGAGCTGTTCAAAAGATCAAATTGTGTTTGGGGCGGGGCAAGTAGGTATTTGTTAGCTTTCCTATTGCTCATTCGCCACCTTCAACAGAGTTCTTACCATTCACAAAAAAGAATACCACCAGTTTCTTCTCTTCTGAGACCTTCCTCCAGAGTCTTTGGTGAGTGCTCAGTAAATCTGGGCACCAAATTCCGAAAAGGCATGGTTCTCAGAGTGCGGTCTGCAGACCAGCAGCATCACCTGGGAGCTTGCTGAAGTGCAAAATCTGTACTTACCAAGATTCCCAGGTGATTCTGGAACTGGAGAGAGAGAAGCCTGCTAAGAGACCACACCGCTCTCTCTCCTGGCAATGTCCAGATGTAAAACTTCTCTGCTCTGTCCTTCACTCAGCACTGACCCAACCCTTTCATGTATCTACACTGTGCTTAGGCACTGGAAAAAAGGAAATAAACATGAGCTTGCCTTAAGGAGCTATGGTCTGCTACGGACACAGGCATGAAAACAGCAGTATAAGAGAAAGTACCAAGAAGTGACAGAAACAAGAATGACCTAACTTTGACCAAAGAAATCTGGTAAACTTCAACGAGCCATTTGGCATGGATTTTAAAGAATGACCAGAGTTTGTGAGGCATAGAGGGCATTGCATAATAAAGTAATGGGACTGTGAACCAGTCTGGCAATTGAGGGGCAGAGGCTGGGTTACTGGAAAGGCTTCAGGCTTTGCTAAAAACCCAGGGACTTGAGAAGAGCATTCTGCCTTGACCATGAGGATAAGAATGTGGGTAAACATCCAAACATCACAGAAGCCTCTGTTGGCCTTATATACTCTTAAACCCCATGGCCCCTGCCCTTTGCCCTGCTTGGATTTGGCTGCAGACAGTATCTTTCCATGACTTTTCTACACACCCCTTTTCTGTGGCACCATCCCAAATTGCCTGATTGATTCTGCTTTCTGTTCCACACCCTTCCTTCATACCAATCAGGAACTTTGGGCAAAACACAGAAAATAATTCAGCTTTGACCTTGAATTGTTCCCTCTCTTACTGGAAAATGCCTCCCTCCCTCATTTCCAGTGAAGAAAGCATGAACAATATCTCAAAGAAAAGAGAGTAGAGAAACAAGTATCTCAATTTTGTTTCCTGCTCAGATTTTTCAAATTTTGTGTTTCAGCTGTGATATTTTTTCTTCTTCAGTCTATCTCTGATGAGGCCATTTTTCACAGTTTGATCTTTTCATCATAATTCATTTCCTTTAGTCATTCAAAAAGTAATATAATGAATGCTTGCGTGCCCATCAGTCCTCTTTCAGTGATAATGTGGTTGCCAGGGACTGGGGTAGGGACAGAATGGGAGTTGGTTTTAATGGGTAGAGTTTCAGTTTTGCAGAATGAAAAAGTTCTAGCCAAGTGCAGGGGTGCATGCCTATGATCCCTGCTACTCTGGATGCCAAGGCAAGAGGACTACAAGTTCAAGGTTAGCCTGGGCAACTTAGCAAAACTGTCTCAAATTAAAATTGGAAAGGGCTGGGATGAAGCTCAGTAGTAGAATACTTACCTAGCATGTATGAGGCCCTGGGTTCAATCCAGTACAATCGATCAATCAATCAATCAATATTCTAGATATCTGTACTGTACTGAATGGGTAAGATGGTAAATTTTATACTGTTTTTTTTTTTAAATCACACTTTTTTTCTCCCAAAAGTCAACTAAACCTCTTATTCCAAACCACCATATTTGCCTAAAAGGGCAGATTTCTGTTGACTTCGTGAACCCTGCAGTGGTTCACAGGGAGAGAAGGTCACAGAAGTCACAGAAGCTTTTCCAACTCGGGATCATACACGTCTAAAGACAAGAGCCCACTGAAGGGTTGAGCTATTGGAGAATTCATCTTGAGGGGCACGGAGAAGGTCTTGGCCAAAAAGACCTACCTTTTCTCCTACCTTGCCTCCTTTCTAAAGTTTATTTACAAAAAGTACGTTCAACAGATAAAAATCATTGTGGTAGGGGGACAAAAGGGCAAAGGGGAGAATTGAGGTTTGTGAAGGAGGCTGATATTATCTGGCCCAGGTACTTGGTTCTTCTCTGGTCTGGGTTGGCCCATAGGTAGGTTCTTCCAGGAGTGTATGGAAGGTGAGCTGGGCTGCTCTTGGGCAAAGCTTCAGAACTGCAGGGAGCTTCAGGCAGATATGGAGGGGGTGGTGTGTCTGAGATTGTTCTCCTGGAGATTTTCTGGGGTCCAAGCAAGGAGCACCACAATGAAGAGAGAAGCCAGACCCTCTTGTGAAGGCTGAGGATCCTGTCAAGAGCCTGCTGTAAAGACACCATATCCCCTCTGCACACTATGGCACCTCCCTAGAATCTTGAAAGACCTTTTGGGTCTACAGCACTCAGCCCAGTGAAGGTCCTCATCAGAAGACAAAGCTGCCCGGGACTGGGGATATAGCTGGGGGTGTGTCTCAGTGTCAGAGTGCGTTCCTAGCTTACAACCCTGACTTTGACCCCAGCACTGAAAAAAAAAAAAGACAAAATTTGCCAAATTTTTACCTGGTGCTTTAGGTTCAGAGTTAAAAGTCATGGTGAAGGGGTTACTTCAGGAACTGGAATCTCTCCAGGAAGACTGGGACACAGTTGTGGGCTCAGGGGGCTCTTCCCACCAAATTGACTCTCTGCAGGAGGGGCAAGCCCCTGTGGGGTTTCTGAAGAGGGACATGGAGTGTTTGCCTCTCAGGCACACCTCTCTGGTGCTGTATCAGAGGAGATTGACTAGCAAGAAGGAAAATGTTCCGGAGGGAAAGAGAGAGCTCTCCAAAAGCTTTGTAACAACAGGCACAAAACAGGTATAGGACCTTAGGATCACATGATGTCAGGACAGAATTGGACATCCTGCTCCATTCAGTCTCACTCCTTCCTGGGCAGGCCAGGGACCCAGAGATGTTTAAGTAACTTGGCAAGATCACAGAGCAAGATTATGGCAAATGCAGAACAACCCAGGATCTCCGAGTCTGAATCCCACCGTTGCCTCTTTTATCTCTCTCAGTACCTAGAATGAGCCTGTGCAAACAGTAGATGCTTAAAGAGTTAGTGTGGTTCTCCCTTCCCTCTTCCCGTGTTAGGGTATCTGGCGTTCCCCGGGCTTGCTCTGCTTTCTGCAACTCGGTCCTCCCACTAGAGCTCCAGAGAGGCTCACAGTATTCCTGGGTCTCTTTCAGCGATGAGGGTCCTTCTCTGGTTCTCAGCCTTCCTGACTTTCCTGATCTTGCTCCAGGCTGCAGCATCTGCCACAAGGGGTAAGTGCAGCATTGTATTTGCTTCCTGGGGCTGCTGTCACAGAGCAACATAAACCGGGTGACTGAGGACAACAGAGATTCATACTCTTACAATCCAGAAGGCTGGAAATTCAAACTCAAGGTGATGGCAAGGCCATGCTCCCTCTGAAGGGTCTAGAGGAGGAGCCTTCCTTGCCTCTCGCAGCCTCCTGTGGCCCCAGGCATCCTTGGTGTCCTCCGCTCACAGCTGCCACAGCCTTGGCGTGGCCTGGTCTGTGTGCTCACTCCTCTACTCATAAAATCCACCAGTTGCTGTATTTAGGGTCCACATTTTATCCAATTTGACCTCATTTTAATTAATTTAGATCTACAAAACTATTTGCAAACAAGGTCACATTCTGAGGTTCCAAGTGGATATGAGTTTTGGACAGACATTCAATCCACCATATTCTCCTTGTTCAGAGAATGGGGGCTATCCTTACACTCCAGACCCCAAAAAGAATGAAAACAAGGAATCCTGCCTCTACCTTCATGCCATTCCCTTCTTTACTTCAGGGCACTGGTGATCAATAAAAAAATTTAAAAAAAATTTTTTTTGAACTAGGGATTAAACCCAGGGACACTTAACCACTGAGTCACATCCCCAGTTCTTTTTACTTTTTCTTTTGAGACAGAGTCTCGTTAAGTTGATTAGGGTCTCGCTAATTTGCTGAGACTGGCCTTGAACTTGTGACCCTCCTGCCTTAGCCTCCCGAGTCACTGGGATTTCAGGTGTGTGCCACCGTATTGGCTCAGTCAACTTTTTGACAGACTTGCTTAAGGGTCCATGGGACCATCTCCCCAAGAGCCAGAAAAAAATCTCCAGAGCCTGGTAGCCCAAGACAACCTGGGTGGTCATGCCAGATACTCAATAATCTTATCACTGGGTATTCAAGAGGAATTTGGAGCCAGGTATGGTGGCGAGACCCTGTCTCTAAATAAAATATAAAATAGGGCTGGGGATGTGGTTCCCACTCCCCACAAAACAAGGAATTTGGAAGGGTAATTTTGATATCTGGTTGAAGATTAGAGAGTACTCTTCCCATTCTGTGCTTCTTTCCCTTAAGGGGTCTTCTGAGAGTTTCTTAATCCTGATCTTCTGACTGCTCAGATTTGATTGGTGGGGATAATGATTGAGAAAGAGGGAGAGAGAGGCCAAAGGTACTCCAATGAGTGGTGTCTGATGCCCTGCTTCTTCCTCCCTCCCCACCCCCGACCCCTACCCCCCAAGCTCCAACCACCAGAACTACTTCCATCTCTGATGCTGTGAGTCAGGTCAAGGTCCAAGTCAACAAGGCCTTCCTGGATTCCCGAACCAGGTACGTATGTGAGATGCGTACATGCATATGTGTACTTCCCCTCACAGGTTTCCTGGTAAGAACCAGCATATCTAGGTCGCCTGAGAAGCCACTGAGCCAAAGCAATTATAAAGCTTGTCCTTCCACCTACTCCCCACCCCCAAGGATGTGGCAAGCAGGAGTAATAACTCCCATCTCCTAAAATCCTCAGTCTCTAAGGTATCTTGAAGGGATATCTCATCTACTCCTATAAAGACTTCCTTCAGTGTGGCCTAATGTTCCTCGGGTCACGTCTGCTCACCTCAGAAAGCCTCCAAGTAGAAGGTCTTTTCGTTGTTTTGTTTCATTTGCAGTACTGAGGGTGGAACCAGGAGCACTCTACCTCTGAACTACATCCCCAATACTTTTCATTTTGAGAAAGGGTCTTGCTAAATTGCCCAGGTGGGTCTCTAACTTGCAATCCTCCTGCCTCAACCTCCTTTGTAGCTGGGATTATAAGCATGTGCTACCATGCCTGGCTAGAGCCACTGTGCCTAACTAGGAGATCTCCATTCATTCAACTAATATGGACTAATCTGGGACAGGTTCCCTAGCAGCAGAACCAAGGACTGGATTTACTTGCAGGTAACCCTGATAGGGAGATCTCTCAGGGAAGCTGTAATGAAAAGAGGAGGGAAGAGAAGTAAAATGAAGATGTTAAGTGAGGATGTAGGTTCAGATCTAACTTCATACCTGACCCATAGGGAGACCAGGAATGTAAGGTGTACCCCAAAGCCTGTCCCAGTTTGGAGCAAAGCTTTTGCCCGCCCACATCATGCAGATGTGGCCCCAGGCTAGGGACTGGGGAGAGGTACAGGAGCACTCCTGTGTTACTCCCGGGCACCTCCAACCACAAAGCTCCAGTGTTCAGAAACAAGTGCCCAACAAGGTCACAGGGATCAGCCTTTAGTGACTGCACTTGCAACAACCAGGGGAAGAGCACATCAACCTTCTGAGAGGATCCAAGAGAGCCTGGGAGCCTCCAGGGCACCAGCAGAATCAGCCACCCTCCACCCATGAAGGGACTGGGACTCAAGAAACACACAAGGCAGACTGGGTTCCTGCACTCAGGAAGCCCACATTCCATTGAGAGAGCTGACAAGAAACAAGAGGAACCATGCACTGAGCAGAAAACACCCTTATTCTTTCCTCTCATTCGGTCCCTAATACTAGACCAAGGACTTCTAACCCCCTCCTTGCCCTTGAATGAACTCTCAAGCAGTCTCATAACCCTTTGGGTGACTTTTTGATTATGAAATGTTCTCTGGTCACTTCTAGTCCCCAGAGCAGTATCATTTCATGAATTAAAAGATCAGCATAAGACAAAGCCCGGGTTGCTCAGAATCGCTTAGGGCCTTTGGTGAGGGCAGGGAGCTCAGTGGTCTTCTCCATTTTCCTGGCCTCCCCCTCTTCCTCCTCCTTGGAGGCTAAGGAGAAGGGAGGGATAAGAGAGGGCAAGTTTACCCCCTGGACAACTCAGTGCCTCAAGGGGTCTAGAAGAAGCTCCTCTACTTGGGGACTTTTCTGGTCTCAGAGACTCTGCCGCCAACTCCATGACCTGGAAAATTCTCCAACCAGTGGCTAACAGTTCCAACCCTTAATCCAGGAGCATCTGACTTTCTCCCTCACTTCCTCTCTCCCCCTGTGGGCTTCTGGGCCAAGCTGTCTCCTGCAATAGCAGCAAAAATATACCATGGCTTATGGTGATCACCAAATCACCACGGTCCTCCTTGTGCCAGACTGCTTGCCCAGGTAGCCCCTCAGGCTGAGACACTGTGCCCTCTAATACGTTAAATAGAGTCAATGACCTGACATGTAGTGGGGCCAGGCATTACAGTCAGTGAATTGTACCCCCAAATCAGAGCTGTCTTTTGTAAGCATTTGAGTCATTTCTAATAGTTCAGAGTCTTGGAGACAGACATTACCTCCTAGGCTCTCTCGCACACCAGGAAACTGAGGCACAGTAAGGGCATAGAGGGTTATTGTGGAGGGATTTTTCTGACACCACCTTGACCTCATTTTGGTGTTTTCACAAACATCATAGTAGGAAAGGTTTTGGTTTCTCATTTTACACATGAAAATTAAAGAATAAAAAGGCTGAGCATCCTCCCTATGAATTGCCTAGGCTGGGCGCTCCACACACTCCACAAACTCTGGGACCAGATGCACTGAGGAGTGTTTTCAAGTGCAGAATGTGAGGCCCATAAGCATCTTATTCCTAGAACCATTCGTCCACAAGGCTCAATGGCAGGCCAGCTATACTAGGGGTTCCTCAAGTCTGGGTCAGTATATCATAGGACCTATATAGTTTTGAGGCCAGCCCAGTGTCACCCTCTGGCTGGAATTCAGGAACTGCTCTCATCGATCTTTCCACCTTCCCTCAGAGCTTGACACACACCTGACGACCAGGTAGCTTCCTCCTCCCAGAAGAGGTTTTCCAGAGGTGTTAGAAGACAAATGAAGAAAAGATCCTAAGAGCACAGAACAGTTGTCTCCTATGTGCTGCCCACACCCTGGGACTCCTTCCTGTACACACACCACCTCTACCCTCCTCCAGTGGGCCACCAACTGCCTTCTACACGATCCCCCATTGCTTTCCATTGTAGGTTGAAGATGGCCCTGAGCTCTGAGACTCCCAGCACCCAACACCTCTCAGAGTACCTCAAGCAAGCCAAAGGCCGAACACGCACAGCCATCCGCAATGGGCAAGTGTGGGAGGAGTCCTTAAAGAGACTGAGGCAGGAGATGTCCTTGACCAATGTCACAGGTACAGCAAACTCACCAGCCCTCTGGGGTTAAGAGGGATCATGAAAGCATGAAAATTAGCAGAGGCTGCCAAAAGCTGCACTCCCTGCCAGAAGTTGGCATTCCCGTCTCTCCCTTAGAGTTATAGGCCAGACTGGCAGAGCAAGGAGGGGCTTAGAGGACAGCTAGGCCACTGCTCTTTTTTGCCGACAAAGGAACTCAGACCCACCAAGGTTACATTTGCCAGTTCCTAATGAGGGGATGTGTGTGCTCTTTGTATATAAGACCATCTGCCTCTACTGAGAGGAAGTGCTAAAGTCAATAAATACAGGCCGCCTGTCCCACACCATGGTGTCACCACTTCTGTTAGTGGAGGCAACATTTAGGTCGCCTGTGGTAGGTGGATTTACTGGGATTATCTCGCAAGAGATGAGATTTCTATCTTGTTCCGGATTACAGGGAGCTGACACCCTGTTTCATGCCTCCAGCCAAAGGCTCAGAATAGAGGGAAAAACGCAGTCCCTTTTGTTTCAGGCTCCACCTTGAACTTGACTTCGCTCTTTTGGGAGGTGGGCTGTGATGTCCCTGCTCCTGCAGTGAAATGCGATATGAACAGTCCTTACCGCACCATTACGGGAGACTGTAACAACAGGTGACCGACTGGGCAGGAGTGGGTGTGGGGACCAGATCCTTCCAACCACCACACCCAGGCCACCTGCCCAGCCCCGCCAAGCCAGGCAGAATTCCCACTGCCTTGTCCTGGATCCTTCTAAAGATTACATGTCTCCAGTGAGCAGCGGTAACCCTCTGAAAGTGTCCCCTTTCACCAAGTCATAGGAGCCCCGCACCTTGGCGGTCGGGATTCAGGCCCCACATTTAAGAGGCACCTCCGCGTCCCCTTTCCTTGGGGCAGAGCTCCGGGCTTCTTCCCCTTCGGGGTCCTGAGCCCTGGAACCCCAGGTCCCAGGGGCTCGCTGCTACGCAGAACTGACAGCCAGGGCTGAGACCGTCTTGTTGGGTTCCAGGAGGAAGCCAGCGCTGGGCGCCGCCAACAGGGCGCTGGCTCGCTGGCTGCCCGCGGAGTACGAGGACGGACTTTCCCTGCCCTACGGGTGGACGCCCGGGATGACGCGGAACGGCTTCCCTCTCCCGCTGGTGAGGGCGGACAGGCAGGGTGGGGCGAGCCCTCGAGGATGCAGGTGAAGGATGGGAGTCGGAGGGAAGCGGATGCATTCCCCAAACACGCGTGGGAAACAAGAAGCAATAGGTGGGAGGCTAGAGGGATGCGCTGCGGGCTCATCAGTAGAGATGATTTGGGTTGTTCCCCCAAATGTCACTAGAGGGCAGCAGAGCCTGGGACCAGCCACGTGATGGTCACGTCCCAGCTGCCACAGGCCAGATACCCTGGGGTCTCCAGGCAGATGGCCTCCCTGTCCCATCCTGCTCCTGCCTATCCTGCCCCAGCCCCTGGGGTGCATCAGCTGTCATTTGCCTGGGGGTCCTACCTCTTGGCCTCATCTGAGTTGGCAGCACCTCCCCAGAGCCCCTGTCCTATGCCCAGACACCTGGCCCCTCTGTGGCACGTACTTCAGAGGCAGCCTGTTTTTGTTTTCCCTCTCAGTTGTGGAAAAAGCACTGGACTTGCACGTGGTCAAGGTATACAGCCGTGGATTCAATTTCATGCCTGCCAGGATCTTAGAGCATGGACTTCACCTCTCTAGGATTCAGTGTCCTTATCTACAAAGGAGAATGATGCCACCCCCCCACCACGAGCTCCTCATGGGAACTAATTAAGTGTACCTGGTGCATCATAGATGCTTAATACATTGACTCTAAATCCTCAAAGCATTTTTTCCTTCATTCTGCCCTCTCCTCCTTTGCCTCTGTAGGCCCGGGAAGTATCCAACCAGATTGCTGGCTATCTGAACGAGGAGGGTGTTCTGGACCAAAACAGGTCCCTGCTCTTCATGCAGTGGGGTCAAATTGTGGACCACGACCTGGACTTTGCCCCCAGTATGGAACCAGGGAGTAGCGAGTACTCCAGAATGCAGTGTGATGAGTACTGTATCCAGGGAGACAACTGTTTCCCCATCATGGTAGGCCCCTGAAGCTGGATGTCCCTGACAAGTCCCTTGCCCACCCTGATGTAATGGACATTCCCAGCCCGAAAGTCTAATGATGAATCTTGGATGCTGATTTGATAGTTTTCCAAGCCTCACTCACATTCATTCATTCATCCACTTATTCAGTAATTAGACATTAACCATCTACCCTGTGCCAGGCAGTGCACCAAGCACTGGGGATTCAAAGATGAATAAGACACTGTTCCTGGTCTCAAGGACAAAGGCCCAGTGTGGGAAATAGACAAGTAAACTACTAGTTGGAAAATTGGGAAGCAGAGGGTGGTGACATCCCCCACCCAATAACATTAGTATCACCTGGGGGTCTATTAGAAATGCAAAAATCTCAAGTCTCCTTCAAATACTGAGAAATAGAGTCTACATTTTACCAGCATCCCAGGAGGTTCATCCTGTATTTAAAGTTTATGGAATACTTAAGGATAATTTCATCTCCCAGAAGGAACTGAAATTTGATGTACGAGTCCGTGAGCAGCAGGGATTTGTGACAATGTCCAGCAGAAAGGGAGAGGAATTTGTAATGGTGTACCTTTCTGCTTATTTGTGGGTTGTGCAGTTAGAGAGTTATTTATTCACTCAAACAAAAAATCAAGGCTCTGAGCTATGGAATGAGGTCAATCTGGATCTGAATTTCACATCTTTCCCTTCCGGTTTGTAAGCGCCTAGGCGAGTTACTTAACTTTTCTGAGTCTCAGTTTTCAGTGTAAAAGGGAACTGAATGGTCTACTTTACATGGTTTTGTGAGAAATGAAGTGAGATAAAGTATGCCTAATGCCTGGCATATGGTAGGTCCAGAAAAAACAAAGGGTTGCTTTTGTTGGTAGTAATTATTAATAAAATCCTTCCCCATGTCATGTGGAATCCCAGGATATCCTTCCCACCAAATATTCAGAGCCCTTGCTCTGAAATAGTGAATTATTGCTCTCAGCTCTTTTATACAACAGGATATACTGGACTTCATCACATGTTGGGTCAGGGATGTGAAATGTCAGCAGGAGGCATTCGGGGTCAATGTCTGGCACCGGGGTCCCAGGAGGGTGCCATCAGCATCTTTGCATCCAGTCTGACCCTGGGGAGATGTTGGCAGGCCTGATGTGCTGCTCCTGCCCAGACACCCATTCCCAATCTCTCTGCAGTTCCCACCCAATGACCCCAAGTTGGAGACTCAAGGGAAGTGCATGCCTTTCTTCCGAGCCGGGTTCATCTGCCCCACTCCACCCTACCAGTCACTGGCCCGAGAGCAAATCAACGCTCTAACCTCCTTCCTGGATGCCAGCTTAGTGTATGGCTCTGAACTGAGCCTGGCCAACAAGCTGCGCAACCTTAGCAGCCCCCTGGGCCTCATGGCTGTCAACGAGGAGGTCTCAGACCACGGGCTGCCCTACCTGCCCTTCGTCACCAAGAAGCCCAGCCCCTGCGAGTTCATCAACAAGACAGCCCACGTGCCCTGCTTCCTGGCAGGTGAGTCCAGGCTGGGAAGAGAATGATGGATCTGAGGACGAGGGGTTTCCAGGGGGGCTTTACCACTGCTCCCCACTCAACATCTTTCTGGGAAGATGCACGCCAAGGCACCACTGTCCGTGACACTGGTCCAGGACTGGCAGAGGGGCCCAGATGGAAAAAGAATGTAACACCAAATAAGAAAGTCCAGAAAAGCACAAACAAAATCCATATAATCTCATCACCCACTAATAACCATTAATATTTTAATGCCAGTCTTTCCAGTATTTCTCTCTCACATAGTTCTGTATCGTTTAATGTGTCACACTATAAATAATGCTCTATAATCTGATGTCTTCACCTAACGTACCCCACATCATTAACTTTTTTTTTTGCGGTGCTGGGGATCGAACCCAGGGCCCTGTGCTTGTAAGGCAAGCACTTTACCAACTGAGCTATATCCCCAGCCCACTACAACATGATTTTTAATGGTTGCCTGGTGTTCTGTGATATATCTTATCAAAACTTTTTTTTTCAATCCTCTTTGGAGGCCATTCTAGTTTTCTTTATTATTCAGGTAATGAACATTCTTATTGATGAATCTTTGGTCTCAACTTTTTTTGTTGGTTTGTGTTTTGTGGTGCTGGGGAATTGAACCCAGGGCCTTGTGCATGCAAGGCACGCACTGTACCAACTGAGCGCTACCAAATTATACCAGCCCTGGTCTCATTTTTAATACATTTATTAAGGCACTTTCCTCAAAGAGAAAGTTCTGGATTAAGAAGAACTTTAACCCAAAGCCACCATTGCACATAGACTGTACACAACCAGTGCCCTCCAGATTCTGATTATTCCAGGGGTTAATGCCCTCCTAGTCCTCTCTGTCTCTGGCTTCTGGAAGCATACCCTCCAGGATTAACACTCCCAAGACAAACCTCTGGCCACCCTAACAAAGCAGAAGGCCAGCCCATAGGCCAAGTTCTTTTGGTAGATCTTTTGTGTGTGTCCACATATACCTCACCCCAATCTAGACAAAAAACCAAGCCCTTTTCTGTTTTTCATAAAAATATTCATTAATGCCAAGCATTTGCAAATTTAATAGGCCTTCCTAAAGCCTAAAGAACACAGGGAGAAGTCCCCTGGTGAGATACCCAAATTCACCATTTCGACTGTCTCCCCCTCCTTGCCCTTCTCTCCTTCGCCCCAGTAGTCCCCATCTCCAAATTCTTCTCCCTCTATTACCCAGAGGAATTCAGCCTTACCTGGGCTCCTGCCCTCAAAGTTGTAGTCATAAGATTTTCAAAGTTGTTCTGCAAAGTAAAGAGTCCCTGTGTTTGTTTATTTGAACTGCCCTTCTTAGAAGGTTGGGTAGTAATTAGTAAAATTTTCCCACATAAGTTTTGAGACTGAGGTTCAGAAATGTCAAGTAAACTACCCAAGGTCACCCAACTAAAGAGTCCGTGTACAAAATTGAGATGTGAACCTGTGATTCCACACACCCCCATCTCTCTCTGCCTGGCTTCCCTTGGATGGAGGGCCCTCAGGAGAGCACCTTGGGGCACCATCATTTCTTTGTGCTGGTCACCACATCCTGGGGCTGTTCAGGGAGAACCCATCTTCCTGTCTTCCGGGCTTTCAGGAGATTCCCGAGTCTCAGAGCAGATCCTGCTGGCCACTTCCCACACCCTCTTTCTTCGAGAGCACAACCGGCTGGTCAGGGAACTGAAGACACTCAACCCTCAGTGGGATGGAGAGAAACTCTACCAGGAAGCCCGGAAAATTCTGGGGGCCTTCGTGCAGGTACAGAGGTGCCGGAGTCCTCTGCCTGGCACCCGGTTCCCACTCCAGTCTGTGACACCTCCAGCCACCTCCTCTGCTTTCCACACCTCCCTGTCCCTTCCTCTCCTCTACTGCTTCTCTTCCATTGTCTCTCTCTTTAAAACCCTCCCCCTTTTGTTTCTTCAGCTTCTCTGTCCCAAAATGAGTCCTTGTGTTCAGAGTGTTGGAAAGTCGTTCATACATTGGTCCCTTCAGCTTGCCTGCCCTGGGGCCAGCAGTAGGACTGTAGGTGCCATCCTTCCTGGGACAGCTACAGGGCAGTGATCTGAGCTCTTTTGATTTGATTCTCTTCCTTTTTAACTGTCTGCAGCACGTATCATGGGCAAACTCCACTGATACTGTAGCTTTGACCAACTAACTAGAGAGACTTGGAAGTAATGGGCTGATATTTACTATGTGTACACACACACACACACACACACATTAACATTTTACTTTAAAATAATTATAGCTTCTTGAGAAGTTGCAAAGCAAGCCAACAAACCAACAAAAAAACATACAGAGAGGTCCATGTGCCCTCACCCCAGCCTCTCCCAGTGCTGACATCTTGCATAGCCATGGTACAGTAGCAAAACCAGGAAGTGAACATTGATGCAAACCATAGAGCTTGTTCAGGTTTCACCGGTCATAAATGGAATCATCTGTGTGTATGTGTTTGTGTATCTGTGCAGCTCCATGCAATTTTAGCTCAAGTGTAGCTTTATGTGATCACCACCACAATAGAGATACTGAACCACCTCATGCCCTCACCCCTGTGTTCCTAACCCCCGGAAAATTCTAATCTATTCTCCAACTAATAGTTATGCTATTTCACAAATTTTATATGAATGCAATGATGCAATATATATCCTTTTGAGGCGGGACTTTTTCATTCAGCATGTGTCTGTGAAGTTCATTCAGATGGCTGTGCTTATCAGTAGTTCTTCCTTCTGCATGGTGTGTATTACCACCGTTTTTTTAAGCAGTCAGCTATCGGAGGATATCTGGATAGCTTCCAGTTTGAGGTTACTATGAATACAGACGCTATGACCATTCATGTGTAAGTTTCTGTGTGAAAATAAGTTTTTATTTTGGGGGAATATATGCCCAAGAGTACCATTATTGGGTCATATGATAAATCCATTTTTGCATTTAAAAGGAACTACCAAACTATTTTCCAGAGTGGCTGTACCATTTTACATTCCCACTAGCAATGTACGCATGCTCCAATTTCTCTGCATCCTGCTCAACACTTTATGTCCTTATTATCTTTTATTCTACCCTTTCTGATAGGTCTCTAGTGATATCTCATTGTGGTGTTAATTTGTATTTCTTTAGCAGCTACTGATGTTGAACATCTTTTTATGGGCTTATTTGCCATCTGTATATCTTCTGCAATGTCCTGTTCATGTATTCTGCCCATTTCCAAATTGAGCTATTGTCTCTTAATGTGGAATTTTGAGAGTTCTTTATATATTCTAGACACAAGTCCTTTGTCAGACATGTGACTTGCAAGTATGTTTTTCTCCCATCTTCCCAGTAATGTGTTTTGTTTGTTTGGTTTTGGTTTTGGTTTTATTTGGGGGGCTTCGACCTCTTAACAGAGTCTTTTGCAGAACAAGAGCTTTTAATTTTAAATTGAATGAGGCCCATTTTTGTCAGTTTTTCCACCTGTGGATTGTACTTGTGGTATCAAATGTCAGAACTCTTTCTTTTTACTAAACCCACTTTTTAAGTTTAATTTTTCTGAAGTATTTTCTCTGTATACATGTAGCACCACCTCATATAGAGCTTCAATCATAAAATATTATTAAATAAATTCACAGGATAGAAAATAATTGATTATGCTTACTTTTTTTTTTTTTTTTTTTTTTTTTTTTTTCCCGACCATCATGTGTTTGATTCTGAGGACTAAACTCAGGGACTTGTGCATGCTAGACAAGTGCTCTACCACTGAGCTACATCCCCAACCCTTTATATTTTTTTATTTGAGATGGGGTCTCACTAGGTTGCTTACATCCTAGCTAAGTTGCTGAGGTTGGCTTCCAATCTGCAATCCTCCTGCCTCAGCCTCCGGAGGTACTGGGATTACAGGCGTGAGTCACCATGCCTGGCTTTGTAGCCATTCTTTAAGGACGGAATGAGTAGCAGCAAATTCTCTTAGTTTTCCTTTATTTGAGAATGTCTTTATTTCCCTCTTGTTCCAGAGGAATGGTTTCACCAGATGTCAGATTTGGGGCTAACAATTCTTTTCCTTCAGCACATGAGAAATATTCTGGCCTCCGTGGTTTCAGATGAGAATTTTGCTGTTACTTGAATTGGTGTTTCTTTTTAGGTAATGTGTCATTTCTTTTTGACAGTTTTTAAAACTTTTTCTTTGTGTTTAGTTTTCATAAATGTAATGATAATGTGTCTTGGAGTGAACTTCTTTTGGTTTATCTTGTTTGGGGTTCATTCATCTTCTTGAATGTGTAAATTTATGTCCTTCACCAATTTGGAGAAATTTTCAAGCATTTTTTTTTTTTTTTTTTTTTTTTTTTGCAGTGCTGGGGATTGAACCCAGGGCCTTGTGCTTGCGAGGCAGGCACTCTACCAACTGAGCTATCTCCCCAGCCCAGGCATTTTTTCTTAAATGCCTTTTCAGTTTCACTCCCTTTCTCCTCTGCTTCTGGGACTCCACTGATATGGTTAGATAGTTTATTATTGTTTTACAGAACCGGTGGCTCTGTCTTGTTGGAGGTTTTTCCATTGGTTTATTTTCTACCGTTGTTGAGTCTATTTAAGTATTTTTGTTTGTTTGTTTCAGGTACTATATTTTCAGCCCCTTAATTTCATTTTATTTCTTTTTCATATCTTCTGCTTCTTTGCCGAGATGTTCCATTCCTTGTTTCTTTCAGAAGAATCTATAATTAGTTATTGTAGATATTTGTAAAGGGGCTGCTTTAAAATCTTTATCAGATAATTCCAACATTCAATTCATGTACTCTAGGCATTTGTTGATTGTCTTTTCTCACTCAGTGTGGCTTTCCTGGTTCTTGGTATTATGAGTGATTTTCAGTGGTATCTTAAGACATTTTGGCATTCCATTAGGAGACACTTGGTCCTGTTTAACTCTATTTTAGCATTCTATTACCCAGTTTAGGTTTAGCGTGTAGTTTCTGGTCTACTTTTACGGGTTTTAGTTCCAGTGACAGGTTAGTTTCCTGAGCCCTTTCAATGCTGATCTGGTCTGCTTCATTCTTCTGGTGCTTCTGAGCTCCCACTTAGCCTCAGCTATTCTGTCTACAGCTCAAGAAGGTTCTTTTCTGACTGTCAGCTGTTGCTAAGCAACCTTCTGAGGAAGCAGAAGCCACATACTTGGGTGTCCTTGGTGAAGAGAAGGTAAAGAACAAAGAGACACAGCGTTCCACTGCTGCCACCACTGCAGGCTGATCAGGCCATCTACCAGCCTGGACTGTGAATCAAAGACCGGGATGACAGGGCTTCATGAGGACTCTTGGTGTGAAGCAGGGACTGGGGTTTTCTTCTGGGTCTGTGCTGGATCCACCTTGCCCTCGTCTTTTAGAAGGAGAGAACAGGCCTTTCTTGGTTTCTTTTTGCCCGTTTCTATTCTCCAACAGCCTCTCCTGCTCCCAGTGTGTGGGTATACAGGAACTTACCACATTGTCATTCCTCAAGTCCTGAGGTCCTCAGGCCAGTCCACTTTCTCTTTGCCAGCTTTCAGGGTCCTCTTATTATTGGTATGAATAATTACCAGGGTTCTTAGTTATATTCAATGGAGAAGAGCAAGGTAAAATGAATCTACTCCATTCTAAAACCAGAAGCCTCATGCACCTACTTTTATTATCAAAGAGATCTAGTCCCATATTTTAAAAATTAGGTCCCCAAATTATGCTGCTGGAGATGTTCGTAAGAAAACATCCAAAAGAATAAAAAAAGAAATGTCTGTCTAAATATTGCATGAGTTTAGGATGGTATTAGTTTGCTAGGGTTGCTGTAACAAGATACTAGTGTACCAGTATTTTGGGGTGGCTTAAACAACAAAATTTTCTCACAGTTCTGAGGCTAAGTCCAAGATCAAAGTGTTGGCAGGTTTGGTTTCTCCTCAGGTCTTTCTCTTTGGCTTATAGTCACCTTCCCCCTATGTCCTCAATTGGTCTTTTTCTCTGTCCATCCTCATTCCTGGTCTGCATGGTCTACCTGCCTCTCTCTCTCTCTCTCTCTCTCTCTCTCTCTCTCTCTCTCTGTCTCTTTCCTTATAGTGATACCAGCCCTACTGGATTAGGGCACCATCCTTATGACCTCAGTTACCTCCTTAAAAACTCCACCTTCAAATATACACACACTGGAGGTTAAGGCTTCAACATATGGATTAGGAGGGGCCACAAATTCATCCCAAACAAGGTTTTGGGGGCTACAAGAAAAGAAACCAACTCTATCTAATCCAGATATTCAGTTTGGTTCAAATCCATACAAGTGTCAAATGGAAGATGATAAGGGTTTCTCCTGGGACCCCAAAGTTAGCAGAGTGGTTAGGCCTCATCCAGAGTTGGAGCCAGAGACTGGAAATCGCCTGGAAGTAGGGCAGCTACTCTTGCTCTCTCCCTCCCCTCTGCTCCTCTCTCTACTTCTCCATTGTTCTCCACTCTCTCTGCAGATGGGTTTTCTCTGCTTTTCAGCAGATGGTCAAAAATGATCACCCATGTGATCTCATCGGTCCTTTCAAATCAAGTACCATCTGAAATAGCTCCATCCAAAATCTAAATTCCTGAGAGAGACTCTTACCAGCTTGTTCTGGAGCCACAGATGGGTCAGTCACTGTGGCCAGAGGCAGAGCTGTGTCTCCTGCTTCCTCTACAGCCTGAGGAACACACTGCCTGCTCCACGGATGAGTCCCCACAGGCTACACCATGGACAGACCGGAACTCAACCTAAGAGTGAATCCCAACGAATACGTTAGCATATTGCACACATTTAAAATAATTGTGGAAGCTAGGCCAAAATGTGGGAAATGTTACCTGAAAAAGAGGAAATGCTCTCCAGGATTAAAAGCGTGTAAAAAAATATGCATCATATAGACAAAGACAAGAAAGAAAGGATAAATATTGAAATTTTTTTCTTTTTGTAGTAATTTATCCTATTAGAGTAAAACAAATCCAGGAGCCAGTCTCTCTATGGTGCAGCATTTCTTTCAAAACTGGGGATGAAACAAAGTTCCTTGGTGGTCCCTGACTCATTTCTGTGGTTCATCATCCCTCTTGCCCTGATCTGTGGGGAAAAGTTTAATAATATGACATTGTTACATTTAAATGACATATAGGCACTGCCACTTTAGCACCAAGGTCATAAACTTAGAGTAAAAATGCACAGAGAGTGTCTTTCCGATGCCAAATTTAAATGACTGATTTGTCTGTGTGGAAACAAATCATGTGAGACCACAGAAAGAATGTCATGATTGATTAGCAATGTCTGCCATGGTCATAGAAATTGAAACAAGGCTCAAAAGTTGTTTGCCACCCTTGATTTTTGACTGCTTATGCCTCTTGGTGGCCATTCCTCTTTAGCCTCCTTCTGTAGAGGTTTAAGCTTTCTCACATCCTTTCCTCACAATTTGCTTCTCCCTCCAGATTATCACCTTTAGGGACTACCTACCCATCGTGTTAGGTGCGGAGATGCAGAAGTGGATCCCTCCATACCAAGGCTACAATGAATCCATAGACCCCCGAATTTCCAATGTCTTTACATTTGCATTTCGCTTTGGCCACTTGGAGATACCCCCTACTGTGTCCCGCCTGGATGAGAATTATCAGCCATGGGGTCCAGAACCAGAACTCCCCATGCACACACTCTTCTTCAACACCTGGAGGATGGTCAAAGACGGTATGTCCGTTCAGGAAAGTGCCCTCCCTCACCTGGCTCCCCACTCTGTGGCCTGCCAGTAGGGAAACCTGGTTCAGAAGTCAGACTGCAAGCACTTCTTGTGGGGCCGTAGGCAAGTGAATTCATTCCACTGAGCCTCATTTTCCTCACTTACAAAATAGGGACAATAATAGTACCCATCTCGTGAGGATATCCAAAAAGTTAAAGGAAGTAGATGTGTAGAGGACCCTAAAACAATTCCTAACACACAAAAGGTTATCAATTCTTTCTTTCCTCCTTCTGGTTTGTAAGCTGCCTGGGATTTCCCTACTTCCTCTCCATTGCCTAGGCTTCTTTGCCCTGTGAAGAAAGAATTAATGGTCTTCTCCAATAGCTCTTCTGTGGTCTCTTCTAGAACCTTCCACCCCCATGAGGTACCAGAGGCTGGACGCAGCTGTCCTTTACCCCTGGCTGTATTGTGTTGAAACTGGCTTCTGAAAGGCCTAGCAAGCCAGGGCCATTTCTTAAAGATGTGCACCCACTCTTCGCACGCTGCCGTGTTCTTCAGGGCAGTATGTGGAAAGAGAAGGAGCTGACTCAATGAACTAGAACTTGAAAACAGTCTTGATATTTATATTCCTCCCACCGTCCCATGAGTGCTCCTTTCTGCCACCCCGGGAGCGGGCAATCTGGACTCCCCTTTCCCTGGGCTCACCCCACAGGCTGCGCTGTCCTCCTCTCTCCCTGCTCCAGCTGGGGATGTTCAGTTGGCCCTGCTTTAGACAGAGAACTTGTCTGGTGGAGAGCGGGGCTGGCGGTGGGAGACACCCTCACCCTCTTCCCATCCTAAGGATGGCTTCCGGGTCTCCCTTTGCAGGTGGAATTGATCCTCTGGTGCGGGGCCTGCTGGCCAAGAAGGCCAAGTTGATGAATCAGAATAAGATGATGACAGGGGAAGTGCGCAACAAGCTCTTCCAGCCAATGCACACCATCCATGGCTTCGACCTGGCTGCCATCAACATCCAGCGTTGCCGGGACCACGGGCAGCCTGGTGAGTGGGCCCGGGGTCTGTCCAGGCCTGGAGCACTTGTAGCTACTTTCTAGGGTCCATGGAGAGTCTCCTCACAACCCTGAGCATCTGATCAATTCTGAAACGGAAGGCGGGCCAGTTTTTATTTATTTTTTTTATTTTTAGTTGTAGATGGACACAATACCTTTAATTTATTTATTTTTATGTGGTGCTGAGGATCAAACCCAGTGCCTCACACATGCAAAGCAAATGCTCTACCACAGAGCTACAACCCCAGCCCCGGCAGGCCAGTTTTTAAAACCTGTTTTGCTCATTCATGAAATGGAATCTTCCACCTTCCCTAATGCAGAGATAGGAACGCAAACCTGGTTCCATTTTGGAGTTCCTCGGTTGAAAAGGAGATTAACAACTAACTTGTAAATGAGCTTAGATTCCCAGAAAATATTCAGAACACAATAGAAGAGAAACCAATGACTGTTGGAACTTTCTTTTGTGCCCATGAACTGCAATTTAATGTAATTAAGAACCAGACTTCCTTTAAGGAAATCCCACAAAACCACGCCGGACACGGGAAATCACATAAGGGAATTTATTAAGCAAACAGAGTGTCTCCCTGCAGGGTAGGAGAGAAAATGAGAGGAAAAGAGAAAGGAAAAGAAAGGGCGCGCGCTAGAGAGAGTGGAAAGCCAGGAGGATAGAGAAAGTGAGGAGGACAGACAGAAGAATGGGAAAAGATGGAGGGGAAGCTACAGTAAAACAGTTGAATTCCGCCGGGCTAACAGGGGACCAATATGGGAGAAGGATACTTGCAAGTTGACTGATGAACCAATAGCTAGCTAGGATGTTCACAGATTGACAAGTGGTTGGGAGGCGGGGAAAATAGTTGTACCTGATGGCGGGAGAGCAGCTTTATACATTACACTGCCCAAGTTCAAATCCCACCAGTGCCATTTACTAGTTCTGGGCCATTTCTCTCCCTCAGTTTACATATTTGTACAGTGCTTAGATTAGGGCCTGGACCCATAGTAAGCACCAGGGAAGCTGCTAGTCACCCCCAAACTGCAGTGTGCCACACATAGGAAACCCGGGCTCAGTGCTTCCCCTGTCCCAATAGTCTAAACTTTGGGGGTTTATGAGGGTGGAGTGGGTATGTCCCCAAGGGGAGCCTTGAGTAGGAAGTCCCTGGGATGCAACAGCCTCAGCCTCTCCACCCCAGGGTACAACTCCTGGAGAGGCTTTTGTGACCTCTCACAGCCACGGACACTGGAGGAGCTGAGTTCTGTGCTGAAGAACGAGAGGCTGGCCAGAAAGCTACTGGATCTCTACAAGACCCCTGACAACATTGACATCTGGATAGGGGCCATTGCTGAGCCCCTGGTAGAAAGAGGCAGAGTGGGGCCTCTCCTGGCCTGCCTCCTGGGCCAGCAATTCCAGCGGATCCGAGATGGAGACAGGCAAGTGAAACTCCCGCCAGGAGGGCTGGACGGAGTCCTTCTGGGAGGTGGCTCCCCACTGACCTGGGGGAGGACTAAATCCGGCTCCAGCTCAGGTGGAGCTTTTCATGTGTCCAGTGACCTCCTTTGACATAGAGGGGAGGGGCCAGCAGCTGGACAGTATGGAGTGACCCTGCTTCTGTCTCTGCAGGTTCTGGTGGGAAAACCCTGGGGTCTTCACAGAGAAGCAGCAGAACTCTCTGAGGAAAATGTCCTTCTCACGCCTTGTTTGTGACAATACCCATATCACCACAGTCCCACTGAATCCATTCCAGGCCAACAGCTACCCACAAGGCTTTGTGAATTGCTCAGCCATTGATACGCTCGACCTCTCACCCTGGGCCTCAGTGGAAAATTAGGTGTCCTAGGTTCGTGGCCTCGCACATTGCACAGTAAAGCTCCCGTTAGTCCTTGATGCCATTTCAAGCAAGATTGATGTCCTCGTCCCTTAGAACTCCACACCGTAGCCCCTGCCCTTCCTTTTAGCCAGGCCTCTCTTGTACTCGACAAATGAATAGCTCACTCAAGCCCAAGGGCGGCCACCCCGGCCTTCTGAGCTCTTCCAACTTGGCTCCTCCCACTTCCACGCCCAACCCTCAGCCCCAGGAAATCATCTTTCTATCAAGGTTCAGACTCCCAAGATGCCCTTCCAGTCCAGCTTGCCTGATCTCACCCATTCTCTCCCCTGAACAATCATGGCTGGGGCTGGGGCCTTTGACCCTGACCGTTCCTTCTTCCTCCTAAACTAGATTATAAACTTACTGAGCTGGGACTTCTGCCTGCTTCCACATAGATCCCAAAGTACTCAGCATGGTACACAGCTCACTAAGTGCTCAATAAACATCTGATGGTAGGTGAAAGGTGCTGGTGAAGCCAGAATTAAGGGCAGGTAGTTAGTGTAGAAATAGGGGATTGGGTCAAATGAAGCCATGAGGTCATCGGCCTCTGGAAGTTGGAGACTGTCCCTGGAAGAATGGAATGTCAAGGATCTCCAGAGCCCATTGATTACCAAATTTACCTGCCTTTATGAAGGACTGCAAGCAAGGAGCTACTAATTAATGCCCCTGGGCCCTTATCTGCCTGAATCACCTTGGCCCTCCCCCTGCCCATGGCTTCTCACTTAATGCAAAACCAGGCCTAGTCACGAAGGCAGGAAGGAGAGATAAGTGGGAGAGAACTGAAGAACAAAAGAGACCTTAACCTATAAAAGATGTAGGGTGCGCTCCCTTCTGGGCAGTTTAGAACATCAGCCATGGCCCCCTTCTTCCTGCTGGGAGAAGTCTGTATTATTACCTTTAAATAAAACCTGCTTCATATGCTTGCCTTGGCGTGCTTCTCTAGTGTTCAATCTTCAACATTAGAAGGAGCAGAACTCGTCACCGGAAAACGGCGGTATCAATGGCAATGGCACTGTTCCTTTCTAAAGGCAGACCTTGGAACACGACCAAATAAGTAACTAGATGCTTATAGTCCAGATGTGTCTGGCCCTACGCCGTCTTGTGCATGAGCATGTGAGGTGAGGAGGGATTGGGTAGGAATTCCAAGAACACTCAGAGTGCTGGGGTTGTGGCTGAGTGGTAGAGCACTTGTCTAGCACATGTGAGGCACTGGGTTCGATCCTCAGGATCACATAAAATAAATATAACAAAGGTATTGTGTCCATCTATGACTAAAATTTTTTTTAAAAAAGTGAACTCTCAAAGAAGAGGGGTAGCGGGGGCTCCTGGGGACATGAAGCAATGGCCATAGAGTAGCAGAAGGCCTTAGGGTGGGACTGGTGGGGGAGGTTCCAGGAACAAAACAGAAAGGAAAACCAGCCTGGATTTCCCTACAGCTAGAATTCATTTCTCTAGTAGTCCTCTGGGAAATACCCTCTTCTTCCTGTGCCATCCTTGGAGCCTATCAAGCCTCTGACAGGGCAATTCCAGAAAATTCCTTGAGCTGCTGCCCAGCACATATTCATATATCCTTGTTTTAAAATGGCCCTCCAAGGGAAGGTCAGCCCAGGTGGTCAACCCAGATCTCCTGACTGGCGGGTAGGAGTAGGAGACATTTAGCCATCCTGTGGGAAGAGCCCAGGGCGGAAGACCAGGACTGGGGCCTGACTGATGCCCACTTCCCCTCTCCAGCTCTCTCTTCATCAGTGACATGAGGGCGATTGGTATTTATCCTACCACTCACCACAGTGAGGGCCTAGCTTCGCTCGGAGGCCCCACGAGTACACTAGGCCCCATCATCCCACACACCCTCAGCTGCCAGCAGCAGGTACCCCATCCTATATGTGAAAAGATGGAAGGGCAGGGTGAGGGGCCCTTCCAGTTGGATATAGGGGTCCAGATCCAGGCGAGACTACCTGGGGTGTGCACTCCTCTTCCTCAGCATTGGCCCTGTCCTCACTCTAGGGGCCTGGTGACTTAACACCTGGAATGAGGATTCCACCATCTTGATGACCTCTGAACCACTGTGCCAGGCTGTAGGATGCAGGACCCAGAGGTGCCCTGTCATCTGGGGATGGACTTCCTGCCAGACCTCTGCTCCTTCTCCCCCATAGGACAGGGTTTTGTCCCCTTTGTTTCCAGCACCTGACACAGTCTGAGCATGTAGCAAACATTTGCCAGAACAATGAATGAACATCAGGGCTTGGTGGCCATGTTCCTGTTCCACAGGGAGGCAGAAGTGGAAGGTGAGGGACGAGGGTCTGTCAGTCTGGCCTGGCCTCTAGACTTTAAGAACTGACTGCCCTCCATGTATGGAATGGCCAGAGGACTCCCCGATGCCCTCACTCCTGTTCAGAAACGCCAAGCCCTGAGGCACAGACCACACTGGCTCCAGTTTAGGACCCAGGATGGGCCTTCTGCTGGGGCTCCAGCCCCTTTCCAGTCACAGAGGGGAGATCACCAGGAGTGACAGTTTATTATTATAAACATCAGGTATAAACAAATGGTACAGAAAGGTCAACCGCCCCTCCTTCCTTTCCAGGCAGGCTCCTGTGAATAAGCAAGAGAACAGAGTAAGGGAGAAACAGGAAAGCTATGGACTGACCCTGGCTGGCCTGAGCCATCACCCAACTGCACAGCCCAACTGCTAAAGGTTTGGTCTTAGAGGATGCTTATGCTAAGCTGGACAAAACTTCTTTCTTTCTTTCTTTCTTTTTTTTTTTTTTTTTTTTAATATTTATAGACCTCTATTTTATTCATTTATTTATATGTGGTGCCAAGAATCGAACCCAGTGCCTCACACATGCTAGGCAAGTGCTCTACTACTGAGCCACAACTGCAGCCCCTGGACAAAACTTCTTGAGGGCAAAAATGCTATCTGCCTTTCTTGCCTCTGTTTCTCATGCCTAGTACAGTTCTTGGCATATAGTAGGTGCTCAATGAACAAAGAATTAGAGGATGCAAACAGGCCCCCTAAGGAACTGACATTTACAAGGAGGAAGACAGGTTTAAGGAGATTGAGTGGTTTGCCCAAGGTCACAAAGCTAGCAAACTGCAGAGCCTGGATTTGAATCAAGGTGGCCTGGCTCCCGGGTTGCACTCTGCTCCTTCCATATACTTAATATTCACATAAGCAGAAAGCACACGGTCACATGAATGACACACATACACAGCATATAAAATACTACTCAGGTTCACAGACAACACATATATACGAAATGTCCATTTACCTACATTGCACACATGCACAAACACACACACAAACACACACACACCAGTGAATGCCCAGTCATTTTCTCAACTGGCCCCTACATCAGGGATGGGCTCACCTAGGGAAGAGTCGTTCCAATCAGCCAGCCCAGGCTTACCCCCAACTTCCAGTCACAGAGGGGAGATCACCAGGAGTGACAGTTTATTATTATAAACATCAGGTACAAACAAATGGTACAGAAAGGTCAGCAGCCCCTCCTTCCTCTCCGGGCAGGCTCCTGTGAATAAGCAAGAGAACAGAGTAAGGGAGAAACAGGAAAGCTATGGACTGACCCTGGCTGGCCTAAGCCATCACCAACTGCACAGCAGTAGGGCCTTACCCGGATCTAGGCCTCCTTCCAGGAAGTCAGGTCCAACACAGGGAGAGTACTGCAGTTGACAAAGTCCCGGGGGAATGAGTTGGACATGAAGATGTTGTTCTTGGACACAGTGGTGATGCCTGTGTTATCACAGATGATTCGGGGCAAGGAGATCTTGGCCAGGGCTTCCCGTTGCCTCGTGCTAAACACACCGTTGTTCTCCCACCAAAACCTACATGGGAGCATCCGTGGACATTATGCCTGAGGCTGGAGTATCCTGGAGCTGGGAGGGTGTCATCTAGCTTGAATTGCTTCCTAGATGCAAGAGGACCACAGGCGACTCCTCCCTCAAGCCCAGGAGAGCTCTGGGCCCTCGAAAAGTACAGGGACTTTCAAAATAGGGGTCTCCCATTCACAGAACAGAGTAAAGTTCAGAGGCCTGGCTGCCTTCCCTGCCCCCAGCCCAGCAGCCTCCAGGGGACCATTCATACTAGAAGGGGAACAGAGCCCACCCTCCCTCATGAAGTCCTATGCCCAGGGCTGCATCCAGGAGTGAGGGGAAATGGGGACTCCTTTTCTAATATTCCCAAAGGTGCAAATATGGACTAGGCAAGAACTAGACATGAAGATGTCAAGACCACGATGAATTTCATCTTCACAAAGAGAAGCCATGGAACTATCCAATGGTGATTGACATCTCCATAGTTGTACAGAGAAACCCAGAGAAAGAAGTAGTAAGAGTGGCATTTTTTCTGTCTTCCTTCTTTTGAAATCAGGACTCCAGTTTCCCCCTCCCTGCACCCCAACAGGTTCAGGGCACGTTAGAGATGACCTGGAGGTTCCCTGGGACACAGAGGGAAATCACTGACTCTTTGCAGCCCTTAATTTGACAGGAGGAAATTGGGGCCCCTGAGAGGTTCAAAGATAGACCCGTGGTCACCCAGTCGGCCTGAGTTGTCACAACACCTCCTCACCGATCTCCATCCCGCAGCTTCCTGAACTGGGTGCCAATGAGGCAGGCAAGGAGCCGGCCCACGCGGCCATTGGGTTCCAGGGGCTCAGCCACACCGCCCATCCAGATGTCGATGTTATCGGGCGTGCCGTACTGTGCCATCAGCTTCCTTGCCAGGTCCAGGTTCTTCATGACGGTGCCCAGCTCGCCCACTGTGCTGGGCTGCGGGAGCCCACAGAAGCGCCTCCAGGCATTGTACCCTGCATGGGAAAGGGGGCAGTGGGCTGTGGGTAGGTCCCCCTACTGCAAGGTGGGGAGGCACTGGGGACAGCCCAGAAGATTCAGATGTATGCCCTCAACCCAGAAAAACCACCTTCTCAACACACCAAGGCCACAGATAGAGGGAACCCTGACCCTTGACTCAGGCCAAGAGGGACAGCTGGGCCTCCCCACACCCTCACTGTCTCTCCTTAGCCCTCCCACCCGAAGGCAAACACTAAACTGCCATAACTCCTGCCAGGCCCAAAAGCATGGGCATCTCATTGTCCCCTGGAGCAACCCACTGTGTCTATCTCTGACCCATGAAGGGTGGAGGGTGTCTCAAAGGCTCAGCCACACAGGCCACCCATAACCCATGCACAGGCTTTTGGGTCAGGCTGATCTGGGTCCAAGTTCCTGATCTGTCACTGATTTGTCTAGAGAACCTAGCCGGGTTCTGAATGTCTCCATGCCTCAGTTTCCTCATCGGTCAAGTGGAATTAACAATCTCTTCCCCTCTGTTCACGAACAACGGGTGCAGATGAAATGATGGTGGAGACAGATTTTCAGACTGTGGGTTACTGTTGCTGCCACTGCTGCTGCAGGTGGGAGAGTGCAAAGGAGCCTGGGAGAAGCTGGAGTTTGGTCAGAGGGTCCAGGGAGAGGGAGGTGCCTGACCTCAGATGGCTTCCTGAGGACAAAGTGCTGGGGTGGGGGAAGCTCAGAGCATGGGAAGGGCAGGACCCGAGTGAGAAAGGGAGCTGCGGGCTACCTGGGCAGTAGTAAGGGGGCTGTGTGTGGCCAGGGATACTCCTGCAGCCCCTCACCTGGAAGGCCATGGTCCCTGCTGCGCTGCATGTTCAGAGCAGGCAGGTCCAGCCCGATCCTCATGACCTGCTCAAACAATCGCTCCCGGATCTCATCTACCACAATTTGATTCTGGCGATTCAGCTTGGCAGGGGTGGCCATGAGGCCCCGGAGGATGGGGTCAATGCCACCTGGAGGAAAGAGGAGCAAGGTTGGGGGACTAGGCTTAGCTCAGTACCAAAGATCAGACTGGAGTAGGAGCAAGTCCAGGTGGGGTCAGGAGATTGGAGAAAAGGGCCAGCACAGGCAACCACTGAGCAGGTTCTCACGGGGCACTACACGACCCAGGGGCATATACATCTCAGAGGAGTATGCCATTCAGTATGCAAGGTTGGGATGCATCCAGCCCCTGGCCTCCTGAGTCATAGAGTCTCAACACATAGGAAGGAGCCAGCACTGTCTGAGAACCATCTCCATCCCCGCTCTTTACTCTCAGATCTGGAAGCAGAGTCAGCTGCACTGAGAATGGAAGATCAGACTAGATCCCCAAAGAAGGAAAGAACTCCCCTCAGCCTAGCTCCCAGCAGCCAAGCCCACCCCATCCCACCCTCAGCTGCCAGCCCCCTCTCTGCTGGTCCAGGTTCCACTCACCTTCCAGCACCACCCGCCAACTGGCAAAAAAGACCTTGCTGAGAGGGACCCTGGGGTTGGGCTCCATGGGCCGGTACTGACTGTCCAGGCGGAACATGAAGGGCTGGATGAGGGTGTGGCCATAGCGGAAGGCGTTGGTGAAGACATTGGAGATGCGTGGGTCCACTGAGTCATTGTAGCAGCGGTACCTGGGTAGGTACTTCCTCATGGCTGCTGGCCCCAGCACCAGGGGCAGGTAATCTCGGTAAGTGATGATCTAAAACAAAATCACTTGGAATGGCCTCTCCATTCTCTCATCCTGCAGTATCCACAAGCTTCAAGCTTGGGGGATCCCTCCTATCTATCTATGGTCAGTGCACTGAGTCCCACAGTACTGGATATGAATGTGAGTCAGGGCAAGTCCAGGGGGGTCAGGGGACTAGAGAAGAGGACTGCACACATGCAACACAGCATGGCACCAAGGAGCAGAAGCAGAGCTCTACTGTTTGCTGACTGTGTGACCTTGGGTCACTTTTTTACCTCTCTGAGCCTCAAATGTAAATTAGGGATAAATATATAGAATAATTATATCCTCTGTTTTAGAGGATTAAATAACAAAGAGCTTTGTTAGTCATTGCATTAACTCCCTTGCCCTTGAGTTAGTAATGTCTCCTTTCTCCCATTATCTCATAAATTCCTTGAAAGACAGGGAAATTAAAATGCATGGCCCACAGTAGGGTTCAGTATATAGGTCTGTGGAAAGAAGAAAGGTAGAAAGAAATGAAGGCTTCTCTAGAATAATTTCCCCCAGTGAAAAAGGAAAGGGTGGAATAAGCTCACTTTAGACTCTAGACTCTAGAACTTCCTCCAAAGCTGAAATGAACCCCACATGTGTTCTTAGTGCAAAGCGAATACTTACCCTCAGCATCTGTGATGCTCCCCTTGGGCAGAATCCAGGAGTGTGTGTGTGTGTGTGTGTGTGTGTGTGTGTGTGTATGCACGCTCGCTCTTGAGCATGTGCATGCTTCTTGGGTAGAAAAGGGGTGGGCACTGGAGCATCAGAAGTTGGGGGAGAGAAGCAGGAACAATGCTCCAGGGATAAACAAGGTCAAGGAGGTTGGGTGGGTGACAAAGGCCAAAAAGAAGAGGAAAGTAGGTAAAGAAGCCAAGAGTGACAGTGAAACAGAGAAAGAAGGAAATGTCCAGTGAACCGCTGCTGTGCATCAGAGACCCCCCTGGTGAACCCTCCCAACACCATTCCCAGTTCCTCAGCAAAGAGGAAAGCCAGGCAGGAAGTCGGGGAAGGGAAGTAGCCTTTGCCATGCACTTCACATCTGCCAGGTGTCTGCAAGGTCTGTTAATCCTTATGGCATCATGGATGAAGAAACCAAGAGTTAGCAACTTGTCCAAGATCACACAGCTAGGCTGTTGCAGGGGTCCCGAGTCTGGGTGGTGCTCAGGACAGCCTACCTGGACCATGGCCCCCACAATTTTCCGGGCTTCCTGGTAGAGCTTCTCTCCATTCCACTTGGGATTCAGGCCCTTTAGCTGTGTGGCCAGCCGGTTGTGCTCTCGAACAAAGAGGGTGTGCATGGAGGTGAGCTCCGGCATCTCACTGGAGCGGGTGTCCCCTGAGGGAGGCAAAAGCCACTGTCATTCCTGAGACCTCCATCCCAGAAAAGATTTCCTCCACTGAAACTCCCTGTCTCCTACTCACCCTCCTTTCCACCCATCTCATCCCACCGGACTGAGTTTATACTCCTCTATGGGTCCTCCCCTGATACCCCCATCCACCATCATAGCTTCTTCTTCTGTTTAGGGACACTGCTGGCCAGAGATGCTTATTCCCATAGGACCTGGGAACCAATACAGGACTGCTCTCCTTGTAACTGAAACTGGAGGTCCTCCAAGACTGGGCCCAAGGCTTGTGCCTTTTCGCATCCTATCCTCCCTCCTTCCCAGGTGTCGATGTCAACACCTGGGTGGTGACACCTGGGATGTAGCACCGTGCCTGCTACCGAGTGTAAGATCCATGAATGCTACCTAGTTGGTTGATTCAATCATGCAGCTCATGGTTACACCACGCTTGCTAACATTGGATGCAACCTCAGAAGCCTGCTGAACACAGAACCCCAGGAAGCCACCACCCTTTGAACAGAGTTGACAGCCCCATCCTACAACATTCCAGATTTGCAGCCTGCTTCGGGGGGGCTGGGGCACAGGATGGGTGGAGTCTACACCTAGGACTCTGTTGAAGAAAACTAAGCAAGACTCCCTGATTCCACTAGTCTGTCCCAAATCTTTATCGGGGGGTGGGGGGGCACGTGGCTAAGATCAGGAACCTTTCATTAGGATACATGGTTCTGCCCTTGCCAACTCTAGAAAGGAAATTCTAGGGGGCAAAGACATTCTTTGAGAGTAGTTTCTCCATCCCATAAGCAGTTAGAGGTGGAGGTGATTTCTGGCTGTTATCCCAGCCCTTGCCTCACTAGCCCAGAAGAGGGTGGCCCCTTTCCCCAAGAGAAAAACCACATGGGCACTGATCTTGATTCTCCTCCCAGGGGCCCAGGAAGAGACCACCAGGAACCATCAGAAGAAGGGAGAAGCAGCGGGAGGAAAGGGCCTCAGCCCACCTTTGGATTTACATTAAAACGCACTGGAAAATTTCTGGGCATGGCTACCATCATGTCCCAACCCTACCCGAAAAGCCACTAGAACTTTCTGAGCTGGTGAAAACCATCTATCTACCTCTGTGCTGCCCAGTAAGGGAGCCACTAGCCCATGAGGCTACCAAGCACTTGAAATGTGGCTAGTGCAGCTGAGAAGCTATTTTTTTTTTTAATTTCATTGAATTTAAAATAGTTAAAATTAAAATAGCCACATGTGGCTACTGGCATCATATTGAACAGTGGTTCCAGAGGGTATGGGCACCACTTCGCTCTCTGTCCCTAAGGGTACCAACTCTCCTCTCTTCTAGAGTCCAGAGGGGAAAAGAGAAATAGAGAAAGTGACAGAGGCTCCTTGGACATCCCTGTGTTTCCACCTTAGGTTTTTTTTATTTTGCCTTTCTGTCCCCATCCAACTTGTGACCAAGGCAACTAGACTAATAATCCGTAAAGGTGGTGAAGACAGTGTCTCTCACTACAGACCCACCAGCTGCTCACAAACAGGCTCACTGAGGCTCCTGCAGGGAACACCTCCTCTACCACCCCAGAGCTGACCTGCCAGGAAGCAGGGGATGCGCACAGAGCGGTTGGTGAGGAGACAGGGGTCATCATGCAAGTTGTCAAAGGGCAGCAGGGCCCTGCCGTTGTCTTGGAAGCGGGTGTTGACGGCCAGCAGCCCCAGCTGGTTGGTCAGGTTGCGCAGCTTCATGGCCAAAGGGTCCTCGCTACCATATACCATGCTGGCATCCACAAAGGAGGTGAGCGCGTTGATCTGGTTGCGGATGGTGAAGTTGCTCCCAGTACAGGCCGGGCAGGAGCGGAAGAAGGGGATGCAGTCACGTTGGTTCTTGATGCGGGGGTCATTAGGTGGAATCTGCAGCACAGAGAGGCTAGATGGGTTCATGAGGGACAGTGTGAGAGTGACTCTGCCCCTACCCTTGGGACCTCTGGCCCCCTGAATCTGCAGGTAGGCCTCAAGGCCCTGGCCGACTCAGTCTGAGGTTCCACCAGCAGAGTGCCTCTGAGGTTCATGGGTGGTCCAGAACGCTGAACTGAGAATGTGGGGCGCCCCCTAAGGGGTAGGCAGTGCCAGTCCTCTGACCCTTCCCCACTAAATCTTCTCCCTCTCCTTCCTCCCCTCTTCTCTGGACTTGCTCCCTACATTCTGTCTCCTCTTCTTTCCCCTACTCTACCTTTCCCTTATCCCTCTCCTGTCATTCTGACTCTGTCCCTCTCCGTCCCTTCTTCCCTCTCTCTCAGACTCTCTCCTTTCTCTCCTCTTCCCTCCCTATTCAGCATGTGACTCCATGGGGCTTCTCTGGGCCCTGCTCCACCCTAACCCCCCAGGCTCTCTGCGATGGTGGAGGGGGGAAAATGAGACTGGGCACAGGACATCTATGCTGGGAGGTTTGAGGGACACCAGGAGGTCCTCATCCCAGAACTCTTTTCCAGCCTCTTGAATGGAACAGTAATTCTACCAACAGGAGTCCTGTCAGTCAGGGTGGAACCACTGCTCTCTCCTTGGCCTGGGGAGTCAGTAAACAAACCCGATGCCCTGGCTGGTAGTCGCTTCTGAGGAGGGGACAGGTCAGAGCCAGGGCAAGCACAGGTTCTGGAGGCACAAGGAAGGAGCACCAGCCTTATTCAGGGGCTGGGGAAAGAAAGCTGGACATAGAAGGGAGGTGGCTACTTCTGGGAGCAATGTCCCCTCTTCCACCCAGAGCCAACAGTGGGTGGGAGGAAGGCAGCACCTTGAGCGGGAAGCAGGGTGGCTGCTGCAGGCAGCTGGTCTCGCAGTTGAGGCCAGTAAGGAAGGAGGCCCGAGCTGCAGGCTCTGGGGTGAAGTCGAGGTCGTGGTCCAGTAACTGGCCCCACTGCATGAACATAAGCGACCGCTGCTGGTCTGGGGTCAGCTGCTCCGTGGGGAAGCGCACGATGGCGTTGGAGACCGCGCGAGCCTGCAGGACACGGGGCGTTAGGGGGCTCCGCACCGAGCTGGGCCTCCCCCTCTGCCCGCCAGGTGCTCACCAGGGGCACTGGGAAGCCAGCACGCTTGACACCTGGCGTCCAGCCGAAGGGTAGTGAGAAACCGTCCTCATACTCCGCTGGCAGCCAGCGCGCAAAGGCGCGGTTGGAGGCTCCCAGGGTGGGGCTGCGTCTGCCGAGGAGCACAGGGCTGCTAAAGGGCGTCTCCCCACTAGCCTGACCCAACCCTCCCCGAGTCCCCGCCCTGGGGCTGCACCTATTGTTGCACTGCCCGGTGATGGTGCGATATGTGTCCTGCTCGGGGCAAGTCACCCTCACATCCTGGTAGGCACAGCCACTTGACTTGGACAGCAGATTCAGTTGAGCAGGTGTCAGCACATCTGCAAGGGAGAAGCAGGATGTGGAAGCTGAACCCCGCCCTCATTTCCTATTCTGAGGCGGATGAGACCTGGAGACCCTAGTGGGGCACAGGCTGAGAAGTGAAGGGGATGCTAGGACGCCTCTGAGACTCCCTGGAGGGAGGAGTTGTGGGGATCACAGGTCCTGGCTGGGGTTACTAGGAGAGATTCCTAATGGAGCAGGGACCGGAGGTAAGAGAGGTTGCAGTACCAGTGACATTGAAAGGCCCTGGCCACAGGGTCTGAAGCTTCCTCTTCAACAGGTCTAGAGCCACATGCAGATAGTCTGCAGCCCTCACGGCAGTCCTGGTGCCTGCTACTGGCTGCTTGAAGTAGGATAAGAGTTCCATGGGGCTGGCCGAGCCACTCCGAAGCCTCTGCTTGATGCTGCATGAGAAAGGTGAGCCAGAGAAGAGGTGCAGAGACCCTCAGCAGAGCCCATACCCAGGGGTGGACAGACAGGACAATGCAGATAGACTTGCAGACAGGAAGAGATTTCTTTTCATAAAAATGATATGGACGTGGGTGTCCAGACAGTAACAAGTCCATGGGAAGGATGGCTTTGAAGATGTTCTTGCGCCCAGAGACACAAGGACAGACAGAAAGCCCAGCTCCCCCCACAAACTCCCCCACCTCCCTGCACAAACTCCTGCCGCTCCCCCACTTCTCTGAATGGCCTGGAAGAGCTTTGCTCAGAGCTGAGCAGTGCCCAGCACCCCCACCTTTCCCGCCGCTCCTTGTAGGCTCTGTCCACAAGCCGCTTGGCCTCCTCCATGCAGGTCAGCACCATTGAGGTCTCCACCTCTCCCAGGAGGACTGACCAGAGCAAGGATCACAAAGTCAGGAATGGGCTCTGGCCTCAGAACCTAGGAGGCCTGCGCTGAGAAAAAGGAGTCCCTGGGACTCACCCTGGCACACCTTACCCTTCTTTTTGAACTGTTACCTGAAGTGGCACCATCAGAGGCTTGGGGCATGACCAGAGTGGCCAGGAGCCCTGCTAGGGCCAAGGGCAGCTTCATCTCTGCAATGAGATCCCCAACCCAGTAAGAGGCCCACCTTCCCTCCCAGGCTCCTCACTCCCACCTTCACACTCCAGCCCCACCTCAAAGGGCCTGGTATGGGCAAAGCCAGGCCCCTTTGAGGGAGGGCCTACAGCGCCCTCACTCCCTTGCCAGCTGTGGTCACCAGCCCCCAAGGATCTCAACTCCACAGCTGACCTGACATTGGTAATCCCTCTCTCTGAATCTTGGCCTTTATGGTCTCTAACCTAGGGGCGGGGCAGGGCAGAGGGAGGTCTGTCCCAAAAGACTGAACTCTCTCCACCCCCATTGGGGTTGGTGCACAGAGGCCCTTGAAATGGGGAAGAAGAGCAAAAGAATGAACCAGAGTTGCCCCAGATTTTTTTCCCCTGTAGTGTCAGGGTGAAACCCAGAGCCTCCCACGTGTCAGGCAAGTACTATATCACTGAACTACACACCCAGCCCTCTTTTACATTTTATTTTAGGTTAGGCTCTTGCTAAGTTTCCCAGGCTGGCTTCGAACTTGTGATTCTTCTGCCTCAACCTCACTAGCAGCTGGAATACAGGTGTCGGCCACGTGGCTGGGCTGCACCCAGTTCTTGAACTTAGCACCCTCATTCCAGGATTTCTTAGCTCCCTAACTGCATGCCTACACCACAACTATCCCAGAGGGTAACTGACAACTGAACCCTCCAAAATTCTGCTTAAACTGAGTATCCAGGATTCCTGGAAAGAAACAAAAGTCAGGAACAGCAGCCTAAGGAATTATAGAAGATGCATGGCCCCAAGGGAGGGTGAAGGGCAGTCTGGAGCGATGCTGACCAAATCAGCCTCAGAGGGCCACTGCCACCTCAACAGTCACCTGGCCTTGCTGCCAGCCTGGTAGTCAGCCACCAGTTCTTGGTGGGATTAAGGGGACAGGAAGTCTGACAAGAGACCGTTGGGTTTCACCAGAAGGACTCTGGGGGCTACAGGCTCAGAACCAAGGTTACTTCCTCTATCCCTCTTCCCTCCCCTTCCTTCTTGATTTATGGTAAGGGGCTGTCTCCAACACCCCGGCCATCTGCTCCTGGATTTCAGGAACCAGGGGAGAGTAATCTAATTTTGGTTAGTGGGTCAGATGGATGACATAGCCAGAGGCTCTCTGGGACAAGATCAGTGCAGTTGGGAGGAACTGGGTTAATGTTTCAAGATCATTCCAGAATAGAGGAGGGGGGAGTTTCTCCCTTGAGAAACGCTGGCAGAGGGGCTGCCATTCTCAGGCAGCCCCTTAGTTACAGTAAGAGTACCTGTAACTTCTGTCTGTGTTTGTCCACCTCCTGGGGACTGCGCTCCTGCCAGCCATGGCCCCCATGTTCTATTCTGGTCTGTCCATGCCTCCTACTTTCAGCCACCTTCCTGCTGTTTACTCTTTTCTTCTAGGACCAGACAACATCTTGAACAAGGAACAAGGGACAACAAACCCAGAACATCTTCCCAAAGTATCGAAAGATTCTGTCACCTGCCCGGAAACTGAGCCCGAGATTTACAAGAGAAGAGGCCAATTTTCCGGTCTTGCTCTGACAGTGATTTTTTTTTTTTTAAGTATATATAACTTGGTCAAGTGGTTCTTTGTGAATCAGGTTCTAGAATTCTATCAGACCTTGGAAATACTTTTTTTATGCCTGCAAGTAATATATTTTCTTTTCTTTTTCTTTTTCTTTTCTTTCTTTCTTTTTTTTTTTTTTTTTTTTCTTTTTGGTACCAGGGATCAAACCCAGGGATGCTTAACCACTGAACCATATCTTCAGCCCTTTTTTATACTTTATTTAGAGACAGGGTCTTGCTGAGTTGCTTAGTTGCTTAGGGCTTGGGCTAAATTGTTGAGGCTGGCTTTGAACTCCCTATCCTCCTGCCTCAGCCTCCCAAGTCACTTAGATTATAAAGGTGTGGCTACAAGTAATATATTTTCATGGATTAGAAGTTAGAGAACACAAATCAGCAAAAAGTAAAAATAAATTGAATTTACTTATAACCAGGTAAGAGTGTGGGCCATTTTCTTTCAAGATTTGTTATTGTTTTTCACATAAATAAGCCATAGGAAGGAAAATAATTTCCCATAATCCTACCACTCACCAATACCCTACTTAGTAATTCAACATCTCATGTGTAGATATAATATATATTTTAAACAGTGATAAGAACAACTTTAAATATTATTTTGCAACCTACTTTTAGTACTTAACAATTTTAGCCTGAACACCTCCATCAACAAACAAAGGTATATAGCTGTGTGTGGTGACCTACACCTATAATCCCAGTGACTAGGGAGGCTGAGGCAAGAAGATCACAAAGTCTGAGGCCAGCCTGAATAACTTAGTGAGACCCTGTAAAAATGAAAAGATCTACTCAGTGGTACAGCATCCTTCAGTTCACTCCCCAGTACTTACTGAAAAATTGCAGGTTTACTTCATTTTTATTTCTGCATATATTTGGGTGGGACTTTTTCTCCATATTTTTATTGGCACATTATAATTATAATAATGGGATTCGTTGTTATATATTCATATATGCACACAACAAAAAATATATAATTTGGTCGATATCATTCCCAGGGTCTACATATTTTATATGATTTATTAATTAAACCTACCTTGCATGAGCCAGGTACTGTGCTGGGCAGTGGGCATATTCCACTAAGCAAAGCACAAGCCTATCCTCAATGAACTCACAGGGAGAAGAAAAATGGAAAACAAATGGCACCCCATGAGCTTGTGCAAGGTCCTTAAGAAATGTCAGAGCACCTGGATCAGCCAGCAGGGTGGTCTGTAATCCCAACTACTCTGGAGGCTGAGGCAGGAGGACCACAAGTTCAAGGCCTACCTGGGTAACTTAGTGAGGCCCTGTCTCAAAATTTAAAAATACACACACACACACACACACACACACACACACACATACGAGTGGCAGGGGGGACTGGGGATATAGCTCAGTATTAAAGCACCCCTGGATTCAATTCCCAACACCATGACAAACAACCACAACGACAACAACAAAACCCACTTAGATCAATTGGGGGAAACAAGGAAGTCTTCCTTGAAGATTTGCTGCTTAAGACTGTTTCAAAGCTGACCAAGCTGAGCTGAAGAAATAGCTCATTTTGGAGAGTGCTTGCCTAGCATGCCCAAGGACCAAGGTTCGAATCCCCTGCCCCTCAGGGAAGGAGGAAAAAAAAAAAAACTGACCAAGTGGACCCTGGTTGGGAAGGATATTCTGAATCCAGAGAATGAACTAGCACAGGACTAGACACAAGGAGGTTTCTTTCAGGCTGTTCTACCTCCAGGGCAAGGAGCAGGCAGGATGAGGCTGGGGAGGTAGGCAGAGACCCAGCACGCTTGATGACCTACTGAGAAGTTCCTGTCCTGAAGGACCTGGGGGCTGGAGATGCTCTGGGACCTTAAAAAATGTTTGCAACCAGTTAATAACGACCCAACTGTGGTCCCTGCAAGGCCAGCAGTCTCCCCTGTCGGCACCTCTGTTGATCCCTCACCAAGGGCCTATTTGTCTGGCCCAGTTGTGTTTGAGACTTGAAGACTTCTCAGCATGAAGAGCAAGCAGGAAATACTGCTCCCAGGAAAGAGGTCCCAAGCAAGCTTGTGCCATCAGTCACATCCAGCTCCCACCCTGGGGGTGGCCTCTGAGGGCACTGCTGGAACCGCTACATCTCAAGACTTGCATCACTGGAGGGAGCCCCCAGGCAAGTGCACCCATGCTCTGCCCTCCCTGCTCTCCACTCAGCTCTCCCAAACAGCCCCCACCCAGGGGTTAGCTCAACTGCCAGTGGGATAACGGGCCCTCAAGCTCGTTCTTTCTTAATGTTGTTTAGGAAACAATTCAGTTGCGATTACGCCAGATTTCCTCTGTATGTGTGTGTGTGTGTGTGGGTGTGTGTGTGTGTGTGTGTGTGACACACATGTGGCTGGAGAGAAGAAGGTACTTCCAGAAGGCTGTGGAAGTTGAGGAGGAGACAGAACAGTGACTACTCAGACACCCCAATTGCTTGTCTCTCTTTAAAATCTTTTTCAAATTAATTTTGAGTTCTACAGTCAATGAATATTGAACAAGATGTAAAATTACAGATCAGATTAGAGCTCCCTTTAAATTAGGTTACTGTATCATCCCCAATTCCAATCCCCTTGTCCCCTCTTTAGACATAAACACCATTGTCATTTTGGGGTCTGTCCTTCCCAAATCTTTTGCTTTCTATTTATTCCTATGTCTGGACCTGTGGAATATATTCTGCTTCCTTTCTTTTTCCATAAATTGTATCACATTTTGTTTATTGTTCTGCCATGTGCTTCTTTCACTCAACAATACATCTTGCAGATGTATTGTGAACTACTTACAGAACACTCTCACTTTTTAACGGTTACATAATGTTCTTTAGTTGGGCTCTCCCTCCACTATGTCATCGTGCCTCTCTTAATGAAAGTTGACATTTTTCTATATTTTTTTTTACTACTAAAAGCAATGCAGCAGGACGCCTCCTTGCCCATACACATACGCAAGTGCTCTCCAGGGTAAAAATTGGAAAGTAGGCCACAGGTTTTGTGCATTTCAAATTTGAGTAGCTAGATATTGTCAAATTGTACTCCAAACTTTGTAAAAATCCCATGGGCAAAGAAAGGGATTACAGAATTTGTTCAATTCTTAATTTTTATTTCTTTGACTAAAAATTAGGTTGAGTGTTTTTTGTTTGTTTGTTTTGTTTTTGTTTCTTGGTGGTACTGGGGATTGAACCCAGGGCCTTGCGCATGCGAGGCAAGCGCTCAACCAACTGAGCTATATCCCCAGCCCCGGAGCCCTTTTTTTATTTTTAATTTTTGAGAAAGGGACTTGCTAAATTGCCCAAGCTGGCCTTGAACTTGTGATCCTACTGCCTCAACCTCTCAAATTGCTGAAATTACAGTCATGTACCACCATGCCTAGCTTAGGTGTCATTTTATTTTATTACAACTATGGAACGTCCCAGTGTTTTGTCTTACCTGGTTTTGTCCATTTTTCTATTGAAGTGTCACTCTTTTTATGGATCTGTTAAAGTTATATTTTGGATAAACACTAATCTTTTAGTTGTCATATATGTTGTAAATATTTTCTTTAGTCTATCACTTTCCATTTTTTTAATAGTGTATTAATTTTGAGGTGGTCAAACATCAATGTTTTTCTTCATGGATTTTACTTTTTGTATTTCTTTAAGGGGATCTTCCTTTCTTCAAGATCATGAACCTTCTCCAGCATATTCTTACAAAACCTTAATACTTTAATTTTTTCTTTTAAATTTTTTCTTGGTTGTAGATGGACACAGTACCCTTGTTTTATAATTTTTTTTTATGTGGTGTTGAGGATTGAACCCAGTGCCTCACATGTGCTAGGCAAACACTCTACCACTAAGCCACAACCCCAGCCCCTAATTTTTTTACATTCAGTTTGCTATTCCATCTGGAACTTTCTCTGTGTGTGAATAGTGTAAGGTAGGTAGCTACCTTAATTTCTTTTCCCAAATAGAAAACCAATTGTCCAATGCCTCTAAATGAATAATCCATCATTTTCTCACTGACTTGAGACCCTACTTTTGTTACCTACCTTAAACTGCTATTTCTAGATTATTCTAGCCTACCAATCTACTAATTTATTTACCTACTTCTGATAGTGTGATTTCTATAATTTTCTAATATGTTTTGATTTCTGGTAAGCTAAATTCTCCTTTCTCATACTTTTTCAAAAGAATCTTCAACATTCAAACATATTTATTCTTTCTTAAGAATTGTTGAATGCCTAGTTCCATGACAAATCTTTTTGAGGTTTTTATTGATATTGCATTCAATTTATACATGAATTTGGTAACAGTTGACGTCTGTATGATATAGTTTTCCCATCCACACATATTCATTCATTCAACTTATGTTTACTGAGCACCTACTATCTGCTAGCACTGTTCTGGGTAGTGGGGATACAGTAAATAAATAAAACTTGATCTCATAGAGTTTATATATTTGAGTAATATACTGTATAATTCCATTTATTGGTCTTCTTTTATATTCTTCATTAGAATGTTATTATTTTACTCATTAAGAGCTTGCTTATTTCTTGTTAGATTTGTTCCTAAGTACTTCCTTTCTGAAGAAAGCATATAAATTTAGTTATTAAGTATTCTCTACAGAATTTGTAAAATCTTGTATTTTTTTTTTCCTTAAAAGTATTCAAGTTAAGGGCTGGGGTTGTGGCTCAGTGGTAGGGTGCTTGCCTGGCATGTGTGAGGCACTGGGTTTGATCCTCAGCACCACATAAAAATAAATAAAGGTATTTTATCCATCTACAACTAAAAACATTTTTTAAGTATTCAAGTTAAGTATTTTAAAGAAAAATTCAATATGATTCTTTGTTTTAGTTCTCTTTAGATGGTAGATTCATTGATTTGAAAAGCACTGGACATTTCTAACCACCATTCTAGATAGGTTACACTCTCCATTTAATGAAGGCATATTTTTTTAAGAGAGTGAATACTCAAAACTTTGTTAGTTTTGAACAATAGTTTCTAAATTTGTTTAGGGTAGTATTGTAAAAGCTCAGTTAAATTCCATAATTATAAATGTTTAATTTATTCTTTATGCTTGTGGTTATTGGGCATGGATGAGCCAAACTTACACAAGAGCACTAAATATCAGAAACATTAGGACTGGAGCTGGGGTTCAGTGGTAGCGCAGTCACCAAGGCACTGGGTTCAATCCTCAGCGCCACATAAAAATAAATAAATAAAATAAAGGTATAGAAACATTAAACTCAAACTAAAATTGGCTGGAGGTGTTGCTCAGTGGTTAGAGCACTTGCCTAACAGGCACAAGGCCCTGGGTTCAATCCCCAGCACTAAAAAAACATTTTTTAAACAGTTTCTTTATCAATCAAATGAGTTAAAATGAAAAGACTGATAATTCCAGTGCTCATGAGGATGTGGGGGAAAAATGTAAATTGACCCCATATCATGAGGTGACAATTTGGAATGTCAGTCAAACTCCAAAATGCTCTGGCTCAGCAATTCTACTTCCAGGTAGTAATTTATCCTTTGGATGCATTCTTAGGAAAGTATAAAGATACCTGCACAAGTGTGCTCATTTCAGCCTCATTTGCAATAACCAGAGGACTGGAAACAAGCCAAAGGCCCACCAAAACTGTTTTGCTACATAGTGGTGTTTTATGCAGTCTTTAAAGATAATGAGGGAACTATATTTGTAGTAAAATGGAAAGAAATGTTGCCAAAGGAAAAGACTTACTCACATTCTATACAGGGTGTTGGAATTTATACAAAACACTAACAGGCCTGCATGTGCATACACACAGTATTTCAACATGCATAGAAAATTCTGGGAGAAGGCAAGAAGGCCTATAAAAATCCAGTACCTGTGGGGAATAAATGGAAAAGGCTGAGGAAGAAAGCTTTTGCTTTCTACCTGGTGCCCTTCTGCTAGAAACTTTTACAAGCAAAACATGAAAATTTTCTCATGAAATAATTGATAAGATTATCTCTCTCCACCTCAGCCCCCCAAAGTAGTAAACTTTGATTTTAGTCGATGATTTTGAATTATTTTTATATTGTTTTATTTTCCCCCATGCATGCTAAGCAAGTGCTCTACCACTGAGACACACCCCCAGCCCACATCGGTTTCTTAAAATGAAGCCAAACATTAACACAGACTGAAATGATGGCAGTGACCTACATGGCATTGGGGAGCAAGCACGTCCCCTGTGGGAGGTGTGGGTTGTGTGACTAATGATTTGGTTAAGTATAAAATTAAAGTTCCAGTTTCTTCCTATTCAGTACTGGGGCCATATTACTCAGTTATCTTTATGCACCAAGCATTGCTGGTAAATTCTGCTACCAGGAGACTTCTGGCTCTTGAAAATTCACCACTATTTCAAGCAGAGCAGAATTAACATGGGTTGCAGGATCCATCAGCCCAGTGTGGTCACAGGAGTGCCACAGAAGTGAACTGAGAGTGAAATTGAAGAACAAAAAATAACAAGAGCTGTGGGAAATCCCTTGGGAGAGAGAGGATCACAAGTAAGACAGTCTGGGCAACTTAGCAAGACCCTGTCTCAAAATTAAAAAATAAAATAAAATAAAAAGGGATGGGAATGTGGTAGAGCACCCCTGGGTTGAATCCCCAGTACCGAAAAAAAAAAAAAAAAAAAAAAAAAAACTGGTAAATATATATCTACTTCCACGTGTATGTGTGTGTGGGTGTGTGTGTGTGTGTGTGTGTGTGTGTGTGTGTGAATATATATATGAATATAATCAATTGAACCCAGTAATGAAGGACTGAATGCTTTCTCCTAAAATCAGAAATAAGGCAAGGACATCTGTTTCTGCCATTTCTATTCAACATTGTACTATAGGCAATGCATTGAGACAAGGAAAAGAAATTATAGGTGTAGTATTTGAAAGGAAGAAGTAAAATATGATCACATATGCAGAAAATTCTAAATTATATTTTTAAAAGCTACTAGAACTTTTAAGTGAGTTTAGCAAGATCATAATATACAAGATCAAAATAGCAGTTGTGTTTCTATATAACAGAACAATCGGAAATTGAAAATAATATTACCACTTACAACAGCATCAAAATTATAAAATATTTAGGGATAAATCTGACAAACGATGCATATTATCTGTGTTGAAAACGGCAACAAATTGCTAAGAGAAATTAAGGATCTTCAATAAATTGAATAATGTACTTTATTTATAGATCAGAAGACTCAACATTGCAAAATTGTTGATTCTCCCCTAGTTAATGTACAAATTCAATGCAACCTCAGTTAAAATACTAGGAAAAAGGAAGTTCCAGCCAGGTGCTGTGGCACATGCCCATAATCCCAGTGACTTGGGAGGCAGAGCCAGAAGAATCACAAGTCACAGTTTGAGGCATCAGCCTCAGCAATTTAGAGAAAACTTGTCTCAAAATAAAAAAGGGTGGAGACGTGACTTGGTGGTAGAGTGTCCCTGGGTTCAATCCCCAGTACTGAAAAAAAATTTTCATTTCCAGGTAAGATGGAATATGCGTAAGAACACTCTCTCAGTGAATGCAGCTATAAACCCTGCACAGAAAGCCAGAGCAACTATATGAAGACTCTGAAATCTCTTGTTTCAGAGTGCAGAAATTCCCCATTTCTCTCTCCCCCACCACCACCCCCTTCCTTCCTCTCTCTTTCTTATTTCTTTTCTGCATTATCTTGCACACCAGGAAGTGCATCACAGAACTACATAAATAAATCCCAGCTTTTTGGCAGGGGGACCAAGAAGGTCAGGGAATCAGAATGTACCAGGAAGATGTCAGAGGGGGAGGAGTCAGGAAAATAATCCTCTAGAGAGCCTATGGGATGATACCCAAAGGCCTAACATTTGTATCATCAAGTCCCAGAGAGAAAAGTGAGGTACAGAAAAATCTCTGAATAAATAATGGCTGAAAATTCCCTGATTTTGGCAAAGACATAAACCTGTGGAATCAAGAAGCTCAGCAAACTCCAAATAGGACAAAAATAAAGAAATCTATGCTGAACACATAATCAAACTGCTGAAAACTACAGACAAAGAAAAAAATTTTGCAAGCAGCCAAAGAAAAATGATAGATTACTGTAGAGGAACACTTTGCATGACTGTAGCTTTGTCATCAGAAATTATACATAAAAAAAGTGAAACAATATTTTTAAAGTGCTGAAATAAAGAACTGTCAGCCCATAATTCTCTGCCAAGTAAAAATATCCTGCAGGGATAAAAGTAAAATAAAAACATTCTCAGATGAAAACATACTGAGAACTCCTTGCCAACAGATCATCTCTAAAATGAGACCAGAAGAAAACTTGGGCAGGATTGAAGGTACAGTAACAGAAATGGTTCCTCTCCAGGTTCAATATAATAGACTATTCTTTTCCTTTGGATTCTTTAAATTTTGTTTGCTGGTTGAAAGCAAATACTACAATTATTGTCTGATCAAACCCACATAAATACAGTCATCTCATACTAGACAAAGGCTCTGTAAACATACATTAGAGAAAAGATAGCCTCTTCAACAAATAGTGCTGGGAAAACTGGAAATCCATATGTAGCAGAAGGAAATTTAACCCCTCTCTCTCACCCTGCACAAAATTCAAAATAGATCAAGGACCTAGGCATTAGACTAGAGACCCTACGCCTACTAGAAGAAAACATAGGCTCAACTTTCCATCATTTCAGCTTAGGAACCAATTTCCTCAATAAGATTCCTAAATCAAAGGAAGTAAAATGAAGAATCAATAGATGGAATGGTATCAAACTAAAAAGCTTCTTCACAGCAAAGGAAACAATCAAGAGCATGAAGAGAGCCTACAGAGTGGGAGAAAATCTTTACCATCTGCACCTCAGATAGAGCATTAATCTCCAGGATATATAAAAAACACTCAAAAAACTTAACACCAAAAAAAAAAAAGAAAGAAAGAAAAATCAACCCCACAAATAATCCAATCAATAAAGGGGCAAAGGAACTGAACAGACACTCTGCAGAAAAAGAAATATGAATGATCAAAAAATATATGAAAAAATGTTCAACATCTCTAGCAATTAGAGAAATGCAAATTAAAACTACACTGAGATTCAATCTCCAGTCAGAAGGACAATTATCAAGAATACAAGTAACAATAAATGTTGGTGAGGATGTGGGGGAAAAGATTCACTTATACATTGCTGGTGAGTCTGCAAAAGTGCAAACACTATGGAAAGCAGTATGGAGATTCCTCAGAAAAGTTGGAAGGGAATCCCCATTTGACCCAGTTATCCCACTCCTCGGTTTATACCCAAAGGACTTAAAAACAGCATACTACAGTGATGCAGTCATATCAATGTTTATAGCAGCTCAATTCACAATAGCTTAACTATGGAACCAAACTAGGTGTCCTTAAACAGATGAATGGGTAAAGAAAATGTGGTATGCATATACACAATGGAATATTACCCAGCCATAAAAAAGAATGACTTTATGACTTTTGCCAGTAGATGGCTGGATCAGGGAACTCATGCTAAGTGAAATAAGCCAATCCCCCCAAAAAACGAAGGTCCAATGTTCTCTCTGATATGTGGATGCTAACACAAAACAAGGTTGGGAGAGGGAAGAATAAAAATTCAGTGGATTAGACAAAAGGGAATGAAGGGAAGGGAGGGGGAATAGGTATGTAAAGACAGTAGAATGAATCAAACATAACTATCCTATGTTCATATATGAATCAACAACAAGTGAAACTCCACATCCCAAAAGAATGGAATCCTAATTAGAATAAGTTATGCTCCATGTACATATAATATGTCAAAATACACTGTACTGTCATGAATATCTAAAAAGAACAAATAAAAAATTATTGTCTGTTGTAATTGTCCAAATCTGTAAATGTAACACACAAGACAACTGGAGAGGATGATTAACAGAAATACATAGCAGTAAATATCTAAATCTCTAAATTCGACCAGAAGTTCTAAAATACTGATTTCAGTAATGAAAAGTTAAGCCTACAGAGTGGGAAAAAATATTTTCCACAAACTCGTCAGACAGAGCACTAATCTCCAAAGTTTATAAAGAACTTAAAAAACTTTACACCAAAAATATGAAGAACCCAATCAATAAATGGGCCAAGGAACTAGGCAGACACTTCACAGAAGAAGATATACAGGTGATCAACAAATATATGAAAAAGTACCCATCATCTCTAGTAATTAGAGAAATGCAAATTAAAACCACCCTAAGATTTCATCTAACTCCAATTAGAATGGCTATTATCAAGAACAAGCAATAATAAGTGTTGGCGTGGGGAAAAGGCACACTCATACATTGCTGGTGGAGTTGCAAATCAGTGCAGCCACTCTGGAAAGCAGTATGGAGATTCCTGAGAAAGCTTGGAATGGACCCACCATTTGACCCAGCTATCTCACTCCTTGGTCTATACCCAAAGGACTTAAAATCAGCATACTACAGAGATACAGTCACATCAATGTTCATAGCTGCTCAATTCACAATAGCTAAATTGTGAAACCAAACTAGATGCCCTTCAGTTGATGAATGGATAAAGAAACTGTGGTATATATACACAATGGAATATTACTCAGCTATAAAGAAGAATAAAATTATGGCATTTACTGGTAAATGGATTGAGTTGGAGAATATCATGCTAAGTGAAGTAGGTCAAACCCAAAAAACAAAAGGCCAAATGTTTTCTCTGATAAGTGGATGGTGATACACAATGGTGTGTGGGGGGCAAGAGAAGAACAGAAGAACTTTGGATTGTGTAGCGGGAAATGGGGCAGGAGGGGGCGGGGGAAGGAAGGATAGTGGACTGAAACAGACAGTATTACCCTATGTACATGTATGCTTACAAAAATGGTGTCAATCTACATTGTGTACAACCATAGAAATGAAAAGTACCCCATTTGTGTACAATGAATCAAAATGCAGTTTGTAAAAAAAAATCAAGTTCAGTATGTATGCTGCAACCCTGAAGCAAGTACTAAAATGTATGTGTGTGTGTATAAAATAAATATAAAGATTTTATATGTCCATAGAGGGAGTGTGCGCGTACATGTTTTCCATTTTTTGTTGTTTGTTTGCTTGTTTGCTTGCTTTTTGGAACTGGGGATTGAACCCAGGGCATTCTACCACCGAACTACCTTCCTATTCTGAATTTTTTAAGACAGGGTTTTGCTAAATTGCCCAGGCCAGTCTCAAACTTGAGATCTTTCCTCCCTCAGCCTCCTGAGCAACTAGAATTTCTAGGATTTCAGGCATGTGACACCACATCAAGCTCCAGCTTTTTAATTTAGTTTAGTTAGTTAGTTAGTTAGTTAGTTAGTTAGTTTAGTAGTTTAGTTTTTTAGTGCTGGAGATTGAATCCAGGGCCTCAAACATGCTAAGCATGCACTCTACCACTGAGCTACAACCTCAGCCACCATATATACTTTAAAACGCAATAGAGAGGAACTTTCTGTACCTGATGAAGAGCGTTTACCAAAACAAAAACAAACAGAAAAGACTTAGCCAAAATCATGTATTATAGCCATTATTTCTTCCCTCACTCATTCTATTTTCCTCCACTGGTACAAAGTCTTATAAACAGCTGCTGAAACCTTTGACTCCATCTTCCACATGCAACCTTTCTTCCATTTTGCTCATCTCTTTCTATAAAACTTGGAATTGTTGTTTGTTTGTTTGTTTGTTTTTGTTTCTGCTCTCTACCACTGAGCCACGTCCCTGGGCTTTTTTTTTTTTTTTTTTTTTTTAATTTGTAGACAGGATCTCACTAAGTTGCTAAGGCTGGCTTTGAACCTGTGATCCTACTGCCTCAGTCTCCTGAGCCTTCGGGATTACAGGTGTGTGCCACCATGTTCGGCCCTGAGAGAATTCTTTATCTCAAACTTAAAGCTTATTAATTTTCTCCCACTATGAACTATATACTCTTTGTCCCTATTTTTTTAAACAAGAACTTCCATTTTTAAAATTCTCAAAATCTCTATTGGGATCTTTTTCATTACTATTTGCTCTTTTTTCACATAAGCAATTCCTTGCTTTCTCTCCAACAATAATAAATCTAGTCTCTTAAAGGACTCTCTTAATGCTTTATTCAGTTGGTACTTTTCCATTCCCATTTGTTTTCTCTGTTTCTTTTCTGCCGGGCAAGCACTCTACCACTGAGTCACCCCCCATCCCAAAATAATTATGCTTAGACAAGTAGCGTTTTAGCTTCCCCCCTCTCCCGCTTGAGGTGGTGCTGAGGATTAACTGAACCCAGGGCCTATGCTGGGTAGGCACTCTGTCACTCAATAGAGTTGACATGGAGTCTTAATTGTGTTCTGACCTTTGTGGTTGAGAGTCCCTGCAGACAGCTGAATTGGGGACACAGGGACAAGGACACGATGCACTACAGTTTGGGTGGTTCCTCAACTGGGCAGCGATGTTTCTTGTCTCTGCCAGGTGTTGTCAGCCACCAATGTCGCCTGGCCTCTGGTCCAAGATGTTGCCTCCACTGTTCTCCCCTAAAGGCTGACACCTGTCTTTGCCCCTGGGCCCGTGGGAAGAGGAGAATGTGCCAAGATCCGTCCATAAGGAATCCTCACTGCTCATGCTGCCACAGTCCTGGGGTCTCTTCTGCCCCATTTACATAACCTCTAGGAATGGAACAGGGTGCAGAACTCTCCCTCTCATATCCTGCTCTGAAGTTGAGTATGATCTCCACTTGTTCTCTGCCTTTTCTGGAATCTGTGGTTTGTCCCCTACAGAGAGTCCTCTTTCTTGCTTTTAACTGGAACTCTGTATGGTGTTTGTTTGCTCATTTTTTTGCAAGGGGGAGGGGTGCTAAGGATGAAGCCCAGAGGTGCTTCACCACCGAGCCACATCCCCAGCCCTTTTGTTTTGTTTTGTTTTGAAAGAAGTTCTCATGAAGTTGTTTAGGGCCTCACCAAGTTGCTGAGGCTGGCCTCAAACTCATCATCCTCCTGCTTTGGCCTCCTGAGTTGTGTGCCACAGCACCCAGATCATTTATTCTGGTTTTCTCATGTCTATTATTTCTAAGGATTCAGGATAGGGGAAGCTGGCAGTATGTGTTCAGTCTGCCATCTTGAAACTGAAGGCCTCTCTCTTTGTATTTCTTCTATCCATTTTCCCAGGTTTTATTCCCCTCCTCCAGCCTGCCCCAACTCCAAATACCGGGCCCACGGGCAGAAAACTGCCAAAATTTCTTAGGAAGAGGAACTCAAGAGCTGCTTGGCGTTGACTGGTTTTTACCTCAGTCACCCTTTGGGTATCACTTCTGGGTTCTAAAGTCATGAATCCAAAGCCCAGCAAAGCCCACCCCTTCAAGGAGTCCTTTGCCCAAATAGATCCCAGCATAGATTTTGTGAAAATAGACTTTATTATAATAAAATGTCTTTTTAAACAAATCCCCCACCATCCACACCCCTGGAGACCAAGGTGGGCGTAGGGGTTCAGTCAAACAATCTCCCACCACAGTGAAGGAAACATGCAGAGACTCACCCAGCCAGAGGGTGAGGGATGGGATGGTTAGGCTAAAGGGAGGACCCCGACCACTCTCAACAGGGAATGTATGAAAATAGCTGCATAAATCTGTCCTTCCCTCAGCCCCTGGACTCCGACAGGGGCCAGAAGAAAACGCAAAAGAGAAGTTGAATCCAATGAGCAAAATAAGGCAAACCCAACTCCTGCTTTCTGCCCTCTGGTCCCCGAGGTTTTCAGGGGTGGGGTGACACAGGGACCAGGAGGCCTGGGCAGGGAGGGGTGGAGCACTGTGGGGCGGGGTCAGGCCCGCTTTGGCATGGCCTTTCTCCTTCCCGGGCCTGTGCAGTGGAAGCGAGATGGAGGAGCTGGACTGAGGCACTGAGTATGTACATATATACACGGCTCCGCCCGCCCGACTGGGGAGACACCAGGGCTGACTTTCCTTCAGGAGAGGGAAGACGTGGTCAGGAGGACCCGAGTCCCATCCTGGGAGTAGGGAGGGCCAAAGAAGAAATCAGCGTAGTGCGGTGGGGAACTAGGATTGGACTAGGTGGGCGGACGGGCGTCAACAGTCCGGGGTCCAGTCCTGGTCTGCCTGGGTGCTCAGTGACATCGGCCACTGTTGGCCTCAGTTTACCCTCCTGGAGAGGAAGGGGCCCGTCTGGAGGATTCCTCCGTAAGGACCCCTCTAGCTCCCACCTTTGCCAAGTCTCTCTGATTCCCATCCAGTGTTCACTCAGAAAACGGGAGTGCTGGGGCCTCCCTGCCAGCCAGGACAGGTTCCTGGGAATGTCTGGGGTCCACTTCTGCCTGCAGGATGGGCCACAGCTTCACTCCTTCTTCCCAGAGCCCAGTTTCCTGAGGAGCTGCTTCCCTCTGGAGAGGAGACCCCGTACCTTCTCAATTGTGCCCTGTGGCTCCCCCAGTTCAGTCCTGGAGGGGCTTCCAGGGCTGGGGGCACGATGCCAGCCTGGGGGCACTGGAGGCCCTCGTGTCATGCTGACCCAGTCCTGGAATGTGAGAAAAGGAAAGGTCAGGGCCGGCCCCCTGCCCCACCCTGACTCCTTTTCTTTGCAGCCTCAGGTATCTAAGCCTTTCATGTTACCAACCCATGACCAAGAGGCAGAGCCTCACCAACCCGCCACTGCCCTGGACACATGGAGCACATAGACGAATGAGGGGATGATGTGGAGGGAGCATTGTGCTGGGAGCCCCATGGGACATGGTCTCAGTTGTGCTTTGCTAACTTGTGACCCTGGGTGAAAGCCCCTTCCCTTCCCTGGGTCTCACTACAGGGTGCCAGGCTGACCTAGCTCAAAAGTTTTCCGAACTGACCCTCAGGATGGGTGCCCTCGACTTCCCACATGCCATACCCACTCCCAAGAAAGGGAGAGCAAGAACAAGGATAGCTTAGAGGCTGCTGTCCCCTCAGAGAAGGCAGTGCCTACAGCACCTCATAGGCAGGAAGAGCACCCACACCAACCCAGTTGATGAAGTATCCCCAGGATCTTCAGGAAGTGAAGCCAGTACCCACAACAGGGAGAGAGATGGGGACTCTCCCTTGAATGGCCTCTGAGAGGACTACAGGGAGGCCAGGTCCAGAAGGGACTGCAGGGGTGGGGCAGGGACTTCTTGTAGTCCCCACAAACTCTGGAGGCCACCCCCTATTTTAGGGGTTTTTCTCTTGTTGCATCTGCTCCTAGTTCCATTTACAACCCTGAGCTGCTCCCTCTGCCTCTGACCCACCCACACAGTGCTCCTTGGTGCCCTATAGAGGGGGTTGGGCCAAGAGAGGAGCCACCAGGAAGTCATCCCCACCCGGATCTCCCAGACCTGGAAGAGCTCTTGTCACCTCTTGCCAGGTTGCACATCCTTCCCTCCTCCCTCCCTCAAACCCCCATCCCTGCCCAGGGCCTGGCGAGTTCCCAGGCAGAAGCAACCATGGAGCCCAGGTGAGAGGTGAGGGAGCTGGGGGCACAGCCACAGGTCCCCCCTCAAGGCTGTGGGTGAGCTGGCGGGGCCTGCCAGAGGTCTGCTCAGACCTGGAGGTTGAAGCCTCTACCACCAAGGCTGACAGCCGGTGGGGAAGTCCTAGACCTCTCCCACTCCCTCCTGGCTCCTTCCCCAACACCCAGGTGGGAGGGGATGCTGGGGAAACAAAAGGAGGGGTGTCTCTGAGCCCCAGAGAAGAATGATTTGGGGTTATCTGTGAATTCCAACTGTTCAAACTCTCCCTTCTATCCCCCAAGCAGAGAACCATCAGAGTTGAAAGTAAGAAGAGCACATGTCTCTTCTCCATAACAGGTCTTAATGCAGAGGACAAGGGTGGGGAGCCTATTATCACTGGTGATATTACAATGCCATCTTTCCGTCACCAATAATAATCACAATATCATAAGACCATAGTCATATAGTGTCAGCATACCACTGATGAGTCATAACATGGGTGTCAGGTAATGTTCTATAAGCTGCATATGTGACAGAATACTAGTCAGCTAACATGGGGCGTCATTTGCCAAGATGACATGTACTCCTATGACAACTCCCAGGGTAAAGGCAAGACAGGGGATCAGAGAGGGGGAGGATGATCCCACACCCAAATCTGGTCCATGGCAAGATCTCCCTCCCCCATTCCCTGGAAGAAAATGGAAAAGCCAGGTCAGCTCCACTGGAGACAAAGGGGTGCTGTCTGGTTGTGGTGAATTAGGGAATGGGGGTCACATGGTACATAGGGGGCCAGTCCCCCCACTTACATGTTGCTCTCTCTACATATATCTATCTCCATCTAGCACTGGACTCTTCTCCTCCTCATTCTCTGAGAACAAGGAACAAAGAGAGGAGATGGGTTACCGACAGACCTGCATGCTCTCTGCCCAGTCACCAGGTGGCCCGGGTGTGGGGCGACTCCCACTTGGCGTCTGCTCGTGGAGGCCCTGGGTTTTCTGGTTGGGACTTGGCCTCCTCACCCCTCCCTGCTCTCTGTGGCTGGAGGCTTCCTCATATTCCACCCACCTCAAGGAGAGGCAAGCTGTAAGAGTGAGAACCCAGGAAGCTGGCCTTGCTGGGCCACTGGCTTCAAAAGGCCCTGGGAGACCCAGCAGGTGAAAGCGCCTGAAACCAGGGCTGTGACTGACCAGAGGAGGAGGGCGGACGGGTCCTTGTCCACAGGGCCCTTTCCCCTGCATCAGCCCCAGGGTCTTGGCAGCTGGGGTCAGATGGCCTGCGGGGGTCAGGGTCACAGCCATCCCTTTTCTGCAGACAAGGGCACATCCTGAGGGCAGGCTGCAGGGTCCCCCTCTGGTGGCAACTCGGCAGCTCTGCTCTGGTGGCAGAGCTCACCTGCCTTATCACCCTGGTTCTGCTTCCCCACCACACTGTCCTGTTCCCATCACACCAGCAGGGTAGAGACCAAAAGCTGAGTTGGAAGCCCAGCTCCTCACTGACCTGACTCTCCGCTTGGGGAATCCCAGGCTCCCTGTATGGACTGCCTGCTTCAGGCCCAGGTCCCTCCAGGAAATTGGATGGAACTAGGCCCCTTTGTCCGTTCAGTTCACCCTGGGGAGGAGATGCTGGTGAGGTTGAGACGGGAAAGATCAGCCTTGCCCCCTTGATCCTGAGGCCCCTGGAGAACAGCCTGGGGCCAACATCACTATCAAGAGAGGCACCTGGTCCATTTCTCCAGGACCCTTGCCCATCCCCCGCCTCACTGGTGAGCTGGGCATGGTGCACCCTCCCCCACAATGTTCTCACGTAGTAGAAGCCATCATCGTCCATGTTCCCAAACACGGTAATGACATCCCCAGCCCTGAAGGACAGCTCTGCCTGCGGAGAGAGCAGGAAGCAGGCCTCAGGCCCAGGAGGCCCTGCCACCACCGCCACCACTAGGCAGTGCCTGAGGGTCCTCACCTCCACGTCCATGTTGGGGGAGTTCTCCCGGGGGTCATAGTCAAATGCAGCCACCATAGGGCGGGGAGATTTCAGGTCAGCAGAGGGAATCAGCTTGGGGGGCCCTACGGAGGGAAGACTTTCTTGAGAGCCCCTACTGCATAGTAACCTCTACACTGGAGGCCTGATGACCCCCGTTCACCACCACCCCACTGGTGGTAGCCCTCGGGGAGAGGCCAGAGGGACCGCCCCACCCTAACACCCCTTCCCTGGGGATGGCCCCTCACCTGGACAGGGCTGGACAGGGCCTTCTGCCTCCGCTGTGGAGAGAATGTGCCTCTGAGCCTCATCCTGCCCTTCGTCTTCATACCAGACTGGGAGTGGTCCAGGGCAGGGAGGAGGCTCGCCCTCACACAAAGACTGCAGGAGTGGGTAGGCTCAGAGAGCACATCGACCCAACACATTTGTTCAGCAGTGAACTAAGGCCCAGAAAGGGCACGTGACATTGTCCAGGCTGCACAGAATTTACAGTCAAGTGCTTTGGGAGCCCAAGACCTGGCAAACCAGCCTTAATCCCCACCAGAACAAAGTCCCCCTCCCGGAAGTGGTGGATGTGACTAGAGGTCTACTCCGATTCCATTATCTCAAAACCCCACACGTCTCCCCAGAGAGTCTAGCTGTGCCACCCCACTCCCAATCTACACTTACCATCCTGGGACCAATGGAGAATGGGGTCTTACCTTTCTTGGAGCGGCGTGGCTTGGGGGGAGGCCCAGCTGTGCGGGCCGTAGAGTACACAAAGGGACCATTTCCTGATCCAGGAAGGCAAGTGGATATAAGAGAGAAACTGAGGCAGGGGAGGTGGGAAGAACAGGACAGATTCTGGAATCTCCCTTCAGGGCTTTCTGAGCTTGCTTTTTAAGGCCCTCCTCTCACATCCCTAATAAGAGCCACACCTGATACCCAGGACCCAAAATATATGACTGGTATCATCGCATCCTACTAAACAGGCCATCCCTGGGGTTCCTAAACAGACTTCCATCTCATGTGGTAAGACACCTTGGTCTCTCTCAGGCTCCAGTGGCTGTGCTGGACTCTGGATAAACAGGCATCCAGCCATCCCAGACATGCAAATTACTCAGAATGGGTTGGTTTGGAACTGGAGTTACCTTCAGGAAGTGGATGAGGGACATACCTGAGCCCTCAAGGACAACATCTGGAGATAAATAGCCCCGCTGGAGTAGCTGCTGTCTCCCCACAGGACTGTCCACAGCCACCTCAGCCACCATGTTGCAGGGGATATAGCCCGTCCGGCCCCCACATTCACCCTGGTAAAAGCCATCAGCATCCTTCTCCCCAAACACCTGGAGGCAAAGACCAGTTGTCTCAGGAGGCTAGTTCAGTTCACTTCCTGCACCCTCAGGCCCTGAACCCTGCAAGCATCCCACTTGGAACCACAGAGGAATGTTCTCTCTTCTGTAGGCCATGGAACAGAAAAGAGGGCGGAACAGCAAAAAATCAGAAGAATAGGAGAAAACACCCCTCTGTATCACCATCGCTGTCAACAGACTTTCCCTCAGTGCACTCAGATGGGAGCTTCCCAATTTCAGAGAAACAATAAAAGAGCTTCAGTCAAAATTTGGAGGAACAATAAAAATGGTAATGTTAACAACAAATCATCACATTGTGCTATGGGCCAGGCAGGTTAAGCATTGCATGTGCATTAAATTAATCACTCCACAAACAACCCTATGAGGCAGACACCACATCGTCCCCCCTCTACCAGTGAGGAAACTGAGGGCCAGAGGAGTTAGGTCATCTACTCAAGGTTACACAGCTAGACATGGCAAAGGCAAGGTCTGAACCCCATTCTCTGGCTCCAGGGGCCATGTTCTCTCTGCCCCCTAGTCCCCAGCTCTGATGTCTCCAGTGAAGAGAGGAGGGCGGATGCAGGATGTTGGCGAGAGTCTGGTGCTCTGGGTCCAAAGAGGTATGTCAATCACCTTCAGGATCTGGCCCTCCCGGAAAGGGAGCTCCTCTTCTCCAGCATCCGGGTTGGGCGACATTGACACGGGGTCATAGTCAAACAGAGCCACAAAGAGCCTGATGGGTAGGTCCTGGTGAACCAGTGCTTCTGGGGGGCTCCTTGGTGGAGCTGTGGAGAGGATTAAAATAGGGCAGAGACTCAATGAGCTCCATAGAACAGGTTAGGAAAGGCTCTCACAGGTCTAGCCCAGCCCCCAGTAGATGCTCACCCAGCTCAGTGGCACCTGGCCTGGGCACCCGGGCCCCTCTCTTCTGGGGTCCCCTCCGCCCAGAGCAATCCTGCCCTCTGGCCTCACCAACCTCTGTTGTCTGCAAAGACAGGGCAACAGATGGCAGAAGTGACACACCATCCCCCTGGTGGGCCCTCGCTCCCCTGGCTCTGCCCCACCAGCAGCGTAAGCAGCACAGCAGAACAGGAGCACAGCATTCCTCTCCAGGGGCCTCGGCACAGTCTCAAAGAGACACCGGACACCCCCACGGAGGCAGGAAGGGCAGGAGGGGAGGCCCCGGCCCCCCTAGTGGATGAGTGCAGTAGAGGGGACTGAGGTGGCCGAGGAGCATAGGAGAAGACAGTCTCCCTCAGCGTCAGGGCTGGTGACTCTAGACATGGCATCGCAGTCATTGTCCTGAAGACATAGCTAGCTACGCAGAGGAAAGGGCCACCCTGCCTGAAGGTAGCAACTGGCGGTCAGTGACAACAGAATATTGTGCATCCCGGTTCCAATCACCAGCAGCAGCAGCAGCAGCAAAGCAGTGGAATGCAAGTGGCAGGAGGCAGGTGAGGGAGGCCGGGGGCCCCGCCCCACCTCTGCTGATGGAGGCGGCAGCGTGGAATGGGAGTGGCTAGTGGGCAGCAAGCAGGGCCACCAGGTGGCAGCAGGAAGGGGGCTGCCCAGGTTGGGGAGAGGGCACAGACCCGGGAGGGTGGCTCCTTGGCTCTGCCAGTCGCACCGCGCCCTCTCCTCTCTGGCTCCCCTTTCTCCCAGGCTGGGAGGCGTGGGTAGGGACTGGGACCTGAATTGATCTTCAGAGGCCCTCTGGGCCTTGCTATAGGTGCTGTGCCCCAGGCCTCCCCATCTGCAGGGTAACAGGAGCTGGTGATGCTGATGCCCCCGCTGCCTGCTTCCTGTTCGTCCTCAGAGTCATATTCGATGCTGATTTCCAAGCACTTCGGGGAGAGGCAGCTGGCCAGTCCAGATTCTGGGGCCCGGCCACGGAGGCACCTCCGGGGAGGGCCTGATCGCCCTCTCCCACAAGCCTCTAGTCCACCCTTGGTGCCCTCAATCACAGGGAGGCCAGCCCTGTCCCGTGGGAGGCCTGGACGTGCAGAGGCCTGGGGCCCACCATTGCTGAGAAGCCGGCTGCAGTGTTCCCGGGGATCTGGAGGTCGCCGGCGGTTTAGGGGCTTCTCAGGGGAGCCACCTCCTCTCCTCCGGCAGCTTCCACCAACTAGTCCAGATAGATCTTCCAGGTGGTCCCTGGCCCTGGAGGGCTCAGGAGACAGGGGACACAGGCCAGGCCCTTGGGTATGACCCCTGTCACAGCCCAGCACCAGCAATGCAGGTTCAGGTGGGCCAGGGTCTTGGGAAGAACAGCCTGCCCCTGGCTTCTCTTCATGCTCCTCCTGGTCCTCGTCCTCCTCTTCCTCCTCTTCAGGGATGCTAAAGAGCTTCTTGCTGCAGAACTGCTGGAGGGGCAGCTCCAGGATCTGCTCCAAGATCTCCTCATCGCTGTCAGTCTCACAAAAGGGGTCAGGCTGGGACTGAGGATGGGGAGAAGAGAGCGGCAGGGAAGAGGGGTCCACAGGGAAGAGGAGAGAGCTGTGCTCTTTGCCCTTAAATGGGGGCAGGGATTAGGGCAACCCTACGACCCTCCCTCAGCTGCCTCCAAGAGGAAGCAACCAAAGGGACAGTCACACACATGTCCAGGCAGAACCAGAGGAAGATTCAGGGAACACACCCAAGGATCTGGCACTAGCCCTTGTGGGTCAGAGCATCAGAGAACCTGCTATCTGTGCCTGTTATAGTGGGAAGGCCTCCCCATCCCTCCTAGAGGCTCTCAGATGGCACCAGCTTCCCCTGGTCGGGGCACTAGATCCAGTGGGTTGGAAAGAAGTGTAGACACAAGCTCTCCTCCTCCCCTTTCTTCCCAGTAGGGCCAAGGCCCATGCTGGGTTTCGTCATGTCTGGTGCTTAGGACAGGGCCCAGGCCACACACCTAGGATGTTGCTGACACTCAGTGGTGCCTGAAGCAGCAGCTGACACACAGGGTAGAAGCCCCTGGAGCCTGAGATCTGGGGCCCACCAGCCCCTCCCCACCTCGTTACCTTGGCCCCATTCTCCCTGACGTTGTTGCCAGCAACCTGCTTCTGGAAGGAGCAGGTCCTGGAACCCAGCTCCTCATCCTCCTCCTCCTCTTCCTCCTCCTCCTGGATGTCTGAAAGGTCTGAGTTGCGGCCATGATCCACAAGGGAGTTCACCAGACGAACCCCAAGCTCTGCCATGTCCTCTCTCTGCAAGGGGAGAGAAAAGCAAGGAAAGACAGAAAGGGCTGCGAGGAGGAACAGGGGACCCAAGGCAGGGTCAGCTCCAGCCAGAATAAGAAAGATCCCTTGGCAGAAGAAGAAGGAGGCATGCCCAGAGCTGGGTGTGTGTTGCAATGGGCGTGAGGATGGAAACCAAACAGAAGAGAGAAATCTGGGAAGAGAAACATAACGAAGGAACAGACACACAACACAAAGGCGTCAGAGCCAGAGCAGAGCAGAAGACAAGTGAAGAGGGCAACCAAATTTGGGAAGGAGACAAAAGGAAGGGGGCAAGCCCTGATTCCGTGAGGTGGCACAGTGTGTCCCCAACCTCTACCTCAGCCCTGGGTCTCAGCCCAGGTCCGGCTTCTCCTCCGCAGCAGGTCTCAGTACTTGGCATCCTCTGGGCTGGTGTTGCCTGAGTGGGGCCAGCTGTGGGGCTGGCCTCTCCCGCTGTCCACGTGGCCTCCTGCTTGGCCAGGAAGGGAACTGCAGGATCAGGGCCTCCTTCACCCAGGGATGGCTCGCTGGTCCTCTTCTCCTCTGAGGCACCTAGGACAGCTGCCCCAGCCTCCTCCTGGAACGCAGAGCCCTGAGAAAGGGCCCAAACCCAGGGCCTGTCTCCCAACCTGCACCTGCTTCCCCTCCACCCAGACAGGGTACCTGGGAGCAAGGTGCTGGAGGTTCCTCCTGGGGTCCTTTTGGCATCTCTCTGGAAGGGCTTGCAGGGGGGCCTCCTGGGGGATCTTGAGTTCCATGGGGGGCAGGACACCAGAGGGGAGAGCTGGGGTCCCCAGGTCCTGGGGAGGCTGGAGCAAGGGGTGTTCTGGCCTCTGGGCTTGGTCGTGGTGAGGGGCAGGAGACCCTGGCTGGCAAGCAGGCTGGAGTCAGAGCTGGAGCAATAGGGGCTGGAATGGAGTCAGCCGACTCGCCGTGGGGCGACATGGTCCGCACAACCACCTTGTGGCACACCTGAAGCAGCTGCAGCTGGGACAACTCCACCAGCACGCTGCCTGCTGTGGGTGACGCCACCTCCATGATCTGCAGGGGAAGGTGCACAGGAGAGGACCATGAGGCAGAGACAGCCAAGTGCGGTAACAGTGACCACAGTGGCGCCGGCATCCTGCTGGGCATTCTGCCTTGCCCTTCGCTTGCCTTATCTCATTCGTCCTCCCGGCCAGTGGTGGCGCAGTTTTCACCAAATCCCTCATACGCTACTCTTAGCCAATCTTCCACTTAGAGCCCAAATGCCAAGCACTGGGCATCTTTGCAAAGCCAGGGAAAGTAGGCCTCTGAGCATGGCAAGGAGGGACCCACCGCCTGTCCCCAGGGTACAGGCAGGTGGGGTCCCCAGGTCATACCTTCTGCCCATCAGCATAGATGGCATAGCCTGTGACCCGGACGCCATTGGAGGTGCCAGCAGCATCGATGGTGACTGGGAGCCAACTAATGATCAAGATTCCAGGGGAGGGGCCTGGCTCAATCTGTACATCCAGGGGGGCATCAGGTGGGCCTGAGGGAAGTGGGGCACAAGATCCAGAAATATAGGACACTTCCTGCCATAGATACCAGCCCACTCCGCCATTTCCCTGAAAACACAAATAGGGCCAGGCTCCTCCGCCATCATCACAACTCCTGGGCATTACAGACAGAGGAGCCCACACCGGCATACCTGCTGGGAGTGTGGTGAACTGCACCGTGGCAGCCCGCTGGTCCAGCTTCTCCCAGCCTGGTTCCCAGGACCCTCGGGAAGGGAGCTGAGCCTCCACTCGGGCCTGATACAGCGTGCCAGGCCGCAGGTGGCAGAAGGTGGCCCAGTAGGTGCTGGGGCGGGCAGACGGGCACTCTTCCCCATTGAGGTAGATGGCATGGGCCAAGTTGCTATTGCTGGGCACCCAGGTGATCTCAGCAGACGTGGCTGTCAACCGATGGACCCGCAGCTGGCTAGGTACCACCCCAGCCCGAGCACCCACAGCCAAGCAACAGCGCAGAGGGTCGGAACTGCCCCTGCTGGTCAGGGCCTGGACAGAAAGATGGAGGGGCCCGGCCTGCAAGTCCAAGTTCTCAAGCACAGCCTTGGGAGGTGCCCCGGGCCCCAGGGCCTGATGCAGCTCCCCGTTCACGCAGATATGGAAGCCACGTAGTTCTACACGTTCAGGAGGCAGCTCCCAGGCCAGCACCACACTGTGGGCCAGCTGCTTGAGGACCACCAGATGGCGGGGATAAGGCACAGCAGGAGGCTCGCCCAGGCCCTCCGGTGAGGGGCTCAGACTGAGCTCATCCCCCGGATCCTCCTCCGGTCTGGGCTGGCTACGTCCCCCGCTGCTCTGGCCCCCGCTACTGCTGCCACCCCCACCTCCGCTCAGGAAACTGAGTTCAGGGCCTGAGCTGTGGGACAAATCAGCCAACTCCGGAGGGAGGGAGGTCAGGAGGTCGTCATCAGACACACGCTCTACAAAATTGGAAGGGACCAGACCCCTTCGGCCATCCATGAGCTCCCCTGGCAGAGGGAGGACAGGAAAAGGTAGGGAAGGGGAAGACAGACAGAGAGGAGGTAAAGAAAAACCAGTCCAATAAATGCATTTTAGCAACGGCCAGTGGGTGATCTTCTTTAAGTATTTGGTTCAATCAACATTTACCTGTCAGTACTTTTAAAAGACAAGAGTAGTCAAAGTCCGGGTTAGAGAATTATTGCTGGTTTGCATAGTTGTAATAATAGTATTGTCATTATACAGGACAGTACTTCTTAAGTTTTAATGTGTATATGAGTCAACTGCAGATTTGTTAAAATGCAGATTCTAATTCAGTTAGGTCTGGGTGGGGCTAAACTTCTGCATTTCTAGCAAGATCCCAGGTGACGCTGGTGCTGCAAGGACATAGGAGAATGTCCTTGTCCTAAGGCAATGCATCTTCAAGTATTTCTAAGTAAGATGTCAGAATGTCTACAACTTTCTTTAAAATCATTTTTTGACCTACATATGGATAAAGCAAATGTGGTAAAGTGTAAACAATTGTAAAATCTATAGGTGTTCATTGTACTATTCTTTGATTTTTCCATACATTTGAAAACTTTCATATTAAAAAAAGTTAAAAAAAAGAAGAAGAAACCAAGCATGACGGTGGATACCTATAATCCCAACCATTTCAGAAGCTGAGGCAGAAGGAACACAAGTTTGAGGCCAGCCTGGGAAACCTAGTGAGACTTTCTCTCAAATTTTTAAAAAAATTTTTACAATAGCTGGAGGTGTTTTTCAGTGGTAGAGCACATGCTTAGCATGTGCAAGGCCCGGGGTTCAATCCCCAGAACCAAAAATATAAGAAGAAGAAGAAAAGAAAATTCTGCTGATTGGAAAACTCCTCCAGTGAGTTTTACATAAAGGAAGAAGGAAACAACCCCCTCATCAGGGAGAGGGAATGAATTTTTAGAGACAATAAGACAGAGAAAAGACCCACTGTGGGTTCTAGGAGGGATCAGGACCCACAGGAGGTCTATGTCTAGGAGTATGGCCAGCAGTCAATCCAGGCAGTAACCAGTGGTGCGTTTTTTACCTGTGTTGGTTCTCCCGAAGACTCAATGAGAGAGTTTTTAAAAACATTTGTTGCTGTTTGTTTGAGGGATGTTAATGGAGAAGAAAGCAGGACCCACATATGTCAAGTCATAGCCAATTTAAAGAAGGAAATGAATTTTCAGGGAATAGACAGCTCATGGCTTGCAGGGCCTTACTGGGAAGCAGAAGCCTGGGCCAGGGCTCCAGGCAGAGGTCCGGTGTCAGCAGGGCTGAGTTACAGAGTGTCTGGGAGTTTTCCCCACAGTTACTTGTGCCCCCAACACACTCATATTCATATTCTTTCTCCCTCCCACCCCTCTGCTTTATACTATAAGAAAAATAAAGGGAACCTGAAGAAATAATAAGGATTCTCAATAAGTAAGATAATATAATAAGCCCTGTAATAGGTTGAATAGTGGCCACCTAAAAATATGTCCGTGTTCTAATCCCTGGAACCTAAGAATATGACCTTAATAGGAAAAAGCATCTTTGCAAATGTAGTTAAGAACCTTGATCTGCAATCATCCTATATTATCTGGGTGGGTCCTAAATCTCATAACTGTCCTTGTAAGACACCAGAGGAGAGACACTCAGAAGAGGAGGAGGCAATGTGACCACAATTGCAGAGATTGGAGTGACGTGGCCACAAGCCAAGGAACACCTGGAGCCACCAGAAGCTGAAAGAGACAAGAAATGGATCTCCCCCAAGAACCTCCAGGGGAAGTACAGCCCTGCTGACACCATGATTTCGGACTATGGCTTCCAGTAGTCTGTTGTTTAAAGGCCCCAGTTGGTGCTGATTTGCATGGCAGCCCTAGACAATTAATATAAGCACCAGCACTAAGGAGTATGGATTAAAGTATCCTCGTACTACATGAATCTACAACTTGCAAGACCCAAGTTGAAGCCTGGGCCAGAGTCGGGCTTGTTGCCGGGCTTGTAGCCGTGAAGTCCATGCCACTGAGAACAGTACATTTGGGACTAGATGAAGCAGTCCCTTACTAAAGCAGGACAAGGAATATGGTGTCCTGCACCCAGTTTTTCACATAGCCCTAAATCTATCTCAGTTTCACTCCCCCCCCCAGACTGTATAGTTTCAATTCCAGTAATTTGGGGTGAGTTGATACTTAAGGTTGTTGCCCCCAACCTCTGAATTTTTTTTTTTTTTCTTTTCATAAAAAAGTACTGTTCTCCTGGAAGTTATTTAATTCTGCTCTCAGAATCTACCCCTATGGAGAGTTTAGCTATTTGGGCCATGAAGTCACATACCATCATTTCCAGCTGCTGTTCAAATAAGAGGTCCAGGCCCCAGGGAAAGGGCTGAGCAGACTCCAAAGCTTTCAGTGTTCCACACTCAGATCTGACCCCTTTCCTAAGACTCCACCCACAGGACACCCCACATGTCATTGCCTGGTGCCTGGGCCAGGACCACCCTGAAGGAGGCTCCCAAGGCCATCCCTTCTGTAGCTCTGCCATGTGGTCCAGTCTCAGTCAGGCATCTGCCTTGGTTGTCTGATGAGCTCTGAAGCTCATGCCCTGTCTGGGTCCTGACAGATGCTCACCATGTGCCAATCCTTTCTCCTGGGATCTGCACCCTGATCCTTCCTCCCCATACTTAACTGGAGTCCAGCATCAACTCTACACTACAGGCCTGACCTCACGTGCCACTACTGTTAAACACTGCCATGCTCTTTTTACTGGCACCAAAATTAATCTAGTCCAAATCTCCTGTGACACTGTCCGTTCTCTGGACTGTGTGGTATGCCCTAACCTATCAGAAGACCAGACCCCATTTTTCTCTTTCCCCACTGACTGCCAGATCTCTGTATGCCTCCTGGCTGAGACTGAAAAGTTATGGTGGACTAAGCATGTTGGGGAGTGGAGATGGATGGATGGAGGTCTCAGGAACTGAGGCTTAAAGGCAGGGGAATGGACAAAATGAGCCCTACTACTGTCCTACCTTCAAAAAAGCCATCTTCATCCATGTTGCCATAGATGTAAATGTACTCTCCAGCTGTCAGGGGAAGTTCTGCCTCTGGATTCTCGTTGGGACCCTCGAAGGGGTTGTAGCTGTTGGGGAGGTTGCAAGGAAGAAGAGGACAGAAACCTATTGCATCTCCACACCTGTCATCTCTCCCATGGACTAAGCCTTTATGGAGACATGCTTTCCACCTTTAGCCATGTACAGCATTCACTGCACCCACCTTTGCTCAACCAGGTTATGAGAACATGTCCAACTTGGGTTCTTGCCACCCCGCCATCTCCAAAAGTCTCTGTCTCCACCCAGCCCATTCCTCCCGTACACCCCAAATGCTGGTGGGGAGAAGCAAGGGTGATGGGCTCACCTATAGCGAGCTAGGAAGACCTGGATCCTGGCTCCTCCTGGGTTGCCCTCTGGGGCTGTTGGGAGCTGGGACACACTGTCCACCTCTAGCTCCTCCACCTCACTGGCTGTGTCCACCTGGGGAAGACAGAAAAGGCTGGTTTCTCTCCAGGACCCAGAGCCAAAGGCAAATCAGGAAGGTTCTAGACTGGACCAGAGGAGGACCAGCTAGCTGCTTTGATAAGGGAGAGTGAATACAAACATGCTGGCAAGACCAGGAGTAGCAAGGACCCAGTGTTTTCTAAAGGCGCACCTAGCTGCCCTAAGCAGGGACAAAGGGGGCAACCTGGACCCCTCCCTGAGTCCTGGTCTCTACTGAACCAGACCAGTAAATAAGGGCGCTCCCCACACCCCAGAGGGGGCCAGGCCACACTGCTATAGAGAGTAGACATCAAAGGCAGTTTGACTCCTTAAGGTAAAAACGCAGCAAAGAATCTTGATTGTAAAGAGCTGGAAGTAAGGAGGCAGAAGGGATTGGAGAGGTTCCTGACTCTAGCCAGGGAACAGTGTTCAGTCCTGGAACTCAGAACTTCCTGTCCACTGGGAGAAGGCCACCCAGTGGGCAGCCCCTTCACCACCAAATCCAAAACCAACACTATTCTATCCCACAAGGGGGCAGCAGAGCCCCGGGGCCTGGTTTTACCCCTCTTGAAACCTGGTAGCAAGGCTGCTCCTGACCTGCTCCCCTTCACTTTGAGGAATTTGTGGGTAGAAAAAAAGGAATGAGGTGATTAGAAGAACTGCGAGGGATGCTCAACAACTTGGTAATGATAACAGATGCCACATGTTAAGCATCTGCTGGGCTCCCCGCTCAGAGGCGCTTTTCCTTATTTTTTTTTTCATGCAATCCTCTCAACCTTAGAAAGCAGGTTTTTTTATCCTCAATAGTCAGATACGGAAACCGAAGTCCAGAAAGGGTGAATGACTTGTCTAAGTCGATGGGATTTGAATCCCAGAATCTGTACTCTTTCTTATATAATAATCTGCCTCTCTGCAGATGCTTTTATGCATAGTCTCGTGTGGATCTTGGTGCCAAAGTGTCTCCTCCAACCAACCCACGACTCTAGGGCTTCCCTGGAACCCAACGGGGGAGGGCTGGTAGGTCAGCTCTAGAAAGGAGTTATAGGCTCCGCCTGAGATTCCCTGCCCATGAAAGATATCCATAGAGCATGTACCTCCCAACTTGGGACCAGAGGCCACCCAAATCCTAGGGGCCCCAGAAGAGGTCAGGGCCAATCTTCGCTGGCCCAAGCCAATACCAGAACCCCAGGGTCCCCTCCCCAGCACTAACCTCTGGTGTAGGGCATGACTTGGGGCTGTTGTGGATTGACTCAGAGCGAGAGGAATTAGAGAGAGACTCTGCCTTCTTGGCTGTCCTTCGAGGGACCCCGATAAGGGTGGCAGGGGCAGGCTCGGAAGACTTTTGGACACAGCGCCCAGGTGAGCCCGGCGGGAGGTCAAGGTCTAAAGAGAAGATGGCACGTGGGCTTGGGATCTGTGGCCTGAGGAGGGACCAGGAAGATAGGGTGGAGCCTCCTGGATATGAGGGTCAGGCCCTCCACAGTCGGATTTCCTTACTTCTTTAAGAAGGGAAATATTTGCAGGGAAACTTATTAAGCAGAGGTATAGGTGATTTACATATATTATTTCACATGGTCCTCAGATCAGCTTGCATTTAATTATTCCTAGTTTAGGCCTTGGCAAACTATGGCCCAGAGGGGTTAAGAAATATGTTCAAACTCTCATTAGCTGTTGAGTGGAGCTAAGATCAACAGATGTAACTGATCACCCCCTCCCCGCCAAGCCTGGACTCTACCTGCTACTGACTCTTAGGGTCTAGCACCCAACTCCCACAGACATTTAGTCAGAGGAAAAGGAACCATGGCCTGCAATGCCTGGGTCACACTTCAGGATATTCACTCCTACAGGCTTTGTCCCCATCAGAGCTTGGCTCTAGCAAAGTACTGGTGACTTTGGATGAGTTACTGCCCTTCTCTGATCCTGAACCTCCTGCTCTATACAAAAGCCCCAGGCCTGGGAATTCTAAGCCAAAGTTGCTGGGTCCCTTACCTTTGGGGCCAGAACCCCGACAGGGCTGGGGGGTGGAGCAGCAGCAGGGGGGTGGTGGGTGGTCCCCCAGGGCACTGCAGCCCAGGGCAGAAGTGAGCAGATCCAAGGGGCCTGGGTGCAGACGGAAAGCCTGGAGCTCCTGTGCCAAAAGGCTGAAGCGCTCCGTCTGGCTGCGACACTGCTCCTCCAGCTCTCGAACCCGGGCCTGGGCCAAGACCCACCATGAGATGCCAGGCCGAGCAGAGCTACCCAGCGCCAGCCTGTGCCAGTTCCACACAGCCTCACGCTGGGCTCCAGAGCACATCGACCCAGCTCCCCATCCTAGACACCAAACCCTGGGCCTGGGCTTGCCAGTCATCTAACCAACCCGTATGCCCTAGACGATGGCACTTCTGCTTCTGAACAGTTTCCAGGCCAGAAGGGATCCCCTCCCTCCCCATCACCACCACCAGTACCCCCACAGGAGTTTTCTCAGCTCCATCCCTTGTCACCCTCAAGAGGGGTGGGTGAGAGATTCCAGGGATCGTGGGGACAGCTTTGTGACAGGAATGGGCCAGTTCTTGGGAACTTTTCTCAGGTATCAGGAGAGTCCCAAGATCAGGGACTCTCCCCTGGCCACTATCACAAAGATCATGCGTCAATTGATGGCAAACTTCCTCTTGGTCTGAGAGCCCACAGGAGGGAAAGTCCTGTGTGTGCCAGGCACAGCAACAGGTCTGAGGTGAGGGAATAGCCCACGTGTCCTGTAGGAACCTCAGCCCAGCTTCAGAGTTTCAGTCTGCTTTGGGACACATCCCCTCTGTTAGACAGAAGAGTTAGGACCCCTTGAGATGCCTGGGCCACACTTCAGGATATTCACTCCTACAGGATTTGTTTTTCCCATCAGAACTTGGCTCTAGCCAGGTACTGGTGATTTTAAGTGAATTACTGGACTTCAGAGCACATCTACCTGAGGGCAAGGATGTGGGAGAGGCATAGGAAGGGAATACCCAAAGGAGAGAGAGGGGTAAGGAGGCCGTACCTGCATGGAATCCAAGGTAGACTGTGGCAGAGAAAGAAAGTGCAGAAAAGTTAAACCCTGAGCCCTGAAGGTCACTAACCCAGAGGGAGGGAGAGAGAGAAGGGGGCCTAAGGGGACATCATCCAGTCAGCTCCCTGAGTTGACTGAGAAATTCCTAAATGAAAGGACATTTCAGGGTAAAGGCAGCCTCTGGAGTGGGTGGTAATGGGAGACTGCTGCCACCTGACTCAGGAGCCCCTGTCCCCTAAGCCCCTGCCTGAAAAACAGGCCAATGATGGAGGGGATTCCCCCAGACCCTCCTACACCCCCATCCTACCCCCAACTTCTACACACACACAGTTCATTATAGCTCTGTTTGAAGTCCCCTGCCTTCTGCCAAGGTAGTAGAGCTGGTGGCCACTTCCGGGGACCCTACCTCCAGCAGCTGGACAGCCCCTTCATGTTCCCTCTTGGCTTCTGCCTGGGCCTACCAACAGAAAGAGGCAAAATACTGGTAGGGAAGGCTGGGGGACTGAGGGTGGGGTCAAGGGGGTATGAGGGAGGGATGGGGGAGGGGAGGGATGGAAGAGAGAAAGGGAGAAAAGGAAAGGGGTCTAGGAAGGAGAAGGCTGAGGGTTTCCCCCTCCTGCACTCCCAGCCTGAGCCATGCCTTAGCAAAGGTCGAAGGATCCAGGCGAGGTGGGGCCTGACAGGGTTTTTCTTTCTGGAACATCCTCCCTGCTGGTTCCTTCTACCTCTTTCATGCTCCTTCTGAGTTTTAGGTTGTTGTTTTTGTTTGTTTGTTTTTTGTCTTTTTGTTTTGGTTTGGTTTTGCCTGCCCCTTGTCTTCTACCCCTTGGAATGTTGGGATGTTAGGGTTCCCCTGGACACAGTGCTGGGTCACTTTCTACTCCCTACTCTCTCAAGAAGGGTCTAGTCACACAACTGAGCACATTGATGGCTCCAAATATCTCCATGGCCAACTTCCCCAGAACTCCAGACTCGGGTATTCGACTGCCTACGGTGAACGTTTAGCACATGACCCAAACAAAACAGAACTCAGGATTCTCCACCTCTCAAAGCTGGTGCCCCATCATCCTTCCCCAGGGTTCGTACAGCAAATGGGCAACCAAGTTGGGGCTCAACTGGAATCCCACGGTGAGTCTTGTCAATTCTATCTCTAAACCATATTTCAAATCTATCCACTCATTTCTTCCTCCCTTGTCACCTGCACTATGGTCCAGATGACCATCACTTCCCTCCTGGACCACTGCCATAGCCACTAATATCTGATCTCCTGCTACATTCCACCAATTATGAATCAGATCATGTCACCTCTCTGCTTAGAATCTTTCAACAGATTTTAACCATTCATAGAACAAAATATCCAAACTTCCCACAGCCTCTAAGGCCCAACTCCTGCTGCTCTGTCAGTCCCTTACTACACTCTAGTCACACTGCTCTTGGGCCCTCCCCGTAGCTCTTCCCTGCCACAGTATCCCCTCTACCTGGCCTGCTCTGCCATGACTCTCCTGACTGACCCCTTCTCATCTCTGGGGTATTAGCTTAATTGTCACCTCTTCAGGAAGGCCTTTCCTGATGACCTGTCTAAAGTAGCTCCTCATTCCATCTCAGCTTGTCACATCACCACTGTGTGTGTTGGTGTCTGAAATCATCTCATTCGGGGGTCTGCTTATTTGATGATGGGCCAGGGACCAGGTCTCTGTTTGCTGCTTTCCTCCAGTGCCTAGCACAGGGTCTAGTACACAGTGGGCGCTCAGCATGTGCTTGTTGAATGAGTGGGTGTCAAAGCTGTGCTTGTTGAATGAGTGGGTGGCAAGCAGTCCACCACCTTCCTCACTCCTGTTCCCACCTGCTGCAGCCGGCGAACCTCCTCCTGCTTCTCCCGCAGGCTGAGCCGAGCCTGCTCATGCTCCACCTCCAGCTGCTGCCGCCGCTGGGCCACCTCCCGCATGTGCTGAAAACAAGACTCTAGGTCAAGGCCAGAGCCCTCGCTCTGCTACACTTCCACAGAAAATCTAAGATGAAGGAGCCTCAGAGACCATCTGCTCCAGTTTCCCTCTATTAAAAACTGAGGCCAAAGAAGGCAAGGAGTTGGCTGCCCCAGGACAGGACCTCAGTCCCCACTGCCCCGCATAGGGCATATTCTACTATCTCACTTTGTCCCTGTGCCAAGGCAGAATACCCTCCCCCACCTACACAGCCTCCTCACCTTCAGCACCTGCTCCAGGCTCTCCAGCTTGCTCTGCAGGCCCTGGCTCTTTTGAAGGGCTGAGTCCCTCTCCTGTGTCACCCCCAGGAGCTGGCCCCTCAGCTCCACATTCTCCCACTCAACCTGGCAAAGGGACATTGGCAGGGAGTTGGATGTGTGCACTTTTGTCCCACCTGCTCCTTCACCAGGTAGAACAGTACTCCAGGAGTAGCCCCCTGGGCCAGGACCAAGACCTGGCAGAGCAGAAGTGGTACCTGCTCCCTCTCCGAGGCTCTCCCACTGAGCCGAGAGTTCTCCTCCACCAGGCGGGCATTCTCATTCTGGGCTTCTCTCAGCTGCAGTTCCTGAGGAGAGCAGTGGATCTCTGGAGAGGGCTCAGGACCCACACTCCTCTCTCTTCACACAGAGAATCCTGCCCTCCCAAGCAAGGCCTCCCTCCCCTGCTGGGAACCTGCTTCAGCCAGGAAGGGAAAGCACCCCTGAACAGGAGGAAAAAGTGTGTTTTTAAGGACAGGTGGGGCAGGAGCAGAGCTGAGGGAGTCCAACATGTCCCTGGCCTGGGGGAAGAGAGGAGCTGGACCCTGGGCCACCTCAAGAGCTCACCAGCTCCTCACATCGCCTCTGCTTTTTCCGGGCTTCCTGCTCCAGGCTTTCACATTTCTTTCTCTTCTTGCTGAGCTCAGACTCCTGTGGGGACAGAACCAAGGGCTCCTCATGGTAGAAGGCGGTTCTGCCCACAGTAGGTCTCCTCCAGCCCTTGACCTAGGACTTACCAGCTGCTGCACCCTTGGCTGTTTCTCAGGCTCCCCTAGGACCACGGGTGGGCTCTCCACATCCTCCTGAGGTGTGGCCTGGAAATGCCCAAGGACAGGAGGCTGGGACCTGAGAATGGCGCCCTAGGGCAGCCTGTCCCCAACCCAGCCTACCTATGGGAGGTTCCCACCTCATGGCATGGTCAGCAATGAGAAACCTGCCAGGGAAGAGGAGGGTAAGGGTGCTGTCTACCCACCCCCTCTCAACATCAGCTGATGCAGAAGTATGGAGGCAGTACCCCATATCCCCCAGCCATAAGTGCTTTGAGATCCTGGGACCCACGTGTGCCCTGGGAGATGGGTCCTTTATCCAGGCCAAAGCTTTCCCTTTTTAGCTTCCAGCAGCTGCCCTGCTCTGCACTCAATAACTGTCCTGAGTGTCCTTCAGCGACTGACAGAGAATTAGGAGGCCGTGTGGGCCCCCAGGGATGTGGTGTTCCCAGAGCTAGGGGTTCTGAATCATCCAAATCTGGGCTTGGCCGGCAGCACTGGAAGACTGGTCAGACCCTCCTCCTGGCTTCCCCACGCCCACCCTATCGCAACTGAAGTGCAAACTTTTGGGGAGGATGAGTCTTGATGGGAGGGGTTCCTCCGTGGGCCAGCCAGAGGGACAAAATCTGAGCAAGCAGCATCCCCCACCCCGCGGCTTTCATCACTATTGGGTCCCTCCTCCCACCCCTCTTCCCAGAAGGAGGCGGACCTAGATGCTGCCCACCTAGGATGAAGAGCCAGATCCCTAGGTTCTGGGGGTCTGGAGTTGGTCCCTGGCCCTCCGGGCAGGGGCTGCCTAAGCCCCGCACTCAGTGAAGGTCACCCATACCTGGAACCCGGTTGGACGCACTGCCACCCCCAGCTAGCCGGGGCCAGGCCTGGCCAGGCGGGCGCTGAAGGGGGCGTCCCCACTCTACTGCCGCTACGGGAGGAGGCGGCGCGGGCTGGGCCCCGGGCGGCTGCCAGGGCAACCAGGGATTTGCGGCCGGGATGTACCACTGGCGCCTCGGCAGGGGCGACCAGTCTGGCCCCACGGGGAGCAGGCCTGCGGAGGGCGGAACCCCGGAACCCCCGCGGGGGAGGGAGCCGCGCAGGTACGAGTGCTGGAGGCTAAGAGGAGACCCTGCCCCTGGTCGAGAGGGCTCCCTAGACCTGGGAATACGCACATCACCCTGGGAATGCGAGTACGGCTTTGATTGGGAAGCAGCGAGGAGATCCCCGGGTCGCCCCCACCCCTCATCTGCGCACACCCACACACCTGCCCTTGCGCCGGCTCTCACCTCTCCCGGGGCCCCCGGGGCTGGCGCCCCTGCTCTGGCCCGGGCAGTGGAGCCCGGGAGCCGCGGTGGCTGGGGCGGCTCCTGCTGGTTGCGCAAGGCGATCTGCCTCTGCAGCCGCAGCACCTCCCGCTGGGACTCGCGCAGCAACCGGTCGAAGTCCCGCACGTGGAGCCACTGGGGACCCTCCTGGAGTGGAGGACCGGGAGGGGAATCAGATGTAACTAACCCCTACCTGCCCCAACACCATTCCAGGCAGAGCCAGCCCACCACCTTACTGGAGGGGCTCAGATGTGCGGCAACCCGCGCACCCTCCTATGCATACATGCCGGTCATATGTGCTTTCGTACACAGCCACACGTTTCCACTAGCCGGTGCAGACATTCACAGCAACTCATTTACTGGGTCCTCGCACAGTGCCCGCCACTGTGATAAATGCCTTCACAAGTTTGTGTGAATTCATACCTCCAGACCTTCCAGGTCCACTGGCACACAGCCTTAAACCTGAAGCACAGACAGGTCCAGGTCTGGGACTCTTGGCTCCACCCGCTTCAATTCAGGCTCCTTCTCCCCTCTCCCACCTGGGCCGTTGCCAGGGGAACCTACTCCCCAGCAGCCTCCACCTTCCCTTTTCATTTGCATCTCATTAACATCTCGTCCACATCCCACAACCAGGCAGACTGCCCTGCATAGGGCTGAGTAGAAAGCGGGGACCAGGACCTCCTCGCACCTTTCCCACCAGAGTGAGCCTGGCCTGCAGCTCCCTGCACTCCCGCTGCAAGGCAGCAATCTGCTTGTCCTTGGCCAGCAGTGCACTGGCTGTCTCACTGAGATCCCGGGCTCGCTGGCGGGCTAGGGCTTTCCGGCAAAACTCCAAGCTGGCCCCTGGTCCAGGCACCGGAGCACTTACCTAGCCAGAGGAGGGGTAAGGCCAGTGATCACCTGGGGGCTAGGGCACTTCTCCCATTCCTCTGCTTCTCCCCAAGGAGAATTAGGATGAAACCTGGCTTCCTGCTTCCACCCAGACTGGGGTCACAGAGAACAGGGAGCTTCACTCCACCCCATCCCAGCAGTCCCCAACCAAGACTAAGAGGGTTTAACTCCACATCTTAGTTTAGACCCAAAGGATGCTGTTAATTTGGCTACCACTGTGATGGACCTTGTCCCTGCCCCCACTCCAGTTCTCCACCTCCTATGATTAGCTCAGCAGGAGGCTGCAGCCAGCACAGGCTACCAGAATTCTGCTCCCTGCCTGCTCAGGAACCTCCCCACTCAGCCCTTCTCTCCCTCTTGTAGCCTCAGAAACCTTCAGCCCACTCACCAGACCAGCATTGGTCCTTCCTACCCCCAACCCTTCTTGGATTCCTGCTTTTCTAGGTGCTAAGAGTCTGACTCCCAAGTCCCAGCCCCTGAGGCCCAGCCCCTGCTTCCCCTCTTCCCAGGTCACCCAGCCTCAGCCCAGCAGCCTCCTGTCCTCACCACCCTCAGGTTTGTTTCCTGGAGCTTCCGGGCCCTCTCCTCCAGGCGCTTGGCAATGACCGCCAGTTCTGCGTTCTTCCGCTTCAGCCTCCGCACCTTCTCCTCTGTCTCAGGGAAGCTGCTCTTTCTCTGACAAGGGGTCAGTCAGAATTGTAGCATGTAGGGCACACCCCACAAACCCAATCCTACTGCTCGGGTTTGGGCTAGAGCCCAGGATCACAGTGGGATCCTTGGCAACTCTGGGCAAGGGTTCACCCTCTCTGGGTCTTGGGACTGTCACCTCCATGTGACTTCTCTCAGAGAGATGTTCAAGGGGTGAGGAATGCACTGAGACAGAGGGCCTGGCTCCAGCCAGGTCTCAGGACACCGTTTGCCGAGCCTCACCAGCATCTGGTTTTCCTCCTTAAGGATGGCACAGCGCTGCTGCAGCTCCCCCAGGGCCCTCAGCAGCTCCAGATTGGGTCTATCACCGAAGCCCATGTTCAGCTTGGCCTGGCATGGGAAAGGACCAGCGACAGTGCCTCAGGGACCCAGCCCACCAGTAAGAGCCCTCCATGTGGAAGCGTCTCACCTCCACAGTCTAAGGAAACAGGAGACGAGAAGGTTCTGTCCTATGTCCCAGGCCTTCAGAGAGGGGCACAGGGGGCTAGGAGAAGGGACCATCCCATCCTTCCTGCCCTCAGTGGCACACAGCCCCCAACCTGGGGCCTTCCTTACTGTTCCCTTACTTACTGTCCCCCCACCTTATCCTAACCAATGCCAGCTCAAGCTTCCATTCCCATTTCTCCAGACTGCTCTTGGTTGGCAAGTCCTCTGTGCTCTCCCAAAGTCCTGATCCCTCCATCTTCTACAGGAGACTGCTCGCAGCCACCCAGAACTTGTCCTCCATGGCTCAGCCCCACACTGAGCCCTCTCACTGAATCTTTCCTCCATACTCTGATTCCACTATGTAGCTTCACACCCCCAAAATCCCCCAGCCCCCAAGGACAGAGACTGATGGTGGAGGACACACAGACGGACAGACTGTCAGACAGAGACACGCAGAGGGGGCAGGGCCAGATATAGACAGACAGGTGGAGATGACAGACAAATAGTTAAAAAAAAAAATTGGAGTCACTGAGATTCATATCCAATGAAGGGAGGACAGATAGTCACAGAGACAGACTCTCGGACAGACAGACAGAGAGAAGAGGTGGGCAACGGGGTTGTATATCCTGTCTTGCATCCTGGCCACGCTAGAGGACATGGTAAGAGGCCCCAGCTTGCAGACCCCAGCCCTCCCAGCCCCCTTACCTTAGTCAAAGCCTCCACCTCTTCATCCTCCAGCCTCAGGCAACCACGACCAGAGATCACTGCTTGCTGCCCCAGGCTGGGCAGACCAGCCTCTGCTCCTTCAGGGTCAATGCCCCCCATGGGCCTGGGGCTCTGGATTCCCTCAGGCTCGGAGCTCTCCTCAGGCCTCAGTTCTCCAACCTGCAGAACTATCGGAGTGTCAGCAGTGCCTGGGGCTGTGTCTCCAGGATCGCCCCCCTGGCCCGGAGTCCATCTCTGCCAGGCGGGCAGTGCCCAGGGTTCCATGGTGCCTGGGTTCCCAGGCCGAGGGAGGGTTGTCAGTTGCTCCATGATACTGCCAAGGAGCCCCAGAACCCAGGCCAGGGAACATCACCCAGCCAAATGAGGGGACTTTCAATGGTCATGCCAGGCCAGACCCTTCCCCTCTGAGCTCTTGGCTTCACCGAGGTTCCATCCAAGGTTGGCTGAGCCCTTCCCCACCCACGAAGGAGGCTGCAGAAGGCGTCAGGGCTGCCGGAGCTGGAACTGGGAGTATGTTGGTATGTGCTTGTGTGTGTGCTCGAGTATATGGGGAGGCGAGGGTGTCCCCGTGGGGGTGGGGAGGATGTGCAGAGGCCACCACCAGCAGTGCCTGGGTGAGGGTATGCGTGTGTGTCTCCAGGTCTGTCCCTGCAGGTCAACGCTGTCTTGTATGTGTTTGGTGGATGGGTGCCCCCACTTGTGTGTGTTGAAGAATGTGGTGTTGTGTGTCACTGTCTGTGTTGGTTTCGGAGTTGCCAGTTGTTTCTGTGTGTGGGGGTGTCTGTATTGCAGGGCTGTGGCAGTGTGTGATGCTGTCACTGGTTGTATCTGAGTGTGTCAGTTTTGTGCAGCTGCGTGCATCGGTATCGGTGTGTTTCTGTCAGCATCTGTGAGTCTGGCTATCCATCATGACCCCTCAGCCTGGCTAGGGTCCTCAGGAGCTGCTGGGGGTGATCCCCAATGGTTCCTTGTGGTCTTTATCTCCCGCTCCTCTCGGCTGCTGCTCACTCGCTTGCTGGGTGGCCGGGCTGGTCCTAAGGAGGCCTGGGTCGATGGGCTGCTTGCCTCATAGTCTCTGTCCCTGCTAGCCTCAGCTCGGGGGACTGCAGGGGTCCCTTACAGTCCCGGAGCCCCGAGATGGTGGGCGCGGAGGAGGGCTGAGTCTCAGAATGCGGGGGGAGCGGGGGAGAGCCAGCCCACCCCTCCCCCTCCTCCTCCCCTCCCGCCCACCAATAGGAAGTCAGCTGCTGGTTTCCATGGCGATGTCGCTGGACTGGTGGGCTGGACCGGCTGGCAGGGTTGGGATAGAGGGAAGAGCAGGTTCCTCACGGGATGTCAGCTCAGCGCCCCCCACACATGGCCTCCCCACCCCTTGTCCCCACGTGCCCTCACACCTTCCTGGGTCCAGAGGCAAGCAGGCTGGAGACATCCTCCTTACATCTGGTGAGACTGGTGGAGACAGAGACAGGGAGGATGTAACAGATCCAACCATGGAGAAGAGCAAGACTAGGAAACACAGGATTTGAGAGGAAACAAAGAGAAATAAAAGGATGAAAACAGGAAGATAGAAGCAGGGAGGTAGAAATCAACTGAGAAAGTTGCTTCAGCTTCCTCCTGGAAGACCACATTTGAAGACCAACCTGCCTGTCCCAAGCCAGCAGAGGGAGATCATGTGACCTGTAGGGCTGCTTTTGCCCTGAATTCTCGGAAAGTTCATTTTTTGTCTAGCCTTAGACTCTTTTGCTATAAGAAAACAGCTTTTGAGAACAAGGTTGTGGGAAACCCCCCCAATCCAGGAGTCAGCCTGTCTGTGGGGCAGGGGTCTAGATGGAGTTCCTAGAAACAAGGATATTGGAAGAGGCCTTGGAGAGGCAGCCCCTCTCTCCTCTGAACCTGAGACTGAGCAGACAAGCCAGACTCAGCCAAGGTTGGGGGCCCTCGTGTGGCACCCCTGAGGAATAGCAGCAATAGCACTAAACCACAGAGCCCCTGACAGTGGACTCCACCCAGGTCAGAGCTGATGGAACTAAAGGGAGGGAGTACTTGGAGAGGAGGTGACATCTTCACTTCCCTAAAGCAGTGTTAGAGCAGTATGCATGCCACTACCAGATGTGTGTTACCACTGTTTAGGTCAGTGAATGTACTCATGCACCTAATGGTTATGTGCATACACATGTAACGAACACTTTTATTTCTCTGCACTTGGGGGGCATTGTATACATGTGTACTGTTCTCTATGAATCTCATTGGTGTATACATATGAATGTTGCATGTGTCTATGTTGCCAGTATCTGTGCATAGCCTATTATGTGTGTGAGGCCATCCTTGTGTGAGTTTATAAATCGCAGCACCTGTATCAGGATATATATATGATGTCATTATGTGGCATTAACAATATGTAATGACGCACATACAGACATGTAAATATGCATAATGACATACAGTGACATTGTATATGATGATATGGTTACACATATAATCATCCCTCTGTATCTAATGGGGATTGGTTCCAGGACCCACCTCCCAGGATACCAAAATTGAGACACTCAAGTCCCTTATATAAAATGGCGTAGTGCTTGTACATAAACTACACACATACTACCACATACTTTTTTCTTTTTCCTTTCTTTTTTTCTTTTTGTTTTTTGTTTTGTTTTTAGGTGTTAGGGATCTAACTCAGGACCCCATGCATGCTAGGGAATTACCACTAAGCTACATTACTAGCCCCTCCTATATACTTTAAATCTTCTCTAAATTATTTATAATACCTAATATCATGTAAATATTAGGTAAACAACTGTTATACTGTATTATTAATAGAATATTGACAAGAAAAAGTCATGGTCATTACAGACACAATTTTGTAAAAAATACTTTCAAGCTGGGTGCACGGTGGTGGATGCCTGTAATCCCAGTGGCTGGGGAGACTGAGGCAGGAGAATCCTAAGTTCAAAGCCAGCCTCAGCAACTTAGCGAGACCCTAAGCAACTCAGTGAGACCCTGTCTCTAAATAAAATACAAAAAAGGTCTGGGAATGTGGTTCAGTGGTTGAGTGCCTCTGGGTTTAATCCCCCATACCAAATATATATATATATATATATATATATATATATATATATATATATATATATATATTTTTTTTTTTTCAATTCAATGTTGATTGAATCCTTGGATGTGGAACCCACACAGGGCCAACTGCATATAATGTGTATCTGTATATCTGTAATATACACATATACGCTAGGTGAGGTCTATATGTAACTGCATGTGTGTTTTGCTGGTATGCATGGGACCTGTCAATGCACATACATATGTGTATGTATGCTTTGCATATTAGCATCTGTGCCCTTGTCTATATATAAGATTCTGTGCACACAGTGTGCCATAGTTTATCTATGTATCTATACATATCACCATGTATGAAAATGTCATTATGTTTATATGTGTGGGGCCCATGTTTATGTGAATGTTACTATATGTGTATTTCCATGTTTTATATGTGCTACTGAGTATGTACGTGTCCTGGGTGAATGTATATCTGTGTCACATGTGTCTATATGTAACTGCATGTGCGTTTTGCTGGCATATATGCATGGGAGCTCTGTCAATGCACATGCATGTGTATGTATGCTCTGCTTATTAGCATCCGTGCCCTTGTCTATGTATAAGATGCTGAGCACACAGCGTGCCATAGTGTTTTTGTTCAACTCTTATACTACCAGGGACCCCTAGATTACAATTGAAACCAGAAGCAGCCTTCTGTTTGGGGTATAGTGAGTTAGCAGGGTAGGGCAGGGCTAGAGCTAGGATCAAAGATGGGAGAGCCTCTCATGTCTCTGCCCCTCCATGTCCTACCCATCTTCATATTTCCAAGACGTCCTCCTCCGGTGGCCCAGGCCTCCCCACCCCACCCCTGCTGCAGCCTGGCCAGGCCTGGAATCCTCTTCTGATCTTGTGGTCAGGGCCAAACCTTTTTTCTGTCTCTCAGGCAAGTGAGAGGGACTCAGCCCTCCGTGCACCCACATTGCCCATGTGCCTGCTACTCCCACTCAGCACACCCCCCCCCCTTCTACCCAGCAACGGAGTCTCAGACAAAAGAAAAGCAGAGTCCATTCTTTATTAGCATCGGGTCCCCTGGCACCCGCACACTTTTCCCTCCATCCTGTGGCTGCACCAGGGCCCCCATGTCCAGCCCTCCCCCAGCACAGCAGAGGAGCTGATGCGGTATGTTTCCAGTTGTCCAGGACCAGGAAGGGCAGCACTTGTCAGGGCGCAGTGGAGGCCTTCCAGGAGTCTGGGCAGGGTGGGGAGGGATAGTGAGGTGCTCACCTGTCTCAGCGTCCTGAAGTAGAGGAAGACGGTGGCGGGTGGCGGCAGCGTGGCGTGGTCTCCGAAGCCCACAGTACACTCATCCATAAAGTAGGAAACACTACACCCTCCAGTGCTGTTAGTAGTGCTTTCTACTTTATGGGTGACTGCACTGTCTGTCTGTTCATCTGTGTGTGCTCTTCGGGCCACCCGCGCCTGCTTCTGATTCCTGCTTCAAGATTCCCCTAGCCTTCCCCATAGCTTCCTAAGACCCCTCCACCCTGCCCATGGCCCCCAAAGGGCCCGCCCAGGACCTTGTGGGCCGTGACTCAGCATGGCGCCGGACTTGCCTCCTCTACCTCCCTCCCCCCACTTCCTCTTTGGTTCCCTCTTCCCTTCTCCCTAGGGCTCCACCCCCACCACCACCCCCACTCTCAGGGGCACTCAGGTAGAGACCATGGCTACTCTAGGGGTCTCACACTCATCCCCAGTTATGCAACCCCCTGGCTGACCCCTCCCAGCCACACTACTCAGAGTTTAAGTGAGGCAACCACAGCCTCCTCCCCTCCAAGGCCTCTGGCTCCAGCCTCCCCACCAGCCCGAGGCCCTGACTCCCTCGCTGCCGGCTGCTCCCCAGGCAGGAGCCTAACAGTATATCAACAGAAATGGTGGCGAAGTCAGGCGGAGGAAGCAGCTTAGTACCTGTTGCTGACACCGGTCCCGCTTTCCAGCCTTTGCCCACACTCTGCCATCCCCACCCTACTCTTCAGCCCTCCTTCCTCGGAGCCTTAGGTACCTGTTTCATCTGGGGACTAGGAGTCATTTTACATTTTTTTTCCCCTAGTACCAGGGATTGAACGCAGGGACGCTTAACCAGTGAGCCACAAACCCAAACCTTTTATTTTTTATTTTGAGAAAGGGTCTTGCTAAATTGCTGAGGCTGGCCTTGAACTTGCAATCCTCCTGCCTCAGCCTCCTGAGCCACTGGGATTACAGGCATGCACAACCACCCTGGCCCATTTTACCTTTTAATCCTACTTCTAGTAAAGTTTTAAAAGGATTTCAAGAAATCGTCCCCTCATGAAGCCAGACGAGTTGGACAGTTATTGTACCTCTTTGCCTAGAGATTTGCCAGAAAAGCCTTGGCACTTAAGTTCACCCCAGCATCTCTACTCAGAGCTTGCAACAGAAGTCCCTCATGGCTCCCCAAGGCCCAGAGTGAAGCAGCCCTGGTTAGGGCTGAAGCGAAGGTTCAGGTCCTTACCTGGTGCTGCAGGACTGAGGGGAGCAAGCCCTATGCTCCAGGCTCCAAAGTGGGGTTCCCTTCAGGGCGGGCAGGGCTTATAAACCCAAGGCCACGTGGGTCAGATCTCAGGGCGCCCAACGGTCTTGGAGCCCGCCCCCACACCGCAGTGGAGATTAGCCACCCCTCCCCTCCCTGGGGAGGACAGACTGACAGGAAACCAGAGACAAAGCTGGGTATTGGCGGGAGGGGGCCTAAAGCGACCATCTCACATGCCCTGGGCAGGTGGCTTCTGGGACCCCAGGCCTGCCCTTCCCCCATAGCACCAGCTCCTGGGGATGTTCAAGAGTTTGGGATTGACTTAGGGCAGAGGAGGTGACTCTAGGAGACACCTCCCTGGCAGAGCCTTCTGTGAGTGTCCAAAGCCAGTACTGAATTCCAGCACAAGAAAAGGACATTCTGTCTGAGTCCCACCCCCACTGACTTCAGCCCAGAAAACTCCCTTTTCTTTCAGAATTCAAGCTATGGCTCCTCTATATGTGCTGCCCAGTGAGGCCGTGGAGTACTGATGCATGTTACAGAGCTACAGAGGCCCGGGCCAGAACACCCCGACACACTCCTTGGAGTCGATTGTCCTTAGCACCCTCCAGAACTACATCCTTTCTCCAGCTCCTGCCTGCTTACTAGGCCTGACCCCTCAGCACAGCTGGGGGGTCACACTCAGGCCATGTGGGCCTGTTGGCACTGGACTGGGTGTTCATATGTCCCTCAGGGCCTGTAGTAACAGGAGGGCAGGGCAGAATATTGGTGAGGACCAGGGCCCTTAGGCAGGGCATAGGTGCCATGGGGACAGGGGAAAAGGAGGGATTGGAGGAAAGGAAAGAAAGAGGCTCCAAAGGGAGGTTTTGGAGGCCACCGGATGTGGGCATGGTGGCCCGCCCACCTGCATATCACCCCCGCTTTCCCCATGGGGAACACAGGAAGCTGCCCAGCCCAGGGCCCCTGGCGGGGGGGTGGGGAGGGTAGCAGAGTGTGAGTCTGGGGGAGGAAAACTGAGGTAGCTGAGTTTGGGCCATACAGTTTCCCCAGGGTTCTCAAAGTCCCTCAGTAGGCTTGGCTCTGGAATCAAGAGGAATGCATGTTAGGGGAAGTAGAAAAGGTAGGAGTGTGTAAGAACCACCTCTGACTCTTTCCCAGAAGGTCATGGGCCTCTTCTCTAGGTTCACCATCCAGGAACAGGCCCACACGGACTTCAGGACCCAGAATAGAGTTGGGTAGGGCATCAAGGAGAGGGAAATTGCCCCACATCCTTCCCTGCAGTAAGGGGGACCTTTGAACTGGAAAATTGCTATCCATTTCCATCCTCCTAAATGGAACAGAGAAAGAGGGAACATGGCCCTTTTGCTAGGGTCTAAAGAAAAAGTAGTGAGAAGGCCCTGGAGGGTGACTGGCCAGAAATAGGCAGTGCAACTTTAAGAGACCACCATTGCTTCAGACCTGGGTGGAGGGGAAGTGACTGTCCCAGGCGATAAGAGGATAAGAATATCAAAGTCCTGCAGCAACCTGGGTTCTTGGACCTCAATTCTTCAAGCCCTCCTCCTGGAGCATTGTGCCCCCACCCCTGCTTAAAGCACCCCCATAGCCATCACTTCAGAGGCATCCTGTCTTAGAAAAGGAGCTACATAGAATGGGAGGCAGGAGGCCTGTCTTCTGGGCCCAGCTGTGCCACAGAACCCTTCAGTGTACCGAGGGATGCACTCATCACTCCAACAGTCTCCAAGCCCTCCTCTCCTGCCCTGAGCAGGGCGTGGGTGTCCCTGATGCCTGCTCCCTTGTGACAAGAAGTTACTTTTCCTGGGTATTTTTGGTTTGTTTTCAAAGGGGAGGCGGGAGCCCAGTTTCTCTACCCACAGAGCTTCTGGAGGCAGGAGGTTTCTGGAGGGGCTGGGGTTGACCCTGGTTCCAATCCTGAGGTTGGGCTGAAGAAGGATGGATTGAGGAGGGGCTCAGGCTTCCTGAACCTTGGATTTCTCCAGCTGGAAGTGACTGCCAGCTCTGCTGGGTCTCAAATCAGAAGAAATGGGAAGGACCAGAGACAAAATCAAGGACAAGGGAAGGGGCAGAGTCTGAGATAAGGACACGAGACAATAAGAAGTGTTGGAAGAGTGAGTGTGCAGGGTGTGGCGTGGGACATCTATGAATGGTCCAGGATACTGGCCTGGAAGTTGTGCTCTGAGCAGGCCCAACCCACACGTGTAGCCTGTGACTGGCCAGCAGGTGCCTGTGGGAAGAGCAGTGGGGGCCAGTGTGGCCACACACACACACACACACACACACACACACACACACACACACAGTGCCTGAAGAGCCCAAAAGATTCAGTCTTCTCTTCAGAGAGACACAGCAGGCTCAGTCACAGAAACACTGTCAACATGGCCAGCTCAGGCCTATAGACACACCTAGAGAAAGGCCAACTGCACACTCCTGAACACACTTGCCTCCTCCCAGAAAGACACAGGAAGGCTCCCTTGGAACTCCCTGCCAATGCTTGAGAGGATGATTGGAGAGAGTGTGGGGGTGGGGGTGGAGAATCTTCCCACAGGTGCCTCTGTGCGAGAGGCTTAACTCCCCTTCCTGCCTGTTGCTTGAGTCACATAGAATGAGAGAAACTAAATCTTTGATGATGGCCTGTGGCTGAAAGAGGAGGTCTTGATGTCTGACTTGGTAGAGGGGAGAGTTCAAGTTGACACTCCAAACTCCACCCCCTTGGCAGTAGGTCTGGGCTGCACCACACATTTACTGGGCAATTTCCGCTCACTTGGATTCTGTTATAAAAATGTTCTACGGGGCTTTTTCTGATTCTGACATTCTCATCCTAGGGATCAGATTCCTGCTCAGAGGAATTAGGATTGGGGGAATAGCCCTTTCTCAGCTGAGAGGGGTGAAGCCACTGGTGTGTGGGCTTGGGATCCTGGAGGGCTATGAACTCACAGTCCTTCACTCCTCACTGACCTTGGGGGCTATGGCAGATAAAGCTGAGTCTGAGAAGAAAAAGTCACAGGACCTGTCATCAGGTGCTTCCAGTTTGATAGACCATGGCGGGGTGGGAGTTTTGAGTGTTGGTGTGAGCAGTCTGCACCCAGAGCAGGGACTGAGTGTTGGGTCTGATGAAGACACTTGGTTTTCTAGTGACACTGAATCTGAGGTGGTGAAGTAGAACACACATACAAACTTCCACACACACCTACTTCTTTTTTTTTTTTTTTTTAGATGTTGATAGACCTTTATTTCATTCATTTATTTATATGTGGTGCTGAGGATTGAACCCAATGCCTCACAAATGCTAGGCAAGCACTCTACCACTGAGCCACAACCGCAGCCCCCACCTACTTCTTTTTAAAAAATATTATTTTATTCTTTTTATATATACATGATAATAGAGTGTATTTTGACATATTATACATACAAGGAGTATAACTTATTCTAATTAGAATCCATTCTTGTGGTTGTGCATGATGTGGAGTTTCACTGGTCGCTTATTCACATATGAACATTACACACAGCTACTTTTTACAACATTATAGCAAGTACAGAGTAGTCCAGCATGGGGCCATCATAAAAGTGTTCCTGGAGAAAGTGAGTATAGGTGGAAGCGGGGTTACAAGCAGAGACTGGGCAAGGAGGAAAAATGGAGAAAAATGTCTTTTGAAAGCATAAGCCTATAATAAGAGCAGGCCCAGAGAGAGTAATAAGAAGAAAGCTTCTCCTCCAGCTGCATGGGCCTGGGGCCCTCACTCAGCGAGCAGGAGATGGCAGCCCAGATAACCTGACTTGTGAAGAGACAACAAGAGAGAAGCCACAGGATCTAACCACTCACAAACAGGAAGTCAAGAAGGCAGAGAGGCCCGCCCTTCAGTCAGCTAGGGTTGGAGGCAGGCCTGGCCACAAAGAAGGGAAACTGAGCCCCTAGCATTGCAAAATGGAGCTGAAACTAATTGCTACCAAAAGTTCTAAATGTTGGAGCCCTTCCCCACCTCCCTGGAGAGGTAGCCAAAGGGAAAGAGGTATCAAATGAGAGGGAAGTACCTCAAGAACCTAAGACAGGCATGTCCCCAGCAGAGGCACCTCAGCACCTAGGAAGATCCCCTGTCTCATCTCAGAGCCTTGGGAACACAAAGAGTGCTGAGGCGCCTCCAGGCAAGGGGAGTGAGCAGCTGTCTCCCCTCAGGACCTGCCTGCTCTGCCCAGGGGTTCTTAGGGTTAATTTCATGCTCTCCTGCTCTATTCCATCGGACAAGGGGCAGTTCCAGTGCCTAGCAGCCCTCCCTGGGAGACAACTTTGCTCTGGGGCCAGGTTCTGGCTCAGCTCTCTTTGGATCATAAGATCCAAGGACTTTTAAGTAGAAAAGTCAGGCAGCAACTGGCCCTGAGTCAGGGAAGCATGCTGCAAGCCCAGAGACAGACAGAAAGCAGCCTGAGGTCACAAAGCAAGTCAGGACCAAGTTCAGGGTTCTTTCCACAGCATCTGGGAAGAGGCAAAGGGGCAGGGTAGGAAGCAGGGTGTAGGTGGGAGGAAGAAGGCCACCCTGGCCACTGCCTTGGGTGTGGTTATAAAACTAGAAGTATTCCCTGTGGGATCTCCTAGGGACCCAAGCAGGCAACTGGAAGCTCCCACTACTCAGGGGTGCCTAGCTTATCTTGCATAGCTGCATCTGCTCTAGTTTTAACTGCTTTGAATAAACTCTGGTGTGTGTGTGTGTGTGTGTGTGTGTGTGTGTGTGTGTGTGAAAGAGAGAGAGAGAGACAGAGTTGGTTCTTCTTGCCTGAAACCCACTATGATCTCTCATCAGCCCAACTCCCTACCTCAACATCAGGGCCACTAAGAAGACAAAACTGGAAGACAACAGACTTGGGGCCTGGTCTGTACCCTGTGGTTATTTACAGTATAACTTTGGGCCAGGCACTGAATCTGCCCCTCAACTCCCTCCTACACTCTGCCTCTTAAATCTATAAAATTGCAAAGGTGGGGTGAGGTCAAAAGACCTGTTTGTCATCTAGGATGTCCACAAGAACAATGGGGCTGAGACCTTGGAGGAGGAAGAAGTAGTGGCAGCATCTGTGTTCTAAAACCCTACCCATGGGGCAGCCATGGACCTTCCCAGCTGCCTCAAGGGTTACAGGCCTCCTGAAGATCAGACAAGGCAGAATGGCTAGGAAGGGCTCTTTTTTTTTTTTTTTTTTTTTAATAAAGGATGCTTTTTTTAAAATTAAATTTTATTTTATTTTTTTAGTTGTAGGTGGACATAATACCTTTATTTTTATGTGGTGCAGAGGATCAAACCCAAGGCCTCATACAAGATAGGTGAGCACTCTACCACTGAGCCCCAGCCCCAGCCCAGGAAGTGCTCTTTAACAGAATTCTCCCCTCATCTGACTGAAAACAAGGGACAAAAAGTTACCTATTCCTTCCTGACAGGCTCCTATCCACTACAGGATTCCTTGCATCCCAGGCACACCTGGAAAAGTAGAAGGGGAGAGGTGGGAAGAAGAGACTGAGCTGTGCTGAAGCTCTTGGGTCAAGAAGCTGGGAGGAAGGCAGAGGATCATAAACACATTCAGTCTGAATTTCATTTGATCATCATGCTGAGATAAATGATAATATCCCCAATTCAGAGATGAGGAACCGGAAGCTCAGCAAGGTTGTTTCAGCTTCCTGAAAAATGGGCCAACAGCCTGCAGCTCTTGTTTCTGCTCTCCCAAGGGAGTACATTAAAAAATGCCCCAAAAGGAACGGGTCTTTTGAGAGGACCTCTCTCCTCACAAACCCAACCTGAGAAGGGAGCTGGGAAAGGCAGTGGGAAGGACTCAAAGTACACTTCCCTGCCCCAGGAGAGGGGTCTAGGTAGGCAACCAAGTGGTCTGCAGAATCTCTCCAAAGTCCAATTGTCACCCAGCCCCTTCCTTTAGAGCTTTTTAAGCACAGATGGGAATGAGCTGGCACCAAGGTTGGGGGGCCCCCTGCAGCAGCAACAGCAGCAGCAGCAGTTCACAGCACTGGAGCCGTTAAAAAGTGACTCAACCAGAAAGTGCGTTTGAAGCAGCGCCCGCTGGGCCCCAAAGCCAAACCTCAAAAAGATGAAGTGAGAGAGACAGGCCTGCGGGGGCTGGGCTGGGGGTGGAGGCCCAGCCTAGGCCTAGAGCCGGCCTGGCCAAATAAGGGCAAATGCTCTTAGGCGGGCCAATGGGGTGCTAGTGGCTTCGTCATGGAGCTGTGGCTCAGGGAAGGGGAGGGAAGAGTCTAGGGCCAAATGGGGGCAGGAGAGGGACAGGCGGGCCTCTCCTCACACTGCTGCCCCTCTTCAAGGGGTCTGGCCAACATGGGGAGGCATTGACACCCTCACTCCTAAATAGACCTTGGTTGTGCTGAGGTCAGTGAACCTGCAACTCCAGGAATGCCAAATATAGGCTGGGACTCAGAGAGGAAAAGGAAAACAAGGACACCCCAAACCTTTGCCCTGGTTATGGGACCTCAATCCCCATTTGCCATGACCAAACTGAGGAGAAGCCTTAAGGACAGTATGCTGTGCAAGGACGAAAGGACTGGGCTGAAACACCCGTGCTGCCTGGCCTGGCCCCTGACCTCACCTCCGGCAAATGATCTAACAGAAACTCAGTGTTCTCATCTGTTAAAGGAGACTAATAATGCCTCACAGGATGTCACTGAGGATCAAATGCAATACAGGAGGCAGCCAAACCTGAAAATTGCCATAGCGATGTATGTTCACAAGCCCATGGGCTGCTTCCCCTTCATATTCTTGCTTCCAATTACTCTAAGAGTTCCCTTTGCAAGATACCACGGGGTTCAATTCTGGCTCTAAGAGTAGAAGAGGTGCAGGGGCCAGTGGGGTTCTCCAAATCAAAGCTTAGTCTTGTTATAGACAGAGTAGACCAATACCTTCCCTCCCTGCAGCCCATTCCCCAGAGTCATTTCCATGGCCTCCTCTTCCCTGGCCTGTCTCTGGAGGACTCCAGACCATGCCCCACCTCTCCGCCTGAGACCCCGCCCTCCATCTCCCCCCACTTCTGTGGAGTGCAGGGCTGAGGAAGTGAGTCTACTCAGCTGCTCAGAGAAAGTACTGCCTCTCCTTGCACAGGGTGGGGCAGCTGCTAACTTGTTCCAGGGCTTTGGATCACTCCCTTCCACAGGTCTCCCCAGTCCCTGCTGGGACCACCCGCCCTGGGGGAAGGCTGGGTCAAGGCTGTTACCCACTCCCTCTCAAAGTTCTTCCTCCCAAGTATGGATTTGCATTTCCACCTCTACCTTCTGCTACCCAAGCCCCAAGGGAAGAGGTGACAGTTAAACCCCCACTTCCGGCTAGTGGTCCCAGAGCGCTCACTTCCTTCCAGGTATTTTCCGAAATGGGGCAGGAGTTGGAAGGGTGGCAGGTGCTGGGTTTGGGGGAGAAGGTATGAGAATGCCTTTTGGAGAGAAGCTGCTCCTCACTTTCCAACAAGCTTTCTCTGTACCACAAAGGCTCAGGCAGGAAGCATCACATAGAGCTCTTTACTGGGTCTGCCAGCCCTACTTTCATATAGGGATGGACCACTTAGGAAAGCTCCTCAGGCTTCCCCAGGTCCTCTATGATAACAGACTACCTGCCCTCTGCCCTGAAGGGAAATGTTGAGAAGTGCCAAAACCTAGGAAATGCTGTCCATCATAATTCTGAGTATCTGGCATCTTGGTGCCAGCAGCATGGGGCAGTTTTCTCTGCATTCAATTCCTGATTCCTAAACTCTTCAGAAAAAGAGAAATAGTTTCTTTAGGCAAAAAGCATTGAACCAGGACATACAAAGTCGCAGTGATTCTTCTCAAGGTCAGGCTATGTGTGGAACTCAATCCTCTCACTCATAAAATGTGGGGCTTGGACAATTCATGACTCCCCCAGTCCTGATGTTTTAGGGTCTGCCTTCACTCTCTACAGCCTCAACGCTTTGGATCTTGCCCTCCCACAGGTGAAGGTCTCAATGCCTACTCCAAGGCCCAGGCAGGCAGCCATGTGTTTTCCTCAATCTAAGTTTACTGGCTCAGCTGAAGGTAATGTGTACCAAGTGGGGCTATCTATTCTCTGGCTCAAATAAACTGGAATGGAGGCAGTCACACAGGAGAAACCTGTCAGTTCTGAATCTAAGAGGTAGAAAAGTAACCATTCCTGAGCCCAAGCACAGGTTAAACCACATTCAGAATCCCCTATTCAGGGCTGAGACCGTGGTTCAGTGGCAGAGCACTAGCCTGGCATGTGTGAGGCAGTGGGTTCGATCCTTAGCACTGCATAAAAATAAGCAAATAAAATAAAGGCATGTTGTCCATCTACAACTACAAAAAAAAAATTTTTTTAAAAGAATCCCATATTCAAATAGCAAAGTAGCCAATACACTTAAAAAAAATTGGAGCCAGGCATGGTGGTGCATGCCTGTAATCTCAGTTACTCAGCAGGCTGAGGCAGGAGGAAGGCAAGTTTAAGGACAACCTCAGCAATCTAGTGAGACCCTAAAAATAAAAGAGATGGGGTATAGTTCAGTGGTAGAGTATTTATTTGCCTAAGATACATGAGGCATGAGGCCATGGGTTCAACCCCAGATCCAATTTTTTTAAAGAAATTGTTTTCTAAATTGGGCTGGGAACATACCTCAGCGGTAGAGCACTTGCTTGGCATGCATGAGGCCCTAGGTTAAATTCCCAGCACCATGCAAAAAAAAAAAGAAAACTCACCAAAAAAATGAGAAAAGAAAGATTAAAACAAAAAGCAGTTTTGGTCCTTGAAGAAAAGTGTTTTGATATATTCATATATGGTACATGTATTGGAACAAATATTGCCCAACAATGCTAGAGGGATAAAATTCTAGCCACATCTACCTACAACACAGAGGTACGCAACTTTGGATAAGGACAATCTCTTTCATACACTTAGAAGTTCACAGCTCTCAAAGTGCTTACTTGAAAGCAATTTTAGGTATTTGAATCTTACAACTACCCTAAGACAGGGACCACCAATTATATCTACAAGCAAAACTTATTTGAAGTATAACAGACACACAAAAAAGGTGAACAAATCACAAGTATATAACATCAAGTTTTCAGAAAGTGAACTGACCCATGTAACTAGCATCCACATCAAGATAGAATATAGCGAGCACCTTAGATGCCTTTCATGCCCTCTTCCATTCACGCCTATCATAGGAACCACTATCTTGCCACCTTACACTATAACTCTGTCATTTTTTTTTTTTTTTTTTTGGGTGATGGGGATCGAACTCAGGGCCTTGTGCTTACAAGACAAGCACTCTACCGACTGAGCTATCTCCCCAGCCCCTATAGCTCTGTCAACTGCATTTTGTAGATCAATTCTTTTTAGAGAAGGTGACTTAGAAAAATCATAGGGTTTGTGGCAGGTGGAAGTAGAAGGGCTGGAAAGCAAGGACTCTGCCCTTAGCTGGTTACGTATTTTCTTTTAAAAAAGTTTTTAGATGTTGATGGACCTTCATTTATTTATATATGGTGCTGAGCATTTAACCCAGTGCCTCACACATTAGGCAAATACCCTACCACTGAGCCACAACCCCAGCTGCTGGACACGTTTTCATCACAAGTCTGTGTACCAGTGGGTGTGATGGTGCCATTATCAGGCTGCAGGAGGTGGGTGGGGAGGAGGAAAATGCAGAAGAGAGGTTGAGTAATGTGGGGCACAGGCCAGAAAGTGCCCAGGAACTGTTGGAGTGGAAAAGATGCAGCAAGAGAAACGAAGGGCTGGAACCATTTCATTTCCCTTTGCTCTGCATGAGGACCCATTAGTCCCAAGGATCTCCTCCCTGGGCCATTACCCCCACTGCCTCTCCGTCTTTGGATAGAAGGGGAAATAGAAGTATTGAGTAAGGTGGTTGGTGGGGTTCAGTGTGTAGGGACATTGTAACCTCACTGAATAGAAAAGTAATGCCTCACACTGGTTCTGTGGAACACCTGCAAAGGGAGCAAAGCTGCTGTGTTTGGGGATAACTAAGGGGGAACCAGAGCCTTCAACTGGCTGTGGGCATTCCATTTCTTGAGCTAACGCTCCACTAGTTCATCGTGGCTAGGCCAATCGACTCTCTGAACTTGTCTCCTCATCACTAAATAAGGCTACTAACTGTTTTCAGGGGTTTTGTGAGGATCAAATGAGACAAAGAACATAAAAGCCCTTTGTCAACTGCAAAATGCTATTTACACAAAAGGTTTCACTGATACTTAACATGAACCAGGGTTTCGGACAACATATTAGTCTGTTCTTACCATTATGTACCTGCCTTCTTTTTATGCAGAGATCAGACATCTGGGAAGGGACGTGAGGATTAAGCAGCACACTGTGGACAGGCTGGCAACAATAGGCCACATCAAATGCAAGGCCTCAGTCCCCAAACCTAGTAAGCCCAGCCTGAGCTTAGGTTCTCATCAGCCCATCTATTCCAAGGTCAGAATGTTCTTACCCTTGAACTGCCAGCTATCAGTTCCCCCCTGGGCTGGAGGCTGTAGTTCCCAATGCACTGTCACTTAGTTTTGAGGAGACCCTAACAGCACAGCACTTGGTAGGTAGAGTAGAAAATGAGGACTAGGCAGGCAAGGCAAAGTAGCCTGGCAACTATTTCTAGTCTCTGATATGATTTGTCTGTCCTGCTAAATTAGGGAGTCTTGCCCTTCTGAAAAGTACTAAGCAAGAGACCGAGAGATCTTAAGACCCTGGGCAGACTCAGAAACCCAGTAGATGGAATGGAGCCAAAACTCTGTTAGACAAATGGGCAGGATGGAGTTTTCACGGCTGTGAAATTCAGGGTAGCAGCACAAGCACCACTCACCCTTAAGAGAACCTGGAACCAAGTCCATCTTAGCTTCTTTGGGCTCCCACTAGGGGTTGCGACGCCTACACCTTAGTCTCTGCACTGTTCAAGTACCAGAGAAGGCAAGAAAGTGATTCAGAAGCAGCGCCCAGGCAGAGCTGAAACAAGCCCCTTCCCCCACAACCATCAGTGCCTGTCTTTCGCTTCCTGCAAGATTAACAGCACCCAGCTCTGTGTGGGACTGAGGTAGCCACGTGTGGTTATTTGTGCACAGCTCCTCCTGCCACCCCTCCCCACAACTGTTTCCATTCTCACCAAGCAGCCACGTCCGGGTCAGACACCTAGGACAGCAGCTGGGACTTTCCAAGGGACTTTTTGAGAAAGCCAGTGAAAGTTTGGGGGTTGGCTGCACAGCCTAGGCACTCTTGCCCAAACCCACTTCACTTCAGGATGTAAGCTGTCCTGGCAGGGGTGCTAGGGTTGCTGACCAAAGCTCCTTCCAGACTGAACTTCAACAAGAGCAATATATACCCACAGAGCTGAAATGAGATTAACAGACCACTCTCTCAGAATTTGATGGCACTAATGGAATGGTTCTTTTTTGAGAACCTGTGGTGGATATGAGTGGCCTGATCAGTCCCAGTGATCATCCCACAAGCCTAGGAGGGGACCAAGATGGTGTGGAGAAAGACGGACACCAGAATCAGCATTTCTCTTCAGGGTCAGGATCACAGGTAACCCAAAACTGACTCACTAGCAACACCAGGTGGCTAAGGGACACAAAGCCTAGTGCAGGCAGCTCTGCTAGTGAATCAGAGGTCACCCTGCATTTGTGGTTCTGGGCAACCCTTCACTGGCCCGACACATTTTGACTGTATGAACATATTGTGTATTCTAAAAAATGATTAATATGGAAAAAAAAACAGGAATTTTACCTTTTATAAGATTTGTTACAGAATTTCCACATTGCTTCATCTTTTTCTTTTTGGTACCCAAGGGTGCCTAACCTTTGAGCCCGAGCCCCAGCTCTTCTCGCTAGACTGTTTACAGTCCAAGTTTCTGAGGCTGACTTTGAACCTGGAATCCTCTTGCCTCAGCCTCCTGAGTTGCTGGGATTACAGGCATGTGTCACCAAGCCCAGCACATTGCTTCATTTCTGAGCACAAGAATCCTGAGGTAAATAGAGTATAATCACTCTCATTTATGGATGAACTTAAATCGAAATGGGGATAGTAATAGGATTTCTGTGGATGCTTAAAAACATAAAAATTTATGGTAATTTTTTAAATTTTAAAACAAACAACCCACCTTGGCCAAAACAGTTACCCAAAGCCCCCTATCAAGCTAGAGAAGGAAAGGCCAACTTCCCACAGAAGCACAAACTCCCAGACAAGACCCAGCAGCCACCTGTGGCTGGAAGGTCTCCAGAGAGGGGAATGTAAAACAATGATGAAACTGGCCAAAGGTATAGGAAGATCAGTAAAAATAAAGACACAAAGAAGGAAAAGAAGTATGAAACAAAGTCAAGGGGTGAAGAACACTAAGAAGCTTCAAGATTTTAAGAGAGACTGATAATGCCAGGTCTAGAAAGTAGGCTATAAGCCCTAGACTATGGGACTACACTGAGGGGTTACGGTGCCTCAGAACAGCAGACCTTCCAATGAAGCTCAAGCAAGTACACTAGGAAGGTTGCACCCCTGGAGGCTCAGAGACAGGTGACAAGAGCAGAAGAGACTCTACTATGCTGGGATGGTGCTTACTGGGCAAGTGAGCCCTTATTGTGCCAAGCTAAGAAAAAGGGAGAGGGAGGCAAGCCATGCGTCATGGTAAGAATTTTTCCAGTGGTTCATGTTAATTGGAATTTAACCCAAAGTATTGCTCATGGGCAAGGGCACAGCCCTGGACATGGGCAGGAAAACTGGCATCCTCTCCCCTCAATTCAGTCTCTGTGGACCCTCCGGCCCCAACCCCTCCACCTCCACCCAGTAGTCCCAGAAATGGCCTAGAGACAGGATGTGCTGCTCTCTCAATGGTCTGCTGATTCTCAGAGTGGAGGGCAAGGAGTATTTGAAGTTCTGTTTGTTTAGTTCAACAACAACAACAAAACAGAGGAAGGAGGTGGAGAGCAAAGATGCTAGCAGCCTGCATCTTGCTAGGTCTTTATAGCCGTGTCTCTGGATTTGTAGGCCACTCCTCGACTTTTCAGCTCCCGCACGATTCCTGTGGCAGGAAAAGAAACAGTCTGTGAGGGAAGATTCACAAGGCTAAGAAAGGTCCTTATTGCTACTTTAGAGGGGGGCCACAAGTAAACTGGAGTTCCTAGACTGCTCATCAAGAGTCTTGCTTGGGGGCTGGAGTTGTGGCTTAGTGGTAGAGCACTTGCCTAGCATATGTGAGGCACTGGGTTCGAGTCTCAGCACCACATATAAATAAAAAAATAAAATAAAGGTCTATCAACAGCTTAAAAAAAATTAAAAACAAAAAAGTCTTGCTTGAAGATCCAGGCAAGTCCTGGCAAACACTGATTAGGTAAGAATGAGGAGAAAAAGAGGACTCATGTAGTTAATCAAAAACAAATGCCTGATACTCTGGTTTCTCTCCAGATTGTATAAATCTTTCACCTTTTACTAAAGAGTTCCACAGAGAGGAACAACTCTGAGTCTTTATTTTTTTAATTTTTTGTAGTTGTAGATGGATAGCATGTCATTTTATTTGTTTAATTTTATGTGGTGCTGATATTGAACCCAGTGCCTCAAACATGTGAGGCAAGCATTCTGCCACTGAGCTACAGACCCAGCCCCAACTCAGTCTTAAACTGATTTTTTTTTTTTTTTTTTTTTTTTGGCAGTACTCGGGATCGAACTCAGGGTCTTGTGCTTACAAGACAAACACTCTTACCAGCTGAGCTATCTCCCCAGCCCTTAAACTGATTTTTTGAGGTCATGTTTCAGCAAGAAAACAAAACCAAACAAAACAAAAAAATGCCTGGGGCTTGTTTGTAGCTCAGTGGTACAGCGCTTGCCTAGTACGTATGAGGCACTGGGTTTGAGTCTCAGCACCACATATAAGTAAAAAATAAAGGTCTCATTAGCAACTAAACAAAAATTAAAAAAAAAAAAAGGCTGTAACCAGAATTCTTGGGTGATACTGGCAAGTTATTTATCTCTCTGCCACAGTTCATAAATAAAATGTAGAACCTCTTAAGAGTCAAGAGGATTGTTGTTAATTCACCTAAAAGACTGACTTCCCAGATGAGTATGGTACTACACACCTGTAGTCCCAGCTACTCGGAGGATCACTTCAGCCCTCGAGTATGAGACTAGCCAGGGCAACAAAGCAAGATCCCAACTGAAAAAAAAAAAAAAGACTAACTTCTGCAGAGCTTGGTACAATAAATGAATATTAGTTGTGATTATGACTGTTATTACCTTGCGGCAGGCGACCAGTGACTGACACTGCATATACACCTGGCTTAAAGTTACCTGAAAGAGAAGAAAAGAGGCTGCAGTGGGAGTGAGTTAAGACTGAATGGAGATTTGAGCTAAACATGAGAGAAGTTACCACTCAAGAGATAAGCCATCGCTTCTTTGGGCTATAGGGTATACGTCCTGTACCATGGCTTCCTTGTCTTTCCTACACCATCTTTCCCACCCTGAGGCCAGAAACCCTGCTAATTTAAGTCTCTTGCTGGCCCTGACGCAAAGTACCAATACCACAAAGGCCAGGATAAGGAAAAAGGGAGACACTTACTGACTCGCTGCCACTTGGAGACCCAGCTGTCCTCTGGACTCATCATTGCAATGATTCTAGGAGGGAAAAGAAACAGGGCCACTGTGAGCCTCCCCTGCCAGAGAGGAAGAAGACCAAGGGAGTTGCTCAGTCAGCACAACAGTACTGGGAGAGCAATGCTAGGACAAAGCTGGGTGTTGAGTTTCTATTGGAAAGCAGGGGAAACTGAATTCTAATGCTAGGAAGGGGTGACACAGAGCTAGTACTGACAGAGGTTCTTTGTTCTTATAGCCCTGGCTTGCCAGTAAGAAGTCAGTTACTATTCCAAAAGACAATTTCACCAGGCTCAAAAACATCCGTAGGGGCTGGGGATGTAGCTCAACGGCAGGGCACTTGCCTAGCATGTTAAGAGGCCCTAAGTTCAACCTCAGTCAGTACTGCACCCAGTACTTTTTTGCAGTGCTGGGGATTGAACCCAGGGCCTTGTGCTTGCAAGGCAAGCACTCTACCAACTGAGCTATATCCCCAGTCCTGCCCCCCCGCCCCCAAAATCTTTAGCCTACAGACTCCCTAGGAGATGGGACAGCTTTAGCAGTGGATGGTCAGTACTACAGATTACAACCAACACAACCACTAGGGGGCTAGGCCAAGTGCAAAGCAGGGAGTGAATCAAAACAATGGATCCTCCTACCAGAAATTAGTTATATTTGGTCAAGTCCCTCCTCTAATGAGCTGGGCAGCCAGAGTACACGTGAAGACCTCTCACAGAATCTCATCAGTAAGATGAGACTCAAAGGCTGAGATAATTCATGAAAAATGTACTACAGAGGTCACCATAGAGCAAGTGCTAAATGAGCATTAGCTCTTATTATCCTAATAGGCCTTCCCAGGTAGCTCCAATTCCAGAGCATGGCTAACATAAAGGCTATTCAAGGGCTAGAAGCCCACTACTTAGGCAAGAAGGATCAGAAGCAGCTGCTATCAGAAGCTACAGAGGTCATTTTTGTTATTCATGCATTCAATCAAATGCTAACTGCCTATCATGTCAGGTCTGTTCTAGGCACTGATGTTTATAGACTGCCTCTTCCATATACATTTCCTGTTCTCTTGGCACCAATCTTGGATTCTACTTTGGGGGAGACTCCCTTCCCATCCAAATCTTACATTTTCACCTGTGTTTTGAGTACAACGGACCTCACCTCCAGGGGTGACAAGTATAAGAACAGCTAAAGGACCCTGCAGACAATCTGGGATGGGCATGTATGAAGGTCATCCTCCCACAAGTATATTTTCATTTGTCTTTCACAATCTATCCTTATAGCCTCACAGGCCTTGTTACCCAACAAATTTAACCTAAATAGAATGCCCAGTTTTCCAAACATCCCTGACTTTTCCTACCCCATGACTTTATTCTAGTCACTCCCTGTATTTGGAGGGTTCTTCCTATCCTTCTCACTTCAAATTTCTCAAAAATTCTATACTACTTTCTTTAAGAGGAAAGTGTGTTATCTCCTCCACTTCTAGTTGAGCTCATCTAACCTTCCTCTGATCTTTTTTAACCTTTGATTTGCTTACTCTTTTAAAAACCAATATGTTCTAGAATATATGATTCCTACAAACTCAGAAAAAAAAAAAAAAAAAAAAAAAAACAACAACAACAACCAGATTCCAAAAAGGGCAAGCTAGGGGTATAGCTCAGTGGTAGAGTCACTGCCTATCACATGTGAGTCCCTAGGCTCAATGATCCTCATTATTACAAAAAAAAAAAAAAAAAAAAAAAGCAAAGAATCTAAATAGAATATTAGACAATAAGCATATAATGAGGAAATAATCATTAAGGAAATCAATAATCATTAAGGAAATGCAAATCAAACCCACAAAATATCAATTCATATCCAATAGGATGGCTATTATAAAAACAAAAAGCACACCTATCAGAAAGGCTATTATAAAAACAAACAACAAAAACATGGAAAGTAACAAGAGTTGGCAAGGATGAGGAAAAACTAGAACACTTCCACACTGTTTCTTGGCTCCTCAAGAAACTAAAACAATGAATCATTATATAATCTAGCAATTCTATTTCTGGATATATACCCAAAAGAACTGGAAGCAGGGACCTAATATGTATTTAAGCATTGATGCTTATAGCAGTATTTACAACTGCAAAAATGTAAAATCAACCCAAGTGACCATATACAGATAAATGGATAAATAAACTTGTATATGCATGCGATGAAATATTATTCAGCTTTAAAAGGAGAAAATTTTGATACATGCTATGACATGGATGAACCTTGAAGACATTAAATGTTGAATAAGCCAGTCACAAAAGAACATTATATAATTCCAGTTATGAGACACCTAAGGTAGTCAAACTCATGAAGACAGAAAGAATGGTCTAGAGACCATTCTGGGGGAGTCAGAAATGGAAAGTTAGTGTTTAATTGGTACAGATGAAAAAAGTTCTGGAGATGGATGGTGCTGATGGCTATACAACAATGTGAATGCACTAATGGCACTGAGTTGTATACTTAAAATGGTTAAAACTTCACATTGCATCTCTCTTACTAGTATCTTGTGCCATCTTGTGCACATTATACAAAGATGGGAGTCCCTTCATTCATTTGTTAGCACTGAATGGCATAGTGCTAACAAAGAAGCAAGGAAGCCAGAGTATCTTGAGTGTCATATGCATGCACAGAAAGTAAAGGTTCCAAGCCAGTATCTTTTTTTTTTGCCCAATTCTTATTCTCCACTAAAGAAAATCAGAGAAGGAATGGAGCTGGCCCACCTTAAAAGAACTTTAGCAAGTACTTAGTAGTACCTCCTTAACCCCCAAAGAATATTGTCTTCTGGCCACTATCTTGGGGAAGAAGATCTAGACACTTATGCTTCTCTCCTTTCTACTTCTCCCCACTGGACAATTTTGCCAAAGGAAAATTCTTCTTCTAGGACCTCTTTAAGATCATCAGCGTTGGGACAATAATCTACCTTATTGTACGTACCTTCCCTTCCCTTCCCTTTACTGCCAAATCTTCACATATTCAATGGGTTGCTTTTTTTTTGGGGGGGGGGGGGGAGGATGCTGGTGATTGAACCCAGGGCCTCATGCATGCTAAGTGCATGCTTTCTCTCTGAGCTATAGCCCTAGGCTCTCAACATACATTAAGTATCTCCACCTTCTGGGTCTTGTACCAGGTAGTACTGCACAAGATAAATTCAGTCCCCACCATGAATAATCTGACAATTTAGTAAAGCAGTGTTCACTGAAAATACAATAAAAATACATCATCCTATATTTTCCAGTAGTCACATTTTAAAAGAGTGAATACTAAAAGATGAAATTTCAATATTTCATTTAACCCAAATACATCTAAAACTATCGTTTAAGCTCTTTTACATTCTTTCTTCTCATGTTAAGTCACAGAAATCTGGTATATATTTAACACTTGAAAGCATATAGTAACTTGGACTATTCACACTTCAAATGCCAGTAGGTACATAAAGCTAGTGGCTACTGGACTGAGTACATGGGGCTCAGTATACAGTAGGTCTCAAAATAACTGTTGAAACCAGCTAGGTTTTATTACGTTAAAAGTCTGCCCCCCCACCCCCGTAAGCTTGGGATGGGGTGGGGGTGGGGCAAGATGATGCAGAAAGAAGTGAATGAAGGAATCTGAAGGGGCTTACCCATCAAAGGAAGAGCTGGTGCAGTCATATACCATCTCTCGATTACCCTTCATTTGTAGGTATGCATCACAATTATCACAACCATCATATTCAAACTGGTCTATTGTCTAAGCAGTGAAATTTAAAAAAGAAAAGGAAAGAAGAACAAAAGAAAGAGTAGTTTTCTCAATATTTCTGGCCTGGTCAACTTCCTGGTCCTCTATGCTGTTTGTCTCAACAGGTTCCCCACCCAAGGCAACCAAGGCATCATTCCTAAATTCCACCCTCACATTCCTTCCTCTCGTTCCCAATTCCGTCTGATCTTTCCTTTCTCCAGTCTCCCCTGGGTCAGGCACTCTCTCTGATTACTCCCTCAGTTGCAGATCCCCAGCCTTCTGACTCCCGTTGTCTTTCGGATCCAACAAAACGTTTGTAGAGCCACGCCTGTGGCACTTTAAACCGCCCGTGCCCTCAGCTGCAAGACCTGTTCGCGTTTTCCGGACGTAAACAATGGCCTCCTTCGAATTCCCACTCCCCGGGCCACCTCCCGGGGTCCTGGACATTTCTTTTCCCTGTGGCCAGTGTCATCCCACTTTCTCCTTCTTCCCCCACGTCGCCCCTAACATCCAGGACCCCGACGGACACCTTAACCAGCGAACACAGCAGACAAGCTCGCAGATGCCGCAGGTCCTTGGGCACAGTCTCCAAGGCCATCCTCTCGGATACGAAGAACTGCTGGGGACGCGGCCACAGCCTCCACACCGCAGGAAGTAAACAGTTCACTACCCAGAATGCCCGTCACTTCTGGCGCCCGACTTCCTCTTCCGGTGTAAGAGGGCGCCGGCCCCGCCCCTCCCCCTGTCTGAGGAGATGGTTTCTCCCGCCAGGGAGCGGAGGCGGGGCGGCCGACAGCCACCTGGGCCGGCGTGCGCCTCGCCACCTGGCCGCGCGGGGGCCGTCGGAGGCGGCCGTTGGGCCTGTCGGCGGCCCTGGGGGGGCGGGGCTGGCGCCTGCGCGGGAGCGCGCCGAGCCCGGGCGGGAGCGCTGCCGAGCGGGCCATTTAATGTAGGCCGCTGGCACCATGCCACGGTGCCCTTAGAAGGCTCCCCGATGATAGTCTAGATTGTTTTTTGTCTTTCCGTTTTAAAAGCGCTGGAGCAGGGCTGGGGCTGTAGCTCAGTGATAGAGGCTTGCCTAGAGCATGCTCGAGGCCCTGGGTTCATTCTCTGCACCACAAAAAAATAAAAGAAAAGCGCTGGAGCAGTGAGTCCATGTCTCTCTGGATTATCTCTGCAGAGACCGAAAATAAATACACAGTCTGCCCCACCCTCCTTCCTAACTGTGAGAGAGCACTATAGGGTTTCCACTTGCCATCCGCAGGAATGCTGGCTTGTGAGCCCAAGGCCGGGAAATGCTTAGTCCTAAAGACTAGGTTAGCGCCTCCCAGCTGATAATTTATACTGTGTACAGCTCTTAGTAAAATTTAGACAGTTCCTTTACTTGAGAACATCTGTAGATTGTCTTTCTTTTCCCATCGCCTCCTATGGGATGGGATGGGAGGCAACCGGTACCCCTAGCAAGTCTGGGAGAAGCAAAAGAATTGTGCAGTGTTAGGAAGAGAGCAAAAGCTCCTCTGACCCTGGGGAATTCTTCATACAAAGCACCAGCTCTCTGGTGTGTAGGCAGAGCACAGGCATTTGTGTTTATCTGAATTGCAGCTTCAGGATATAAATAGTTTCAGGCCCTGCTGTTCTATCCTTGCAGCTGGCCTCCTTATTGAAACAGCTTCTTCAAGGCAGGCTTGCTTCTCAGTTCCCTGCTTCTGTCCCATGCTGTGTCCAGATGGGATCTGTGACTGGGGTTTGGTTGTTTTGTGTTTCTGAGTGTTTCCTGAACACATTTTTACTCTGCTATCTTGTGTATGCCCTGTATTGACTATGAAGTATGCCCATTTTATTGGAAAAAATGAAGCTCTGAATATTTGCCTCAGGTCACGAAGTAAGAGTCACTGAAGCATCCTAAATTAAAGTGTGAAGTGAACCATGCAACAATAATACAGATAAGTGACTGAACCACAATAAGAATCCATGCATGCCCTCTTCTTCCCTGATGCCAGGCTTCTAAGGGGCTTAAAAAATCAGTTATTGAGAGACTACCACTCTCCCTATCCTTTCTTAAATCAGAGACTAACCTCTGATATCGTAAATAATTTATTCTCTTCATGTAGAAAGATGAAATTGTTAACCTGAGTGAGTCATGATAAAACAAAACCACAAGACCAGACCACATTTATGGATAAATATATTAGCAAATAAATACATTTCTCAACATATTGCCTGATTCAAGCGTCTTTCTGTCTGGTTCAGATATAAATACCCATGTGGGTGCCTAGGTGCTAGTCTCCCCACTGACATTGAGGGAAGAATGTTCCCAAGTAGAATCCTGTGCCCATTTTGCCCCCACATTCACATTCCAGGCAAGGAAAAAGCCTAAGAGGCTAGAAATGGTCAGGATGTCCTGAAGTGAATGTCACCCTCAGGAGGTCCTCAGCCCTTGCTCGTTCAGTTCAAGCTGCCCAGACCAACTTCCTACTCCAGCTGTACTTGGGTGCACACCTTCTGGTTGGTCCCTGGCCTGTATGGCATATACTGAGGAGCTGGGCCTCTGGGTCTTCCATATCCAAGGGGTCCTACTTTGCTCTTCCTTTGTTTTCCCCTGTTCCCCACCCCTGTTCTGAGACAAAAAGCTTCTCTCAGAGAAGAACTCTTGGTTGTCTTTTCTCAGCTGTAATTTTGTATTTTCCACCTTCATTCCTTCCTCCTTCTTCCCAAAGTCAATCAGAAATTCTTTGTTGCCTGTTTTAGGACTTTGAAACAGAAGATCTTCAAGGAAGAGTTATTCCCTCCCTTTTCCCTCATCCCCAGAGAAACTGGGCTGCAGGAGGGAATTTGAAGATCAAAAGCTTCATTCCACATTCTTCAAGGTGGTGGGAACACCACCACGGGGACAGAACTCTGTGCCCTGGCTTCCCAGAGCCTCTGTCTGACTTAATATTGTGGATCTGCCAATTTAAGAACAATTCAAGCCAAGAAGAGGGAAATATCCTCCCTTCTGCACCAGAGCAGGCACTGCCTGGAAAAGTTGCAGAGACCTCCCTTTACAGGGGTCAGGGCTTACCTATGCTCCTGGTCCTTTTGCAAAGAAGGAAAATGAGAAAGCTGGAGTTGCCCCTAATTCAGCGGCCTTCCAGGGAGGAGGTGAGATGGGTTATGCATTCAGCTGAACCCATTGGCTGGTATGAACATGAGGCTTGGGGAGGAAGACCTGGCAGGGCTGGGGAAAGGAGAAGCACCTTTGTGATACCTAGCTACCCATACTCAGCTTCCTTTCCTCCACAACTCAGCATTGGATTCAGTCCACAAATGCACACAGGTAGAAGCTGGTTGCCTGGTTGGACACAGGCTTGCTGCACTGCCAGCATGTTCTGCAGACAATGTCTGGAGCCAAGATCTGGAAACAGTAGCTCCCGCCACCCCCCATCACCACTCCTCTTCCAGTGGTTACAGGAAGTATGGCAAAAAGAGGGGTGTTCGCTGAGGTCCTTTCTTCTCCCAGGAGCAGGACTCTGTGCCAGGTAGGAGCCTAAGTCATCCAAAGCACACTCTTGGTTGGAGCTAGGCCTGACCATCTCACACGGTCTGTTCACACAGCTCCTCAAGCTCCTCCTCTGACCCTGCATGTGGAGAGAAGGGAGGAAAGAGGTCACTGAGAATCAGACCCAGATCCTGCTTCTCCTACCTGTGGAGAGTGTGGCTGGGAGGGGACCACAGAGAAGGAGGATCAGGGAATGTCTCTGGAAAGGAGATTAGATTGAAAGCTGAGAGGGGCTCTGTTGGGAAACAGGGGAGAGAAAAACAAATCCAGAAAAACACATACAGCAACCAGTGTGTTGCCAATACTTACTATTCATTCATTCACCCAATAAATATTTATTATGCATTCATTGTGAATTTGGCCTGCTACCATTTGCCAAATAGAAGACCCAAAACAATAAGTAGGGACCTGACACCCTTATAGGAGAGAAGGCATGCATGCAAATGGTTATTATGCCAGCAGGACAGGATGGGGTTTGAAGAAATGCATTGAGGAAGGGGAGAGACCACGTCCAAGAGCAGCAATCGGAAAGGCTTCCTGGAAATGAGAATACATGAGTTGGTCTTACAGGAATAGATAAAAACTGAATTTATAGGAATAGGAAGGGCAGCCGGATATTCTGGGCTGCAGAAACTGTGAGAAGTGATTATCCAGTTTGACAAAAGTATAGTTATCAAGAAAAGAGAAGTGAAAGAGTGGAAAATTAGGTTGGGAAGGAAGATGGGCTAGTTGGTGTTGGATTCATGAAGGCCAAATAAGGATGGAGTTTTCCTTACTGTGGGCAGAACATTTCAAGATTTCTAGACAGTTCTGTGCAAGGCAGATGAACCTGGCAACAGTATGGAGGACAGAGGAGCAGGGGAGCTGCACTGCACAACTCTATGAGACACAACACTGGATGTGCAGCCCCAGCCTTCATGGCCCTGGGAAGGGCTCCTGCATTGATCTTCAGGCTGTACCTGACATGGGCGGGGATCATCAGTGTGGAATCACCACACACATGGCTCTATGGAGGTGATTATCCTATATACTGTAACTATTTGCATGCCTGTCTCCCCATGGACCTGGATCTCCTGGCTGGCAAGTCCCAAGTCCTCAGAGGCTAGCACATAGTAAGTATGCAATCAGAAGGAGAAAAGGAGGGAGGAAGTGAATGAGTGAATGAATGAATGACAGCAGCTCTCAGGTTCTGTCTCTAGAATTCTTAGACATGAGGCTTTACATTTAGAACATTTAGGTCCTTTTTTGAGGTGCAAGGATTCTGGAGATGAGTGTAGACAAAGCTATATCATACACACAATGGGAGCAGGTGGGGAAGCATGGGAGGCAGAGGGCCTGAAAGGGGAAGAGGAGTATTCGGGCAAATAAATATCCATAGTTTAAAGCTCAGGATTTACGTTGTCACCATTGGTTATAATACAGGGATTCACGGAGTCCACAAGAAAATGAGTTTGTTCTGATTAATAAGGGTGACTGATAGGAAAGTCATAGTCATTCTCTTACCAAAACCTCAGGATTCCCAGGGTGACTAGGAAACACCAATGATTTCTACTTTTTTTCATCATTCATGTAGCTACATGGCCTAGTGTTATGGTTAAATGCAATTATATACCATCTTCTATACCATCAGGGTCTCCCCAAGGCCTTCTTTGTATGTAGAGCTAATGATGAGCTTGAGCTTTGGTAGAGCTCTACTGATTATCAAAGTATTGAAACACTGAGGTTTGGGATAAACCACCCCAACTGCCTTTCTGATGCCTCAGTCACAGCCTCCTCTGGGGCTTCCCTGTGATCTGGCAGCTAAAGGGGTAGCACCTGGAAGAGTCAGGGTGCTCCAGCCAACATCATATGCTATGCCAATTGTTCCATATTTTGAATGTCACCTCTGTTGTAGCCTTGTTGACTGACTTCACCTATCCTGCAACCCCAGCTCTAGCCTCCTCTCCCCACCATATCTGCTTCCCCAGAAAACTCACCTGGCTGGGCTGGCAACACCTGGCAGTGTGGGTAAGGGCACGGCCTGCCCTCTAGGGTGTCAGGACTCCATTCAGAAGGCCCCTCCCCAGGTGGGTGAGGTCCCAAGGACTGGCGTGGAGTCAAACACAACCACACTGGCTGTGAACTTGAGTAACAGGGGCCTGGGGCTTCTGGTCGCAGCCTCCTATCCAGGTCTGGAGGTCTGAAGACCAGTGGGTGGGCCTCTGGGGGCCAAAGATATGCCAGGCTGGGGCTGTAATGAGGGAACATCTGGCAGGCCCGGTGTATAGTCAAATCCTGGGGCCGAGAGACTGGAGTGGAATCTGAGGGACCACCCCGCCGTTTTCTCTGTGGATGTCGCAGAGTGAGACTGGATTTCTGCAAGTTTAAAAGGCTAGGGAAACTGGGGCTGGAACTGGCAGCTTCAGGCAGGCCAGGAGCTGGCTCTGTGAGGGCCCTGGGCCGTTGTGGGTTTGAGGGCTGCCCCAAAAGGGCTGCTGGATTGGATCTGGTGGTTTGCTGATCAGTGAAAGGTGGCTCTTGCTGGGGCTGTGTCTGAGAAACAGCAGGCCTGGACTGGGGAACTCCAGTTTCTGGGCCAGACTTCCTGCCATGCCACTGGAATCGTTTTTTGTAGTGGTGGTGCCGGTGGCGGTGGTAGTGGACATGGCTAGAAACCTGGGTTTCCCCAGTGGGCACTACTGAGTCCAAGGAATGGGGCCGAGAGGTCACACTGGGTTGTATCTCCTCCCCCTTTGGGTCCCCTTGAGGGCTGCAGTACACCAAGGGGTCAAAGTCACTGCTCAGGGAGCTGCGGAAAGTAGAGCTGCTGCCATGGATGCCTTGCAGGCTGACGTCTGTGCAGTTGACCACTGAGTCACTGGAAGAGCCATGACAGGGCCCCGAACTGGAATCACTGGCTGGCCCATCTGCCAGGTAGCCACTGCGTTCTGTGCAGTAGCTTTCTCCAGACCCGCTGCTGTCATGAGGCCTGCCCCGGCGCAGAGGCGCTGGGCAAGGTGTGGGGTGCTGAGATGTGCATCGGAGTTGGTTCAGCCCCCAGCCCTGTGCATAGGGGTGCTGAGTCACTGCCAGGCGCTGCTGTTCACCTGCAGCCCGGAGATGCGCAGCTCTAGGGAGGCGTTGGTGCCGAGGCTCCTGGGATGGTAAGAAGGGTCTAGGTCGTGGGGGCCGAGTCCCTGAATTCCGAGAAGGGCCCAACAGGTAAGCAGCAGGGAGGTGATAGTGGGCATGGCCAGGATGCTGGCGAATGAGGTGTAGTCTCCTGCCTGGTTCCTGGTAAGATCGAGAGGGTCCCAGGGGCTGGGAAAATGAATCTCCCTCTGGAAAAAAGAACCGAAAACGCAAGTGTTTGATACCACAAACATATGGAGGTTGCATTCAGAAAGATGTGGCTAGAGCAAACCTATTCAAGCTTGCATAGCCTGTGAGCTCAGAGTTTGGGGGACCAAGGACATCCCTAAGTTGCCTGGCTCTGGGACTCCTTTGCTACTCCCTGCTCCTCCCACCAGTCATTTGGGACTCTTTCACCCAGGGCCACTGATACCCATATTGTACTTTTGGGTGAATTAGCAAAAGGTTCTCTTTCTTTGATAAATTTATTTCACTTTCATCTTTTAGCAAGTTGTCATAAATATTAATTTTGTTAGAATGGGATGCTTTATTGACAGAAAATTGGACCAATAAATACACAAATCACCCAGATTTAGAATGAACAGAGTTGTCATAAATTTCAAACAATTTTTAAGATAATAAAGATGTCTATGATCTGAATTCACCTTCCCCACTCAGATGAGATGCTCTTAAGCAGTGTACAGCTGAAACGACTATTGTGACAGTTCCTTCTCCTCAGCTTCACAGCAGAAACCCTTTCCCAGAGGGAAGCCACGTTCTAGATCTGTTTGCCTGCACACAGGGGAGTCCTTGACCCAGCTCCTACCTACGATGTTGAACATGCAGAGGGGACAAGTCTGATGCTGATGTAGCCAGGGGTCCACACAGGAGCGATGGAACTCATGGAGACAGGAAATGACCCGAAGCTCCTGGAGAAAACAAAAGCATCCAAACCAAAGGTTTCTCTGATCATAGGAGGGGCGAGGTCCAGGATATTCCTTGATCTTTTCTTTACTGCATTCACTTCATTCCAAAAGACCTCACACGAGAATGGAAAGGGTATGGTCTTTGGTATCATGTGGATTTGAATACTGCCATTTAGCTGCATGATTTTGGGCAAGTTTCTTAACAGTTTTCTGCTGTAAAATAAGGATGAAAGGCAAATCTACCCCCATTTTCACTGTTAAGGGGCTGAAATGAGATAATGCATCTAAAGTACCACTGAGGTCTGGTGTATGCTTCTCTCTCAACAAACAATAGTGCTTTTCTCCAGGAAGACCAGAAGAGTGACCAAATCCCAAGGAAGTCCCTTCCCTCTGTCTCATGCAAGATACACAAGACACAGACATAGCCAGGGCACCCATGCCAGCTCTAAGCCTGTCGGCCCCACCTTAGCTTCAATCTGTCTCCCTGTCCTGGTCAAGGAGGTGAACCACAAGCCTGCCTTACCTGGCCCTCAGAGAACTCCTCCAGGCAGATGGCACACACAGGGGCTGAGCTGCAGCTGCTACCTGAGTCTGGCCACTCAGCCTGAGCCTTCCTGCAGCTGGCCCGGTACCTTCTGGTGGCCAGCTGGCTGATGGCCCAGGCTGTTCGCTGTTGAAGCGGGTCCTGGGAAGAGGAGTGGGACTCAGAATGAGGCAAAGGTTTCTGTTTCTTCACTCACAGGCACTAGCTTGAACTTAGTTCCCAGTCACCCAGTTAGAACATACGGTCAACTGGCCACCCTTGGGAGTTTATCCCTTCACAGCTCCTGCCTACCTCCTTCCACTAAGCTTTTCTTCCTCTGATGACCCAGGATAGATACTTTCTTAACTAACTGCTGCTTGACATTGTAACTTGGATATCTAGTAGACATGTCAGATTTAACATGTTCAAACTTGAAGTCCTAATTCTATTAACCACCCCAACCTCACAGCAGTCCTCCCCGCATCTTTTCCATCTTATAAATGGCAATTCCATTCTTTTAATTGCTCAGGTCAAAAATCTCGGTGCCATCCTTGTCTCCTCCCTCTCCCTCTCTCCCAACTCACAACCAATTCATTAGTAAACCTGTTGACTTTGCCTTCAAATATATTGAAATACACCCAGAATAACAATTTCTCACCAATTTCACTGCAACCTCCCTAATCTAAGCCACCATTACTATCACCTGGATTCCTGTAATAGCCTCCCATTTTGGTTTCTCTTTTTCCAGTCTTGCCTATCACACAGGTAAGAGTGGTCATGTTAAAACTTAAGGGAGATCATTGTAATCCAGCTGTGGCTCACAACCTGGAATTCCAGCTACTCAGGAGGCTGAGGCAGGAGGATCACAAGTTCAAAGCCAGCCTTAGCAACTTAGTGAGACCCCGCTTCAAAATAAAAAATAGGCCTGGGGTTGTGGCTCAGTGGCAGAGCCCTTGCCTAGCATGTGTGAGGTAACTGGATTTGATTCTCAGCACCACATATAAATAAATAAAATAAATGACCATCAACAACTAAAAAAAAAAAAATTAAATAAAAAGAACTGGGGATTCTGGGGTTGCGGTTCAGTGGTAGAGCACTTGCCTAGCATGAGTGAGGCACTGGGTTTGATTCTCAGCACCATATATAAATGAATAAAATAAAGGTCCATCACTAATTAAAAAAAAAATAGAACTGGGGATGTAGCTCAGTGGTGGAGCACCCCTGGGTTCAACCCCTAGAACTGCAAATAAATAAATATATGAATAAGTAAAAAAAACAAAAATAAAAAAAAACATGTCTACCTTGCATTCTCTTTCCCTTTAGTTGTTTTATTTTTCTACTATCTAAAATATCATTTAAGTATTTATTTATTTATTTAGTCTATTGTCTGTCTCCTCCACTAGAATAAAAACTCCTTGAGGGTCTGGTTTTTGTGGATTTTGCTCACTATGCTATTCCCAACAACCAGGACAGTGTCTGATACAATAACAGCTCAATATATTTGGGGAATGAATGGATGAGCAATACGGGGAGAAGCTGCCAGAAATCAACAGAGCAGACGTTAGGGTACTTAGATGTCAGTGGATGGTTTCATGGGCATCAAGGGGCCTGCCTTCCTCACTTTCTCCTTCCAGTCCCCCTCCCTCCCACACACATACCCATGCCCACCTCCACCAGGAAGCCCACACTGCTCACCGGCCTGCTATGTCGGGGGCGGCACCGGATGCGCAGCACCGAGGCCAGGATGACCACAAAGATGGTGCCCACCACTGTCAGGAGGATCCACACATCATAATCTGGCTGGGGAGCAAGGAGAGGGAAAGGATCACCCTTCACAAGGAAATGGACCAATTTGGGAGGAGACAGTGGAGTGCAGAAGACACACAGAGAGCTGGGGTTGCCTTGAGTCCGAGGATAAGGAAGGCATGAACCAGAAGTGGGATTAGGCAGTCCCTCTCTGACCAGGGCACTCATAGGAAAGGGTTTTGCAGGTGCAGCTATGAGAAGTACTACGTGGAAACCCATGTGTTTGAGAGAAAAGGGGGAAAGGGACCCCTCTGCAAGGTGGATCGGCTGGGTGAGATTCCTGGCTAGTGGAGAAGCACCCACCAGGACTCATGGATCAGGGAGCTAGGCCTGCAGGCTCTGCTGCTCCACACCATGAAACCACAGAGCTGAAAGTAATTTCAGAACTTTTGGGGTCAACCCGTTCATTCTGTAGATGAGACCCAAAGAGGGAGAAAAACTTGCCCAGAGGCACGAAGATGAGGGATGAACTTGAACCAGAGGGTTTCTGGAGTTTCTTTCAGCTCCAGGGGTCTGAGAGCTTTTGGTGCCACAAAACAAAGTATAGGTGACAGCAGGTGCAATGGCAAAGCTGGAGGTTCTGTGTGCTTACCCAGGCAGGGGACTCCTTCAGCTCAATCCTCACATGGGCCTTCCGGTTCTTGTACACAAACTCCATCAACTTCTCAGCATCATTACCCCAGATGAGCACCACCGGCCAAGTCAGCCCTAGAGGCTGCTGCAGCTACAGAGAAAGTATCCACAAGGTTGTTGTGACTTTTCCTCCAACTGGGAACTTCATCCAATTCCCTTCTCCAACACCCCCATGTCCCCGCGTACCTGTTCAGCAGCAGCTCGATCCTCTGTGATGTCAAAGAGAACTGCACTGGCTCCTCGCTCTCCAGCCATCCGGGCCTGCAGAGACACAAACTGTCTGCCACCAGGCCTCAGCTCTCACACCCATCCCTTCCTAAGACGTTAGACATACCACACCTCTGCACACTCACGCGTCCACATGCAAGGAGTCAGGGAGCCTAGGACCCCCTGCCTTGCATCCTGAGCCCACCCAGGTCCCACTGCCTTCAGAAGGTAACATTCTGTCTTTCCTTTCAAAATGGAACAAACCTAAGGGTTTACTGGGTACCAAGTGATGGTTCTGGCTCTAAGGTGAAGGACAAATTAAGGACAGCCCCTGCCCTGCCCTCAGGGCTCAAGTGGGAGGAGGACACAGAAGAAGAGGAAGAGAGCAGAGGATAGAACTTGGGAACAGAGCTGGGCTCTCCAGGACCCAGCCTTTCCTGACAGAGGAACCCGGGAAGCATCCCCTGCTCAGGCAGAGCACCTGACAGCCTGGGACATTGCTCCCACCAGACTACCCTCCGTGGAAAGCCATCTCACAGGCTCGGTCCCCACCACTCTCAGATTGCCAAATCTCTCCGACTGCGATTCCAGGACCTAGAGGAAACCTTGTCCAGTGCTTTATCCCTTCATCCTCTCCTTTAGGGTGACTCTAGTGGCGAGGGACTTGAGAAGCTGCTCCAGAAGGACACAACTGTGCACATGCACCTGCATGGTCACCAAAGACTCCAAGAGCAGTTGGGGAAGTAGAACCTAGCCACAAGGCAGAGCAAAGAGCAGAGCCAGAACGAGAAAAAGAAGCAAGGATCTAGGGCTGAGGAGGAGTCAGGGGAGGTAGGAGTGGGGTGGAGGTGCAGCAGCAAACCACCAACCCACAACAGGCACAGGCACCGCCAAGGGGCTGCTCTTGGCCTGGTGTGGGGTCTCCTTGCTGGGCACAGCCACTCTCCAGCCTTCCTCCCTGGAGAAAAGGGTCATTTTTATGGCATCAGACTGTGACCTCCCATCCCAGCCCCTGTGGACTCTCTGGGGGCTTCAGCAGGCAATGAAAGAGTTAACCCTACTGTAAGTGGTGGTGGCAGCAAGAGGAGCCAGTGTTGGGACTTACTCATCTCTCAGGGCTTTGATCTCTGCTTGCCTTTCCAGGGAGAGCCTGTTGGGGCAGGTCTCCTGCCAGGCAGGCTGGGAGCAGCTCCTTGCTCCTGCTCCCTGCTCCCTACTCCCCAAGCAGTGGCAGAGGCTAGGGGCCCCTCAGAACCAGCTGCCTGCAGGCAGGGGAGTGGGAGAGGGTGGTGGAGACACTTAAACGGGGGCCCCATTTTGCTTAGGAGGATAACTTCCCTCTTCCGTCTTTCCTTCTCCCAGGAGCTGGGCTGGGTTCTCTACCTGCATTCAGGCCCGGCCTGGGCCCAGCCAAGGCTAATTTATTGGAAATTCACAGAAGGATTTCAGAATGGAATCACTGAAGGAACTGAGAAGTCATAGCTTCCATTGTCCCACCTAGGCTCCTACAGGCAGGAAAAAGTTCCCCTATCTTCAGAGCCTTCCAAGTAAGGGTGAGGGAGTGGTGACAGGGGAAAGGAATCACCGACTGGGGAACTCTACTGGCAATTTCACATTCCAGTAGTCATGGAGTAGGGACCTTAGGTTTCCTATCCCCAGATAAAACCCTGGACCCATCCTGGCCTGGAATAGCATGTAGGAGACTTGTTTCTTTGGAGATTTTCTTGCTTATCCATCCCTCTCTCTTTGAAGAATTGGGGTAGGAACAGTAGAAAGCAATTATCGTGACATTCAAACACCCGAACACATTACAGGCCATAATTACAAAGTTGTAAAAGTGATCAAAGAGCTCAGAGAGTTGGCCAAGAGGAGAAAACAAACAGGACTTTCAGGCAGTGGGTTCCTGTGTCCAGAATTCTAGGAATAAAAAGCAAGATCTGCGGACAGATGGCAGCCTAATCCAGGGCTCTACATGCCTCCTGTCCACCTGCACCCAAGTGAATAGGATGTAGGGAGAAAAAAACTACATCTTTGGGGACTAGAATCTGGAAGACAGACAGAAGGTGGGTAGGGCCATAGGACAGAAAACTGAGCTTCAGAAAGACAACTCAGAGATCTTTTCGATACTTCAGAGTGGGCCAGCCCTAAGGACAACAAGCAAGCCTGCCCATGAGTTATTAGAGTGAGCAGTGAGAGCAAGCTGAAATCCTGCCTTTGCTCACTGGTCAGCCACTGCTCTTCTCTAGGCCTTAGATTGTCCCCTCCAGACCACGTGACACCGTCTGTACATCTCTTGTTCATCCAAGGTTGAGTAAGCACCAAGTCATAGGCCAGGCCCTCTAGAACAGCTCACGATCTAGTTGTGGAGATAAGGCATGACTGTACACAAATTATAATGTTGATAATATTCTAGAGCACAAATGAATGGAATAGACCAGTAGTTCAACATTTTTCACTTCAGAATGCTTTTCCCTCCACGATCTGTCAGATGTTGATTTTTTTTTTTAAGTTTTTTAGTTGTAAATGGACACAATACCTTTTTATGTGGTGCTGAGGATAGAACCCAATGCCCCACATGTGTGAGGCAAGTGCTCTACCACTGAGCTACAGCCCCAGCCCAGATGTTGATCTTATACAAATATTCAATATACAAAACAGATCAACGTGAGGCAGTTCATTTGAGGTGGGGGTAGGGGAGGAAAGGCCCTTGCCTTCTTCCCTATACCAAGGCACCTCCATGAAATGTAGACGGAGCAGAACGTGACGTTGACAGCATGAGCCAGGCCCCTAACTGCTGCCGGTGTGCTCAGGGAGGAATATTTGCTTCTACTGGGCTGGTTGGGCTGCACCAGGCAGGAAAGTTTCAATAGGAGAAATGGAATTCCTCCAGACTGGAAAGGAGGGTAGAAAGAAGGAAAAAAGATACAACCTTTATTGAGATCCACTCTGCCCAGACTGCTTGGATTTGAATCCTGACTGTGCTACCAACTCTCAGCTGTGAGACTTTTAGCAAGATACTTAACTTGTCTGTGTGCTGATTTTCCTTTCTGTAAAGTGGGATAGCAGTGGGATCTACTCCAAAGTGGTGTTGTGAGGACTACATAAATTAATCCAAGGAAAGCACCTAAAATAGGGCTTGGCATATAGTAAGTGTTCCTTAAGTATTAGGTGTTATTATATCAGCTATTACCACATGCTCTGCATACACGATTTCACTTACACCTTACTCCTCTACAAGATAGTCATCAGCCCCACTTTCGAGTTGAGGAAACCAAGACTCAGAGAGACAGAATAACTTGCATAGGGTTACCAACTGATAAGCAGTAGAGGCAGGACTCCCATCCAGGACTTCTGCCTTCAGAGTGCCTGCCCTTAACCACTGAGTAGTGGTTTCCATGGTGACAGAGGCAGGGCTTGCATCCACCTGCTTCTCTCCAGATCTAACTCTTTCCACAAGGCAAAAGGCCACTGCACTAGTCCAGGCGTGAGATGATAAGGACCAGGCTTATCACTAGGATGAGTGTGGAAATGAAGAAACAGAAACCGATGTGGGTGACTGGGTAGGGGTGGTGACAAGAATGGAAAAGTCCCAAAGAATTATGGTGAGGGTTTCAGAGAAGAGCAAGGGAGATAAAAAATAGCCTTATATACAGACTTGTGAACTATACAAGCTTGGAATTAATGATGAAGGTGTAGCTCATACTACAGCATGTGAGGCCCTGGGTGTAATCCCCAACACCAAAAAAAGAAGAAAAAAAAAAAAAAACCAGAGGGATAATGGTGTCTTTGATGATGATAGGATGATAATTGCACTCATTTATTGAATGGTTACTACATGCTTGGCATAGGGCTAAGAGCTTCCATTTGTACTGTCTTATTAAATCCTCATGACTACTACGACATACGTCCCATTATTATTATGCTTCTATAGATGAGGAAACAGAAGCTCAGAGATCCCCAGCACTGCAAAAAAAAAAAAAAAAAAAAAAGAAGCTCAGACAGGTGAGCTAAAATGCCCAGGTCACACTGAGGAACAGTGGGGGAACCAGGCTTCAAACTCTCACAAGTCTCACAAGTCCCAGCTCTGTCAATGATGGCAGCAACATTGATACTAATAGGAAAAACCAGGACAGAGTTAATTTGGGTATATGGTTTTCAAGTTTTTCCTCTTCAAAGACTTCAACTTACCTTTACACCTCCCATGGGCTATATTAAAAAATATATACGCTCTACTAAACTAACAACATTTACTATATGCAACTCATGTTCCCATGAGATAATTTGTATTAACATATTTAACTGATAGAATTCCAACCAAAAGCATAAACAAATATTTCAGTCAAGCCTGAGGGAGTTCTGAAATCTTGGAAGTAGCTCAAAGACTCACATTACTACCTTCACAGACCTCTGTTGAGCCAAGAGCCCAGGTAGGAGCTACTTGGTCAGATCAAAGGATGAGACCTGCAGAAAGAAAACCTTGGGCCTGACCAATCAGAAGCCATGGGCTGGGGCTAGAGTAATTCCCACGGAGTGACAGGAAGAAGCCAGGCAAGGATTATATGCAGGGGAGGAAGCAGGGACTGTGGTCACAAGGCAGCAGCCCAGGTGCGGTCCAGGTAGTCCTTCTAACCCTAACGGTTTATGGTTTTCTGTTTGTTTTAACTCAGGCACTATTTGGCACTTGACACACATCATTTTCATCTCTATAATCATGGGGGTAGAAATCAAAGTCTCATTTTATGGTGATGGAAACAAAAGCCAAACAACACTTCAAAGGGTGCTGATCACAGTGTCTGTGTACCTGTCCCAGCTCTCTACAGTAGTGCAGTCCTCCAGAGGCAAAGAGAAGCCTCCCTGTGGACACACCGTCAGTTGACCAAGTGTTTCTGTGCTGTGAAGGCATGTGCTACATTAAAAGAACAGTGGAACCCTGGGTGGTAGAATTTTAGACATTTCCAAGAGCTTAGTTACAAATTTCTGTAAAAAGTCCAGATGAATATATTTGTCTTTTAAAATAGGTAAAGAAGAAGGAGGAAGAGGAGGAGGAGAGGAAGAAAGAAACAAAAAACGCATCAGAGTTTCTCTGAGCCCTTCCTCCCCGTCACCCCCAACACGTGCTCTGTTCACACTCACACTCGACCTGATAGAGACCAGGCTGGTAACCAAATGAATAAATGAATTGTCAAACAGGGCAGCTTCAGCCTAACAAAATTCTGCTTTCATTAAAGATCTCCAGAGCTTTGTAGGGATGCCACAGTCCCCAGCTCCTCCACATGTGACCCAGCCCCTGCTTTCTACCTCTCCTGGAACCCCTCCTGCATTAGCATGGCCAGGCCAGGAGAATATCATCAATTACCTGTGGGGGGCTCAGGGACTGAACCCAGGGCCTTGTGCAAGCTAGACAAGCCCTCTACTACTGAGCTACAGCCCAACTCAGCCATATTCAGAATTTGCCCATATCCTGCCCTCTGTGCGATGAGTTAAAAACCCCAGGCTATTTCCTTAAGAATCTCAGGAGGATCAGGAAATCCCCAGGGGATCTGGGCCTGAGTACAAGGAACCAGCACGAAGATTAGGGGTATTACTCTCCTTTCTCACCAATCCTGAAAGCAGGGCCCTCCCCCCAAGTACACCCATCTGTGCTACATACAATCTAAATATACTCTACGCATGCGTTCAAATTTTCCAGCTAGAATGGAAGGCAGCAGAGTAGAGAGATTAAAAACCTAAGTTTCAGAACCAGACAGGGCTGGGTTCAAATATCAGCTCCACCCCTTCTGAGTTGTGTTGCCCTGGCAAGTCACTTAATGTTTCTGATCTTCACTTACCTCCTATGCCAAATGGAGAGTAATACCTGCCTTTCCAGATTGTTGTGAAAAGTAAATGAGATGATAAAGACAAAGAATCTGTCCTGTGTGCCACTGGGCACAGTGGTAAGCACACAGAAAATAGCAACTGTCATTATTAATTAAAGCAGGAGTCACAAGCACAAATATTTCCAGGGCCAGTGAGGTGGCCAGGCAGAATAGAGCATGGTAAACAGAGGGAGCCCAAAGTTATAGAGGGGGCAGCTCCCGGGTAGCTCCTGCCAACTGTGGCGTGTGAGAATGTGGGGCAAGTGCTGTTGGAGCTTCTGAGTTTTCTTCCAGAAAAGCTGAAAATGTGGAGTTTTATATAAACACATCCAATCTTTAAATGTGGCAATTAACCTACATTTTGAAAAGTCATTGTGTGGGCTAAAACACAACCCATGTGCAAGCCAAAGCTAGCTTGTGGGCCAGCAGTTCGCAACCTCAGAAAAACGAGCAAACATTTTAAGGGTAGGGGCAATGACTTCTGTTTTGCTGTTCTTGCGAAAGTGCTCAGTGAATATTTCTGAAGGATGGAAGAGCCCTTCATCTGAATCCTCTTTGCTCTGATGCTGGGCAGGAGAAGGGGCTTAGGAATTCCTAAGCGAGGGAGGAGGAGGCTGGGCAGCTAGTCAAAAAGTTCTGCTGGTGATGATTGGTGGAGAAAAGTCAGAGGCATGGATTTTCACCTCTCTCTGACCAGTCACAGGTGAGGAAAACCTGAGGGAATCAAGCATATCACTCTGTTTTTTAAAAATACATTTTTTAGTTTTCAATGAACCTTTATTTTACTTATTTATATGTGGTGCTGAGAATCGAACCCCGTGCCTCACACATGCTAGGCAAGTGCTCTACCACTGAGCTACAGCCCCAGCCCAAACATATCACTTTTAAGCGACAAGGGGACAAGAGAGCCTGGGGGCCTCTTACAGCCTGGAGCTGGGTATATTCAGGGCATGTGGAGGGTCAAGTGTGAATCTACCTTGCTGGCCAGTGACAGGCAGGGGCGAGGGGCTCGTCGAGGACTCTCCAGCTTGACGATACTGATGAATCCAGGCTCCAGATTGTCGTCATCACTGGCATTACACAGATACAGGGGGTGGGACTGCAGAGAGAGAGAGACAAAGACCTCTGTTAGGAAGGCTCTAGGGGGTAGGAATGAGAACCAAGCCCTTCTACGCTGTCCTAGACAGGTCCCAGGTAGGTCTTTTGGTGCTACCAAAGAGTGGGCCTTATTACTGGATAGCTTTGTAGTAGGCTAGTAACCAGTAGTTGTCATTTCAGGGGTGCTGGGGCCAAGAATATGGGTGGGAGGACAGGTTGGAGAAAGGGTCTCCAGCTGCGAAGCAGCTCCAACAACCCTCCAGCCCTGCTTTTCTAAACTGGCCAGATGCAGAGAGCTCCTTTTCTGGTCCCAGTTTCTCAATTCCCCGTCTTTCTAACTGCTCCAAAAGCCTCAGGCTAGGAAAGTATCCCCTATATCAGTGCCTTCAGAATCCTGCTTCTCCCCTTGCTTCCCAGTAGTAGTAACTGGGTGTTGCTGGTGCCTCCTGCCTCCTGGGATGCCCCCAGCAGCTGTCATCCTATAGATTCTCATCCCTCCCATGGTATGTGTCATCTAAGCTGATGCTACTTTGCTTCTCCCACTCTCCCCCTTTGCCTGTTCCCTATGCCCATAACAGGATCAAGGAAGGTGCTGGTAGGGAGAAGAGACTATCTTGGGAGGAGGCTTGGATAAGGCTTAAACCTTGGCTAGCATAATTCCTAGGAGCTCATCCTGTCCCCAGGAATGATGCAGTAGAGATGGAGCCAACTGGGCCCATCTATTCTGAAGGTCCAGTCCAAGCCCCTGTGCCTCTAAGCCCCGCTGATGCTGAACAATGAATGATTCAAAGGGAAGTGGGCCAACATGAGCTACCAGAAATTTGAGGATCCCCTCATCAAAGGGATGAGACTGCCCTACTAAAACTCTTCTCTTTCAAGATGATTCTCAAACCCACTTGAATACAACTTTCCCTAAATAAAATGACAGAGTGCTATGAGAACAAAGTATAATTTATTTCATTCTGGATAATCCTATGCACCAGGGATTCCCAGATGATGGAAACTCAGTGTATCCTGGAAAGAAAGGAATTCCTACTAGGGAGCTGCCCACATTTCCCTCTCTACTGATGCTGAAGTCTGAAGGATTTCCAGAAGGAACCACCAGAGAAACCATAGAGAATTTTGAATTTATGAAGATGATAATGTTGAAGATAGATTTAAAAACACAGTCACTTTCTGAAAGCACTTTCAGCTATTTCCTCTCATTGGATCACTATAGTCCCTTGAACATAGTATGTTCTCAATAAATATGTGCTACCTTGCTTTGAATTGTGTCCTTGTGAATAAAAATCTCTGGGCTGGGTATGTCTAAATAGGAAGGCATTTCAATCTTGCTCTGAGAATTTAAGTACTACTGGGTTGGTGGTGATTAAAGTTTAGTGAGGGAAAAAGATTACCTGCCCCTGTCCCCAGAAAAAGGTTGGGGTTGTAATCACTTGAGTGAAGCTATAGCTCCTGGTTCAATAAACTTGATTCATTTGTCTACCTATCCATTCATCTGTCTATACATTCATTCATTTCTTAATTCTACCAACACCGAAGGACCCCAGAGTGCCAGGCACTGTACAATGTACTGAGGAGTCATCAACAAATAAGAGAAATTGTTGCCTTGAAGCAGCTCAGGAAACAAGCAGGTGAACACATTGTGCTATGAGGTTACAATGCCAGTTGTTCAAGGGCCTGTGGGAGAACACAAGAAGAGGGGACTACTAATCCTACATGGAGGACAGAGATGATGACTTGAAGCTTCCATGGGGGCTGAACAGGTACGTGTCTACCTAGTGGACCAACAAAAAGGGATGGGGATGGAGAGGCATGTTCCTGGCAGAGGAAGCCACTTGTGCCCAGACACCAGGTTGAGACGGGCTGCAGGAAGATAGGTCTGTCTTGAAAGAGAAGACAGGAGACAAGGCTGCACTCAAGTCATGGGGCAGAGACCATTTGAGAAGGATTGCCCTGGTGACTGTAGAGATCTCATCTGGTGTGGTAAAGAATTAGAAGTTAGCTGCTCTGGTAGAACAAAAGGGCTGGGATGTGGTTCAGTGGTAGCGCACTTGCTTAGCATGTGCTAGGTCCTGAGTTCCATCGCTGGCCTTGTAAGGGGAGGAAGGAAGGAAGGAAGAAAAGACAACAGAAGCCCATTGCCTTTTTCATTTTTCTGTGTTGCAGTACCGGGGGTTGAATCCAAAGGTGCTCTGCCACTGAGCTACATCCCCAGTCCTTTTTATTTCAGATCCTTCTGCCTCAGCCTCCCAAGTAGCTGGAATACTACAGTGTGTCACCATGGCACCCGCAGGCCCACGGCTCTGCTTGCTCTGCCACCTCCCCCAGTGGTCCAGCATTCTCATGATGACCCCAAGAAGCCTCTCATTGACAAGAGGGTTGACAGGGACAGGAGGCAAGTCATTTTGGAGATGAGCAGTCAGTACAGAAGAATTTGCAAATATTTACCTACCACTCTGCCCCCAGGGTGTAACTGGGAACCAGCATCTACAAAGCAGAACAAGACAGAAGCAGGAAACCTGGTCTGCGTCACCAGATTTGCCTGATTCTGAACCAACAACTATGGAAGAAGGAATGGAAGATTAATCATTAGTAAATGTCTCTGTCACGCCAGGGCTTCAGACATTATCTAAGTATGAAGTAGGTATTATCATCCCCACATAAAGAAGGGGAGCTTGAGGCTCAGAGAAGTCAAGGTTACAAGAGATTAGAAGTTAGCTGTCTGACTCCATCCTCTGGAATCACAGAACTCCAAATGAACGGGGTCATTGTCCATGCTAATAGAAACAAGGAGGACCATATTGTGGTTTATATTTATTAACTACTGTGGGCCAGCGATTGCTCTAAGCATGACAACACTATGAGATGGAAACTATTATTGTCCTCATTTTAAAGATGAGGAAACAGAGGCAGTAAAAGGTTAAGCAGCACACCCAGGAACACACAGCTAGCAAGTGGCAAAGATCAAAAGGAATGGAAAGAAGTCGAAGAATAAGTCAAACTAAAAAAGAATAAAAATGAAGATCAGTTTACTTTTTCTTTTTCTTTTTTCTTTTGGTACCTGGAATTGAACCAAGGGGTGCTTAACCATTTAGCCACATCCCCAAACCTTTTTTATATTTTCATTTAGGGTTCTTGCTGAGTTGCTCAGGGTCTTGCTGAGGCTGGCTTTGAACTAGCAATCCTCCTGCCTCAGCCCTCCAAGCCTCTGGGATTACAAGTGTATGCCACTGCACCCAGCCATCTTTCTTTCTTGCTTTTTCTGTCAGTAATGGGGAATGAACCCAGAGCCTTATCATGCCTGACCCTTTTCACTTTTAATGTGCTCAGTGACCCAACCACTGGGCCTTGGTTCTTCACAACAGAAGACTAGGTCGCAGACTAGTCTTCTCTCAAGTTCTAGACGCGTATATCCAACTGCAACCTGGACCCTTCTACCTGAAGAATCTTTATGAGACACCTCAAACTCAGCTTGTTCAAAATGGAACAAATCATTCTATCCCCTCAAACTACTCTCCAGGATTCCCTATCTTAGGGATCAGAACCCCATTCATCTATTACCCAGGCCAGATATTATCCTCCTAGTCTCCTCCATCTTCTTCCTCCAACTCCCAACTATCAATATCCAATCACTAAATTCTAACAATTCTACCTCCTAAATATTCCTCTTATTTGTCCACTTTCTTCCATTCTCACTAAGACTACTTTAACACATGCCACGATCCTTGATATCCTGATGAACTGAAATAACCTCCTAACTCGGTTCACATTACCCTCCTCATGCAGCCAAAGCAGTCTAAAATGCTAACTTGAGCATGTTGCTCTTTACTTAAAGCTCTCACAAGGCTCCGAATAGCTCCTGGAATGAAGTCTGCACTCCTAAACCAGTTTAAAAGGCCCTGCCTGGACTGGGCCCTGCCCTCCGGCCTTGCCCCTTGGCTTTCTTTCCCACTCCTACCTCTTCCCCACTTGCAACTCAGGCTCCAGAGAAAATAACTTGTCTAACTTCCCTAAACACTTCTGGCACTTGCTACTCTGTCCTGCATTTCTCTAACCATAGATTTTCCAGCTGTATTGGAATGTCTGCTTTCTTCCATCTCTGCCTCAGGCTGTGACTACATCTATCCTGCCCCCACCTGGTTGCCCCTTCAGGGCCTACTACGTCACTAAAATTGATTAACTATAGAAGGCCTACAACTAGATAACTGATAGTTAACTAAAAAGACAACCCAGCATTGGCTGAGATCTTGATAATGACGGCTCTGGGAGAGGAATTAGGAGGGACTAAAGGGCGACTTTGGTGTTTTGCTTTGAATATCAGAGGCTAATATATTGATATACTGAGTTTTATCTTATGCTATTGGGGAAGAATAAAAAAAGATGAGAGCTATGTATATTTTGCTCTGTGTCTTTTCCCTCCTTCCAGTCCAAGAAGGTAGTCTCACCTTCTACTTGCTTGCTTTAGGAGCATTTGCCAAAAACCTTGAAGACTTCCCTTCCTGGTTTTTGTGGAAAATTGAGCCCTGCTGAGGAAACATAAGTGTCCTGAAAGCAGAAAGGAGCGTGAGTGTGTGTGGTCCGAGCTTCTAGAACCATGAGGGATGTGGGGAAGGGTCTGGGGATGAGCTAAGCAATCTGACTCGCAGTGGGGCCCCAGAATGGAAGAGCCCCTTCAGAATGACTGAATGGCAGATTCTGGGAGCCCGGTCCCTGGCACAGATGATGTGCCTACGTGGCTTTCAAGGGAACACTTATGTTTGGACAATGGACATATTTGTGGTGACCTGGCATGAACAAATATCAGAGTGGTTCCTAGGACACTGTAGATTTCATAAAACCCTGGGATTTTTGTGCTCCTCTATGAGGGAAGCTCCCTTGAAACAAATTTCTACCCATCTGGTGGGACAGGGCCTTGGAGTCAGATTTAATTTGATAAAAATACAATACAATACAATTTTCCTGTACAGCCTTATTAGTGGCATGAGAGCCAATATTCATACACTTTTGTATGATTTCACTTTTTTTTTTTTTTACAATGAAAGTATTTCAAATATTCTCAGACTGAAAAAAAAACAACAAAAAAAAAAACCAGCCATTTCAACCAAGACTGTTCATTACCTAGCAAGGCAGCGCCAATCTTCCATGGGTGTGTGTAACTGCCCCCTCTTCCAGAGAGTTTGCAGACAGGAAGAAGGCTCCTGAGGAGAACACAGATCAGATGTGTCTGCCTCCTTGGGGTGCAAGGTGTCCTATAACAAAGATGCAAACACGATTTCCAGACTGGGCCACCAGCACTCTTAGTGACACCTGGAAAGGGCCAAGAGAAATGAGCTTGTGGAATTTGGTGAGGGCATAGTTGGGGAGGGATTGTGGAAATGAGAAGTTTAAGGATCAGTAGTCTGCATCTTCCTGAAAGGCCAGGAATTGGGACACCCCATTCTAGAGGCTACCGTGAGGGACAAATCAAGAAGAATTTGCTCTCCTAGTCATTCTCAGAACTTAGTCCTACATACATTTTACACCTCTATGTAAAAATGTATGAATTGTCCTTTGGTGGGATTGAACCAGGGGTACTTAACCACTGAGCCACATCACACCCCTTTTTAATTTTATTTTGAGACATGATCTTGCTAAGTTGCTGAGGCTGGCCTTGAATCCTCCTGCCTCAGCCTCCTGAGTCCCTGGGATTCCAGGTGTGTGCCACTGTGTCCCGCCTCTTTCTTTTTTGCTCTGTTGCCCATCCTGGCCCTGAACTCCTGGGCTCAAGCAATCCTCCTGCCTGACTCAGCCCCCCGAGCAGGTGGAACTATAGGTACACATCCCTACACCCAGCTCGCGTTTCATATTTTTTAATCTGTTCTCTCTCTGTCCTCCTTCCTTTAACTCACTTGTCCTGATTTAATTCCTCTCCCTCCTAAGACAGACCTAAGGTTCAAATTCTGACTCCCTCATTTATCTGTGTGACAGAGGGCAAGTTACCTAACCTATCTGAGCCTCCTATTCTTCATTTTCAGAATGAGAACAAAAATGCTTCTTGATTGTCGTGAAGACTAAAGATAATGGATATTAAGTGCCTAGCACAGAGCCCAACACTCAGCAAGTGCTCATTAAATGAGAGCTGGTTTTATTATTACATCTGTAATAATAACTCTTCTTATTCCTGGAAGAGACAAAGCCCTTTCTGACTCCTTTCTCCCTTGGCGGTCAATAGTGCCTCTAAATGCCAGCGTTCCACAAGGCGCAGTCTGGGACAGCTCATTATCCACAGTCACTTCCCTCCTCGTCTCAAGCCTCCAAACCCCACTAAACAAGCTCTTCCAGTTCTCAGCCCGCCTCCTTCCCATGAAGGAAGCCATGTGATCTCATTACCTCCTCACAAAGGGCATTCCAGGGCTCAACTGAGCCCCAAACTTAATGCTGCCCTTCCTTTATCCACGGCATCTCCTCCTCTTGGGGCGTGTGCTTCTGTAAGCCGTTCTTTACTGTCTCCTGTTTCCCAGCCGCTCTCCTCCCCCACCTCTGCTGCAATCATCTCTCGGTTCTCTGAGACCTTCACCCAGGCCTTGGACAGGTAACTCTCCTGCCTGCTACAATTTTGCCTTCGTAATCAGGAACGTTGGCCAGACATCAAAGGCGCCCTTCTCCCATTTCCTCTTTTCAGATTTTATTATCATCTTCTGTGCAATCTCCATTACCTGAACTTAGAACTACCTGACTTTTATCTCCCGTAGCAGGACACACCAGCACCATAAAGCAAAGCTCCTACTGCTGGGTTGGGGGAAAACAGACTGGCCGGAAGTTTCTGTTTCCCAGTTCCCAGCACCAGAACAGCCTCCAGTGAGGCCCAGTTTGACCACTATTTTTTGGTGTGTGTGGTCCTGGGAATTGAAACCAAGAGTACTCTACCACAGAGCTGCATCCCCAACGCTTTTTAACTTTATTTTATTTTTTATTTTTGGCGGTGCTGGGGATCGAACCCTGGGCCTTGTGCATGCAAGGCAAGTACTCTACCAACTGAGCTATCTCCCCAGCCCTTAACTTTATTTTGGAACAGGATCTCACTAAGTTGCTAAGGTTGGCCTCAAACTTAAAATCCTCCTGCCTCAGTCTCCAGAGTCACTGGGATTTAAAGGCATGTGCCACTATACCCAGCTACATTGGTCACTATTTAAAGAAGACAATTCTCGCATCCACAGGTTAGATACTATAAGTGATTGTTTGGGCATCGATTTGGAAACCTCTTAGATCTATTTGCCATTCCTCACCTCAACTTGTCTCTATCACTTTGGGACGGCCGAGTTTTCGAATGAATGAAGTTAGGAGGCTAGGCAATTGTCAAGAGGAGTTTCTCTTTGTCTATTTTGTTAAAAATTCTTTTATAAGCAAGTGTATTCCTGCTTCACTGTGTAATCTTTTAAATTATAAAAGAATGTTGGTGGGGGTAGGGAAGCATAACCTTAGGCCATCTGATGTGAGCAGACCTGCAGAGGAAGGCTGGCAAAGAACTCCAGTATGTCTTACTGGATCTGGGGAACTTTCCTGGGGTGACAGGAATGCTGGTGAACAAGAAAGTTGTCAAGAGTAGAACTGAAATGATGGCCAGACTCTAAAAGGAAGTGAAGTAGCAAAGTCTAGGCGGGAGGTAACTTTTCACCAAAAGTCCAGTGTGGGCTGTTGCTTATCATAGAACTTTTAGTATTTGTTAAGTGAATAAATCAAACTCAATTTGAATCTAGTTGCCTTACAGTTTATTAAAGAGATGTGAATTGTTAACAGGTGAGCCTGGTTCATGTCAGTCCTACTAGGCCCCTATTAGGGTTCTTCAAAACTTCTGTGTGGTGGCATGTGTCTGAGCTACTTGGGAGGCTGAGGTGGAAGGAGGAGGATCACTTGAACAAGGCATTAGACCAGCCCGGACAACACAGTGAGACTCCATCTCAAAACGCAAAACAAAAGCAGAGGATGAGGAAAATGAGACTGTTATAGACTAGTTACAGGAGGTCGAAGTCTCCTCGGTTCAATCTCTGAACACCGCCATGCTGCCTCAGAAACCCATGCTGGGGAGGCAGTTGGTGTGGAATGGCAAACATTAGCCAACACCACAGCACATGGAACCCCATTAACAACCCAAAAGCAGGTTCTGTCTGCCGCTCTCCCCTCTGTGCCTGTGTTCTTTCTGCCTCCCAGCCTCAGCTTCCTTCCTCAAGGATTTATCTCATCTCTTTTCCCAGCCACAACAAAGGCAGCCAGACCCAGACGCTGTGCAGAGATGCTTTCCCAGTGAATAGGCCCTGTTTGTTTAGGATGAGAAAGGTGTGTCCTGAAATTAGAGGTCACAGAAGCTCAGACCCAAATAATGGTCATTCATCCAGACTCTCATTTCACTCACTCCTTCACCCCACATTAAAGGCTTCATTCTTTAATTTTAAAATTCACCTATCCTCATCTCAAACTGTGTCCAAGCTCCATGATGTAACTGGACTTCTTTATATGGAAATGGCCACCACCGTGGGGTTACCCGACTTCATACTTTGCCTGGCAAGTTTGTATGGGTGATTCACAGGGTCTCAGGCAAACAGAGAAAAGCAAGGAGGAAGAAGCAGAACTAATTATCTGAGTTGCTTTTTTAAATTTATTTTTGGTACAAAGGATCAAACCCAGGGGTGTTTACCACCGAGCTACATCCATAGCCCTTTTTATTTTTCTTTTGAGACAGAGTCTTGCTTAGTTTCTGAGGCTGGCCTTGAACTTGGGATCCTCCTGCCTCAGCCTCCTGAATTGCTGGGATTACGGGGGTGCGCCACCACACTGGGCTAAAAAAAGAGTTAACTTCCCCCCCACACCAGTACTGGGAATTGAACCCAGGGCTCAACACATTCCAGGCAAGCATTGTATCACTGAGCCACATCCTCAGTCCCTAAGTTGTTTTAGAAATAAACTGGTATCAGAGAAGAAGGTTTGGCAGTAACCAGACAGAGAGGAGGAAAATCTCAGCCTCCACCGAAGAGCTGGATCTTTTTTATCATTCCACAGTTGTGCTCCATAATGGACTCGTGTGTGACAGTGGTCCCATAAGATCATACTGAAAAATTCCCATCACCTAGTGACATCACGATGTCATGACAGAGCAGTGCGACACATCCCTTACGTCTGGGGTGATGCTGGTATAAACAAACACACCATGCTTCCAGTCACATCGAAGTGTGGCACGTACACCTACATGTAGGACATGGTACTTGGTAATGATGACCAATAGCTGTGTTACTGGCTTATGTATTTGCTATGCTATACTTTTTATAATTATTTTAATGCCCTCTACTTATATTTTTTAAATTTCCTATAAAACACGACATTGTGTAATCAGACAGCAGCTTCAGATATCTTGTTTACTGTGTCTCTTGATGGCATCAGATTGATCTACACCATGTAGGTTTGTGTAACTGTGCTGTGATATTCACATGACAAAATTGCCTAAGGGCACATTTCCCAGAATGCATCCCCATTGTCTGGTTTTGTCTGACTTGGTCCAGAATGACCTCTACCTATAGGTGCACCAAGAAGCTACCTCTGAAGTTATGAGCAAAGATATCATCAGTTATATCAGGGATCTTTGGAAGTAAAGCTACTAGAATACTGAAGTTCTGATGGCCACAAATGTTAAGACCTTAGGAGAGGCACTAGTTGTGTGGTTTGGACCCCTTCCCTCCCAGGTGAGGAACTCAGGGCTCAACCACCCAAGAATCCTACTCAGAGGTCCTGAAAGGTCACTTGAGTCTGATCACCTGCTCAGGGAAGACCTCCATCTGTAGGATGCAGCACCAAGGCTAGCTGTTATCCAGAGTCCTCCACAGAAAGGCCAAGATGGTTATTGCTAGGGGTGACACCTAATCCCCACATTTCCAGGAGAAGGCTTTAAGGATGCTTTGGCTAAGGCCCTTCTGAGGCACAGCCTTAACTGTTACCACAATGAGGCAGTCTGCTGAACTCTCACTCTTAACCCAATGTACTATTTGCAAACAGCCTAGATACAGTCTGCCTTATGCTTCTGCTGTTCTAGTTCCAGGCAGACTCATGCCCGAGTTGACAGGAATTTGGAAACCTGCTGGAAGTAGGTAGCATGTGTTTTTAAGTAATTGTTTAGGCTAAGATTTTGATGCCTCAAAGTCCCCAAACTAAAACCACATAGCCCTTATGAAAAACACCAAAGAAATGGAATTTGAGGAAATCAGGGTATTTATTTAAGTATGTACGAGACCCATTTGGACTACCAGCGGAGCTACATAGTATCGCTAAGTTTGGTGATTTCAATGCAAGAGTGTGAAAAGGCTTAATTAATCCGGTTACTTCACGCACATTCCATGTCTTTCAGGCTAGTCTCTTGCTCAGACATTAGGGAATTTCAAGTTGTCCTGCAAACTCTGTCCCATACTGCTATCTTGCACAACTGGCTTGCCCTGGTGCTTATAAGCCCTTTGAGGGCAGATATTGTATCCAAATGGGCCAGCTCAATTAAATCTTCAACGTGCAGGTTTTAATGGGCACATTATGAGTGGGGATGGGGTGAGCTATGGAGTTTACTTGGTTGGTCCCCGCCCCCGACACAATATTGCATTTACACTGCGAAGTGGAAAAAACATGGAGGATGGTCCTATGCCTCAATAAAGAAACAACAGGGGACAAGGGGTGGTAGCACTTAGAAATTACATCAGGAGGAAATGGACAAAATTATTCAAGCCACCAGCCAACTCAGATGCCCAGAGTCTCCCCTCAGAAGCCATTGGGGGGTTGACATCAGGCCAAAAAGGCTTCTGTTCAGAAGAGGCAACAGCCAGGAAGGCTTGTGTTGGAGACAGCCCAAGGGCTCCAGCATGACTGCTGACAGCCCTTTGACCACAACTCTGAATCCTTGTCCATGGGGTGGCCCTGGGGAAGAGGCCTGCTTTGGGGGGACTGTTTAATGATTTGCCAGCAAAGAACAAGGCAAACAGACTGCTGGCAGCTGCCTGGATGCAACAGGAGAGTAGAGATTTATTCCCACCCACAGAGTAGCCTTCCAGGCAGGGGATAAAAGAAAAAGTAAGAGATGGCATTGGAAAGCCTGGGAGGGGTGGCCATTTGGGGCTCAGCTTTTCACTGGGTCTCTGTGGATGGTGCCTGGATTTCTTGGCATTGGTGCCAGTTGGTATTTCCATCCTTTGAATATTTTAGCAATTCCTACTAGTAGCATCCCTGGAGCTCCTAGGAACTAAAAAGTAGTCCTTTGTATAGGATTCTAGGCATGAAAGACTATGAAACCAGAAAAACACTGTCTTAGTTCTTAAGAGAAAATGTAGGGTAGGAAACTAGTTTTGTTCTGTGCTCAGTTCCCTTTTCTTTGTCTTTCCAAGGACCTTTGCCTATTTCCCTGACTCTGTATCTACAAAGAAGAAGAAAAGGTACCTCTCTTATTCCCTGAGAGCCAAAGACTCTAAAATCTTCAATCCTGTAGCTCTCCATCTCTTTTTGGCCTCAGTTCCCCAAACAGGGTCCTTCTCTAATCCTCTGACCTGCCCTCAGTTCCCATAATTAAACCCTTTCTCCCATATAGTCCCCAAAGCCATCTATCCCAAATTCTTGAATGACACTTTACTGTTAATAAGTGTTCTACTGTGACCCACCCTTCCATCCATTTCCTTAGCAGGATGCTTGGTTTTTAGTAGTTGTTTAATAAAACATTAGTCCTTTCCCCCTTCTTGCTTAGTAGATCCTTAAAGTTGGGGACTAAGTCTTAAACATCACTTGAATAATGCCAGGCACACAGTAGATGTTAATAAAAATTCATGTTGAATTATATGTATTAACAAGAAAGGTGAGAGGGGCTGGGGAGATAGCTCAGCTGGTAGAGTGCTTGCCTCACAAGCACAAGGCCCTGAGTTCGATCCCTAGTACTGCAAAAAAAAAAAAAAAAAAAAAAGGCGAGAAGGTAAATTTGGTGGTTGCCTTGTCATTTGACCAGGACAGGATTATTTATTCCCACATGCCTGCTTTCTCTTCTGAAACCTTCAGCAGACGCCTTGTAAGCTTCACATTTAAAGTCAGTTTGATGGAATTTTCACCTCATCCTAAGGGAGAGTTATCTTCCTTTTCACCATCATGCACAAATCTCTGTCGCTCTGAACAAAGCTCACTTCTTTCAGGAAAACCTTCCCGCTCAATACAGGCCCAGTTACACTTCTATTGTCCTCCCTCAGTATCAATGCACTGAGTCAAGCATAATCCTGAAGGGGGCAGAAAGCAATAGCCCCCCACCCCCGCCACCACCACCAAAAGAGGGATGGTTCCTGCTCTCAGGAGACTAGAATCAGAATGGAAACCTGTAGCTGTGTGTACACACGCACATGCACAAGGGTCTTCAGGCCTCTTGTTAAACAACATATAAGCATGCAAATTCACAGAGCGGATTTTGTCAGAGTCAGAGACTAGTCCAGAGGACTGTGGAATGAATGGGTAGACTGACTTGCTCTTGCTATATTGCTCTGGAAGTTCTCTTTGGTCATATTGGGCCCTACTGCATATCTCCCAGATTTGTTGGGAGCTCTTTATTGGGAGAAGCCATTCAGAGACTATTCAAACCAATTAAAAATTTTTTCCTCTAGTATTGACTAAAAGAAACTCTTGCTCCCCACTGGCTTTAGGCCATAGTGCTGGCTGAGTGTCTCAGAGTGAACTTCAATCCCTACCAAGATTTTATGAGGACTTGGCCCAGTGATCTGCATGGAAAAGTTCTGGGAACACTCAGAGTCAATACACTTCTAATAGTATTCCATATTTTTTTCTGAGTGAGTCTTTTTTCTTACCTTTGGTGGAATGGGAGATGAATTAGATTTCTTTTCTCCATCCATTATACCCTGAAGAGTTGATGTGTCTGAGGCCCCAGTGCTCCATCACCCTTCCTCCATTCAGTTCCCAAAAGCTCCACCCGCTCTCCAGCCTACCCAGCCTACTGTGCAGACTGCCTCACGCCAAAGGCGGGTAGATATTCAAATATTCCAAGCATCCCTTGACTTGCACTTTGTGGACTATGAGCTCTTTGTTATTTCCTAATTGCTCAAACCTCTTTATTTTTCTTGCTAAGTGCCCAGAGTAAGAGATACAAAAAGATAATCAAAGTGCTGATAAATGATAGAGGAATCTTCAGTTATCAAGCTGGCTCTGCTGAACAGAAGTTCCTCTTTGCATCTGTTAGGAGATTCAGGGAGGTGCCATCACCAGGCTCAGTGGGAAAGGGAAGTACTCAGAGAGTTAGGGAGGGGAGCCAAATTCCTGGGTTGAGAGTTCACAGGGCAGTGAGGATCAATAGTAGCACTTTTGATTTGTACACTGTTATCAAGGTACAAAGCAACACTACCCTTTGTCCTTTTTATTTTTACTCTGCTAATGGAACCCTTTGCCCTAAATTAAGATTATTATTCAGCTTTGATGTTGCATTTTATATTAGCAAAGTGCTTTATAATCCTTCATTAGCTATTTTATTCTCCCTTTATTAGTACCACCCATTTAACAAATTAGGCAATTGAGGCTTGACCAGACAACACAATGCATGCTGGGCTTGTGACCTGAATTCTAGGCATGGATTTTATGTACAAAGTCTAATGAAGGGAGATTTGAGAGATCACAGGAGGACACACAGAGTAAAAGAACAGAAGAACCAAAATTATAAGAGCTTTAATAAAAGACTGCAAAATTTTACTTCATTTGCTGGCAATAAAATTGAGGACTCTCACTAGCTTAAATTAGAAATGTGACCGCCAAACACATTTTTAATAGGAAAACTTAACTTGAATGTCTAATTTCCTCTATAAACAGGGTTGAAACAGAGAAAAAAGAATGTGTCTGAACTTAATATTGTCAGTTGTTTCCTAAGAAAGGGATTGACACTGAAGCAAGACAAATATCCCTAAATTACTTTGACCCATAATTTATCCCTTTCTTGCTTCTCATCAATTACCATTGGTGACATAATGCTATACTAGTTCTTTCACTTCTCTGACTGATCTTCATTTGTTGCCTCTTCTTTCTTCTCTTCCTCTCCCTTTCGTTTAAATATATATGTGCTTCCTAACAATCTCTATTATCTCTTTTCTGGGTAGAGAGATAATACCTTCAATGATGATTCCCAAATTGGTTTCTAAAGTCAAATTCTCTTATACTGACAAGCCCATTAGACATTATTTCTGTTGTTTCACTGGTATCCCAAACTCTAATATACCCAACCTAAATATCACTTTCTCCCTGCTTGCCATCCTAACTAAACCAATGGCAACTCTTGACTTACCTATTTTGGTTAACGGGTCCACCATTTTTCTAGAGACTCAGGCTGAGTACCTCGGTCATTATGATTCCTCCTCCTGTATCTAATCACTAGTCTTTCAAAGCCTACCTTTGCTGTGTGTCTTGAATCTGAACCACTACAAGAGACTTCTAACTAGTCTCTAGTAAAGCTCTGTATATATCACTGCAAGAGCACCCTTCCTAAACAAAGAGCACTTATCACATTGTCCTGTTCAAATAGCAACTACTTTCTGAATTAAATTCAAACTCTTTAACCTATCAGATCAAGGCTTCAATGCTCTGCACTGACTTTGCAATCAGTAAACTTGGTTTCACACTTCAACTGTCACTTCCAAAGTTGTGTGTGACCTAAGCTAGCTAAGTTTTAATTAAAAATAGGGCCACAACTACCGACCCAAGAAGATCAGGGTACAGATGAAATTAAATAACATAAAGTATCAGCAGTTCTTGCATATAATGGGAACTCATAAAGTATTAATTCCTTCTCCTCCCCTCTGTCTCTGCAGCTTTATCCCCAATTCCCTCCTAAATGTACTATGCTGCTTGTTCACACCAAATTCACTATTCTTTCACCTTCTCTTGGAGTACCTATTCCTCCTATTCTATGACTTATAAGATCTTACTTGGCTTTCAAAGACAAGCTTATATGCTGCTACCTCTTTCATGAACAATCTCTTCTTCATTTGAAATTCCCTAAACATCTTCTTGCTTGCATCCTTTTATAGCATAGCACTTTTCACTTTCTTGGTGACTTAATATCTCACATAGCTCAATGACCTAACATAATAATCAATAAATGTGTGCTGAATTAATATTAAAAACTTGAACTTTTGGTCTCCCAAGAGTCCATTTGCTTGATTCATCATATTTCACACTGAGCATGCTTTAGAAATAATCTCTAGAGGGAGATCAAAGTTTCAAACTACTCACAAAGAGGCTAAGTTGGTGTAGGGTTAAATTCAGTACTATTTCGCCAACAGGAATTGTCTAGACCCTGTTCCTACTTGAGATATCATAAGTTGGCAATTTGTGCGAGCCATAGAAACCCATTTTAATACATTTAAATGAGAACTTCCTCATCTTAGGAGCCAGCAAGACGAATTGCATGTTACCTATAGAAATCAATCTCTGTGAGGCTAACAATGACAATTGCCTTCACTAGTATAGAAAAGAGATCCAGAGAGTCATTTGATTCCATAAGTTCTGAAGGTGGCTAGCTAAGATTTAAGTATACCTTACTCTGGCTTTCATCCAACACATTTCCTCTTGGCCCAGTTAGCAAATGGGTAATTAAATGACATCAGCCACTATAGGGTGGCTGGAACATAAGGTGGCCTCATGGTGCCATATAATGTGGCACCAAGTTTCTGAATCACCAACCACAGGTGCATCGACTCTTCCCCCCACCACACCCCCCTTCATAAAAACCTTATCTGATATTTCTGTTGACACAGTGACTATGCTTAGGGCACTTTCCTTTGCTTCTTCTTAGTGTTTGTTCGGGTGGGTACTTCTGTGCAGATGCCTATAAATGAGTTCTTAAGGCACAGGAGTAACACCCAGTCATCAGACTATGCTTTTGTCTTTGGGAAGGCTAACCTCCGAAGGTAGCAGCATACCTAATTGCTAAGCCAACACCTACCTGAAATACATCAAAGGCTGAACCCCCTTCCTAGCCAAATACCTAACTACTGTCTAGTCACTAAGTTGACTCTTAGCCTGGACATCATCAGACCTGTTTCTGGAGCCATTTTTCTCCTTAAAATAACAGATTCTACAGTTTCCTCCAAACTCTTTGTAACAGAGATTAATGGTTCCCAAGTGTTCCTCATCAAGATATGGGAATTCACTTGACATTACCACTGAGCAAGATGATAGGCAGGCATACCTAGAGACTTTCCCCATGGGTATATCAGAATGGACTTGAAAAATGGCCTCTTAGCTGGCAAATATTTGATGAGCATATGCTTTCTTCCTAAAATTGTGTTAGGTCCCACCCAGGAGTTAGTCTTATTGAGGAGATAACACATACAATATACACAAATTAAATGCTGATACAAAATGGCACTTGATAGTGTCACATTGGATGTTATAGCCAATAGGTTCTGTGGGATTTATGGTGGTGGTAGAGGGATGGATCTTAAGCTATCCTTTAAAGAAGACAGGATTCGGGTAGAAGAAAAATAGTCATGTAAAATAAGCAACATCTGGTCCATTGGCATCTGTCAAACGAATTTTTGGAACCTTTTAGCTTTAACCTTGAGAAGAAACAAGGGACCAAGTGAGGGGAAGGTAGGGGTTTTGACCAGTTTCTCTCATCTTTCAGGTACAGGAAGACTCATCTGACCAAAAACAAATCTGCAAAGATGGTCTGGAGAGTAAGATAGGGTCACATTAGGAAGGCTACTGTATGCTAAAGCAAGAGTTAAAGCTTGCTTTCATATCTGAAAAAAAGACTTGCCCTAAGTTCCTGAGAAAAAGGAGCTCATAATCAAAACTGCATTTGAAGCAAAACAATTTTAATTTTATTCTATAGAATAAAACCACAGGAGAATGAAGAAAAAACTGATAGTAGGAGAAAGCTCTGCCAGGAATCTAGAGGACCTGAACTCTGGTAGTAATAGTTAGAGGGAGAAAGGATGAGTTACAGAAATTATGGAGGAAGCATTGAGAGTACTTGCTGACAAAGTGGACTACAGGGATGAAGGAAAGGGAGGAGTTAAAAGTTCTAGCCTTGGAGAAGTGGGGAAAAGAAGATGTTGCTTTAACAAAAGTGAGAGACTAGAAAATGAAATTAGATTTGAGCAGGGGGGATTTCAGTCAGTCTTGGGAATACTGAATAAGAGGTGAAATTTAAGTCTGATAGGCAGCATGAAGTAAGAATTGGAGTTTGAATGAAAAGACAGAGCTGGAGATACAAATTTGTCATATAGTGCATATATCTTCAGATACAGTACTATTGATGTAGCATTCTAAATGTTAGGTTTAATACATGAAAATGCTTAGAAAAAGTTAAAATGACTTTTTTAACTTTTTTAACTTTAATAAATGAAACCTATTACAAGTGGAGTTTGTGGCTCTTGGTTCATTTGAGCTGGTCCCACCACAATAAATTCAGAAGGGATGATGCTGTGTAGCCTGCTATGACAAAGGGAAACTCAAACCACTTGGCTTCTAACATAATCTAATGTACAACCTAAGAGGATAAGTAGTAGCTCAGGGAATGAAAAGAAGAAAAATGGAAATTTCTGAAGGTAAGGCAAACTGGAAAACTTTATTTTATTTTTTACTTTTTTGGTACTGAAGATTGAACCCAGGGGTGCTTAACTGCTGAGCCACATCCTCAGTTCTTTTTATATTTTATTTAGAGACAGGGTCTCACTGAGTTGCTTACAGCCTTGCTAAGTTGCTGAGGCTGGCTTTGAACTTGCAATCCTGCCTCTGTTTCCTGAGTCACTGTGATTACAGGTGTGTGCCACTGTGCCTGAGTCAAACTAGAAATCTTCTCTTTGAAGATGGCTTTGAAACTGATCAAGAGCATTGATTTTATTCTCCCTATGTCATTATTAGGTCTATAGCCTGTAGGTAAATGATCTAGCCTCAGGCCACTAGCTACAGGCTCCTGACCTTCAGGCTGCACTTAGTCTCTGCAAACAGGACAAAATCTCTCATAACCACATGTTCACTCATAGACATTAAAGCCACAATCTAGCCGGGCACGGTGACACACACCTGTAATCCCAGCAGCTTGGAAGGCTGAGGCAGGAGAATTGAGTTCAAAGCCAGCCTCAGCAATTGATTGAGGCCCTAAGCAACTCAGTGAGACCCTATCTCTAAATGAAATATATGAAAACATGGCTGGGGATGTGGCTCAGTGGTTGCACGCCCCTGGGTTCAATTCCTGGTACCCCAATCCTCCCGCAAAAAAAAAAAAAAAAAAAAAAAAAAAAGTCACACTCCAACTCAGATTGAATACTCTAACTTTTTAGATATACAGAGATTTTCAGGTCCCACATCAGATTACTGAATCAGAATCTCTGGTGGTGGGGTCCAGTAACCTGTAATTTAGCAAACCTTTTAAAACTGGTTGTGATACACATGAAACTTTTGAAACAGTGATCTAGAGGGACCAAAACAATTCTAGGCACTTTCTCTACTGCATAGAGAAGGAAAGCAACCAGGATGGGAAGCCAAAATTCAAGGCTGATCACTTCACAAAAAAACAGTCTCTACAATCAGGTAGAAGAGGAAGGTTTTCCTCCATTATCTCCCCATCATATTAAACCTGTACAAGAACTTGAAATTAAGCAGGGCATTGAAATGAGCGGATTAGAGAGCACACCTCAATGCTTCCCTATATGAGTACCTTATAAATTCTGTATTTCCACAATTTTACTATATAACTATGATGTAACACATACATGTGTTGGGGGATGTTCTGGGGATCAAACCCAGGGCCTCATGCATGCTAGGCTTTACCACTGAGCTATACATATTCTTGTGCTAACTTCTTTTCAAAACTGAGCCAGCACTTTTTCCATGAAGAAGAGGAAAGTATTAGTCTCTTAGAAGAAAGAAAGGACACTCTGTTCATCCTCAGCAAGTTGGTAAGGTGGAAGCAGAGCACATATGGACTGCCTTCTCATTTGTTGAATCTATGTTCTTCCAAAGCTACATTTGCAATCAACAAAGAAAACCTGAATGGTGGGAAAGAGACAAACTTCAAGTCCAAAACAGGTAGAGGGAATGAAAAGGTGACCCAGAAAACTGAGCAAAAGGGAAAATAAAGGAAAAAGAAGGCTTCAGATCAGAGCTGAAGTTCTGAGGACTCCAGTCAGGCTATCAAACGCAGTCCATTCCTTTTTCCTGGAAGGATGTCTCAGGGCATTCATTTTCCTTCATTCAAAGAAAGTGAAGTAAAGTTAAGATATTATTTCATAGAGGGAAAAATCTACTTGGAATTTTGGTCGAAGAGGCAGACCCAGAATGTAGATACTTACGCTGCTAGGTGAGGTAGGATTTTCTTTCACTTTTATTTAAAACCTGTGTAACTCAGTGGTAAAGTATTTGCCTAGCACATGTGAAGCTGTGGGTTCAATCTCTAGCACTGAAAACAAAAAAGTTCAAAGACTAAACCCTGAGGACTAAATTATTTTCCTATGCTTTCTGGACTAAACTGCTTTTGCAACAATGAAACTGAACATCTTTTAAAATATTAATCAGAAGCTGGGGTACACAGCACAAAGCTGTAATACCAGCTACTCAGAAGATTGAGGCAGGAGGATCCAAGTATGAGGCCAGCTTGTGCAATACGGAACCTTCTCAAAATACAAAATAAAAAAGGCTGGGGGTATAGCTTAGTGGCAAAGCCCCCCTGGGTTCAATCTCCAGTACTCCCCTACCACAATCAGAGTCTTTTACACTAAAGATGCTCAGAGTAAGTTATGCTTGATTTTCCTGCACCATCTTTTGATACCAGAATACTTGGTGAGCAGATTTCATTAACTCCACCTCTGTAAAATTCTAACTCATCTGCTAAATTCTAAACCAAGTTTAATAATTTCATTTACTAAGTACCTAGGACACTCAAAATGTACTCAGCAATGCATTACAAAAAGGCAGAAGGAAAAGAATAAGGAACGTGAGAGAAAAGGTACTAATGAAAAAAGTACTGAAAAATATTTTTTTTTGCATAAAATGGAAAGGAGTTTCTCATTTCCCCTGCCCGCTGTTGCTGTTCTCTCTCTGTATTGTGAACCCCTACAGAAACTCATTGGATACCTTTTTTGGCACTTATTATAAACTCTCTGATGGAGTTATCTCTAGTATATATATAATATTATCTTAAGGTCTCAGTTAGTAAGCACCTTGCAGACAGGAGTGTTTATTTTCTGCTCCTCTGGACCCTCTCTAGGACCCAGCACTGTGACTTGAACTAGGCCCTAGGGATACTGAGTAATTGGAGACATGTAGAACCCTGAGGACCAAACTTGCAAAGAATCAATGTGAAATAAAAGGACAGAATAGGAGGATGAGGGGTAAGTGGCAAAGACATGAACGCGGGTGGGGAAATTGAGCTGAAAAATGAGATTTCTAATTCCTTCCCCACTATTTTATAGCTGACCAGCAACCCACCCCTTTTCCTTTCTTCCCTTCCAGCATCAGCCAGGTACAAAACAAAAGGAAATTAATGATTTAGTTATTGCTCCAAAGCTTAAAGCTTAAAAGTCAGTCATTCGGAGCGGGTTCCATTGTATGTCCCTGCGTGTCTTGGGTCTTGGTGGCTGTACACAGAGCACTGTGACTCCAATAGCCACAGTGGAAGCCAATACTGGACGCCTGGCTCCTGAGCAGGAGATGAAAGGCTTCTTCTAATGTAATAACTGACGGCCTCTCAGTGCCGTTTGAACTGTTTACAGACTGAGTTAACGATTACAGGCAATGTGTATCTTGGCCAGGTGCCTGAAATTCTTACCCACCCGTCAGATATTATCAAAGAGCCCTTCCAGGCCTGGCTGGAGTCCTTCCAAAGCACCTCACAGAGATGCCGACACAAAAGGAGGAGTGTTCAGAATGTGCTCCCTCTCTTTCTCCTGAAACCAGAGCAAGAAAGTCAGAATATCAGGCATAAATTAGGTGCTGAGGAGGTTGAGTATCCAGGGCTGCTCAGGACTGAGGAAAGGGTCAAGGTCAGTCCTGGGGCCAGCTGAACCAGATTCCTTTCTAAGCAGTTTAGGAGGTGTAGTTAAGAGTCATTGCAGCTGGCAGCTAAAGGATGATGGGGGTAGGAAAAGAGGACCCTTGAGATGAGACAGAAATCTACACTACAGTATATAGCAAGCAGACTCCAAGACAGAAGATCTGGAACAATGGACTTAATATTATGGAGCAGTGGACAGAGGAGGGAGGAGAATATATTGTTTTTTCTAAGGGCAATGCACAAAATATAAAAGAATATCACTCTGATGCCAGTTTAGAATAGGAGATTTCAAAAATGATAGTAAATAATGGGGGAGCTAAGAAAACATCTCTTTATCGGGGTGAATCCCAAGAGACTGAATGGCATCTGTTTGAGAATTATCAAAATGTTTTTCACACAAATACATATTGAGTATTAATCATGAGACATGATGGGAAGCCAGGTAGCTTATGACAGAAAGGTAAACTTATCACCGATAATGGTGGAAAAGTTTTCTGGATACAAAAATATTACACAGCACTTAACCCAGGGAACACTGAGTCTAATTGTTATTTAATTATATGCTAACTTATAGACTCCAAAGGAAGATAGGGGTTTTTATGATTTCTTTATTAAGTACTTATTGGCCTCTGAATACATTTGAATGTGGAATAAGTAGCAGTCCCTACAAGTAAGATATATAAATCTAAAGTCAATATATAAAACAATTGCACACTTATACCAAAACAATTATCACCACAATAACTCAAAGGGAAATATCTTCTTCAAAATCTAAGGAGAGAATATATGGTTTCTTAATGTCCATACCAGGCCTCATATTGAAGACATCATACAACTTATCATAAAATGTGCTCACAAGAAAATTTGGGGTTAGAGTGTAGCTCAGTGTCACACCACATGCTTAGCATACCTGAAAATGTGAGGAAGGAAGGAAGGAAAGAAGGGAGAGGGAGGGAGAAAGAATTTGGTAACAGTGGATGAAATTCATGCTCTTTTATCCGTATGTGAATATAATCATCATTATCACATTATTTCCTTGAACATCCTTTGCAGCTTCAGTTGGATATGGTTGTTTGATTCTCCTGTCCTAAATTGCTGGATAATGTTGCTTATGGAGCAGGGGTACCCACCCTGGGTAGTAGGAGACAGGCCTTTATGTTAAAAGACTATTCTTCAGGCTATCCATCTTGAGAAGGAGATGAACTTCGCATTACTATTTTGATTACAGTGTAGGTTCCTGACCTGATTTTTTTCATGTTCATTGTAATGCTTCATATGCTCTACAACACACCACAAACTGTGTGCACTTACCTGCTTTTGTTTTTCTTGCTGGGGATTGAACCCAGGGCCTCATGCATGTAAGCACATGCTCTGTCACTGAGCTACACCCTACCTCTCCAGAATGCATTCACTCTGAACAAAACCCATGAGCGATGCTTTCAGTAGAACACAATTGGGTATTACTGGGCTGCTTCAGAGAAGCACTTTCAACATTCCCTACTGGGGATACGCTTCTCTCTTGGAAACTAGAATTCAGTTTGATTTCCAAATGGAAACAGAAATCATGCTTGCATTGAAACAGTGAAAAGAATATGAGTTGGTAGGTAAAACTATAAAAAGAAACCCTACTAGTTGATGGTGAATTTTAGAAGAAATTCCGGAAAATACCTTAGTATCTGGCTCCAGATTCTTATAGAAAACTGCTTCAAGGAAGGCACAGTACATGTCTGGAGCCTATCAATGTCTTGATATCAGATAAAACGAAAAAATGTAATGCACTGAATTTGGTACAAATGGAGAGATATCATTTAGAAAGTTATTATCAGAAACAAGAAGTCAAGTGAGTCACAATGTGATCTAATTGCGTTTTTGAAATATTCAGAAACAAGAGTTCAACCATCTTCCTCAAATGGGGTGGATGAGAGCACGCTTGTGGAGTATTCACAGCTTAGAGCCCTTACTTTGTAAAAATTCAAAGCAACCCAAGCAGGTGATGTGCTTGGGTGCAAGGGCCACCTAGACTGATACTTCAGAGAATAACAGGAAGTGTATAGTGTAATTGTAACCTCTTCAGTAACTGGGCTGCTCCAGATGCATTGGTACAAATGAAACACCAACTGTGTCTTCGAATTTTAAGGGGGAAAATAGCCCCCTTTCATCCTCCTATTCTTCTCACGGTCAGAGTTGGAAAAATCTATGGAGGCACAATGGTTCAGCTATTTTATAGATATTCCACCTTATCTAGAGAGCTGAAACTCTGCCACAGGGTTCTTCAAAGTGGGGCATAATGCTGTGCAGGCAAGTAGTGTATCAAGAGAAAAACAAAGTTCCTTATCAGTTTCCCATATAATAGGTTCGCTTGGACAGATTGACAACATATGGAAAATAGATAAGAAACACTGATTTCCTTCCTTATGAGATTACCACCACAACCTCTTTCTTCCTTTGGTACCTAGCAAAACTAGCAAATATTAAAAAGGATCTGAATTTTCTTTGGGGGAAAAATTAAGGCAATGGCTTTCAAACAACAAGTAACAGGTCTGCAATAACATACCCTATCCATCCAAAGATTATGGAAAGAGTATTGTCAATATGAGGCAATCTAATGTGATGTTAAGTTTTCTTTTCTTTTTTCTTTTTTTTTTTTTGTACCAGGGACTGAACTCAGGGGCACATAACCATCGAGCCACATCCCCTTTTTATATGGTATTTTGAGACAGGTTCTCACTAACTTGCTTAGTCCCCCTAAATTGCTGAGGCTGGCTCTGAACTCATGATCCTCCTGCCTCCCAAACTGCTGAGAATACAGGCATGCACCATTGTGCCCAACGATATTACGTTTTCTAACTAAACATACACACACCTCAATCATTTCTGATCAGAGATCTAGTTCCATGGTAAGATATATCTGAACTTGCTACCATAGCAATGGCTATGATGTTATTCCTTCTTTAAGAAGGATGGTTCTTCATATTGCTCCTAGTCACAGTCCCACATAAGTATATCTATAATGACAATGAAATCAGAAAGTTATACAATAAAATTCTGAGAAATTTTTTTTGCGGTACGGGGGATAGAACTCAGGGCCTTATGAGTGCGAGGCAAACACTCTACCAGCTGAGCTATCTCCCCAGCCCGCCTGAGAAATATTTTTGCAAGAAAGATCACGTAACTTACTCCCTCAGTATGAAGATCAAGTGTTAAACTACAGTGGACGAGAGACGATTACACTGTTTCTGCAGCTTGAGAGAAAGAAAAGAAATGTGGCTTCGCTAGCTAAAAGTTTTCTAGATGATGCAGGAACTACTTTCTAAACAAACTGCAAAGGGATGACTATAAACATTTCAACAACATATTACAATAAAATCATCTAGAGAGCTGACTTACCATTAAGGACAGAGAAAACCACAGATACTATGATTTTGGTTCTCCTCTTTCATTTTCTGTATTTTGTAAATTTCTTGAAAATTTAGTCTTTCATGTGATAGAGAAAGAAAAAAAGGATCTTCTTCTAAAGGGAAGACACAGCTGTCAGCACATGGCCTGGCACACAGCTCAGTTACCTCTTAGGGCAACCTGTGGAGAAGTGTCTCCAGTGAACAGCAGCAGCAACACACCAACTTACCCAACAAAATGATGGTTATTTTATAACATTTACTGAAACCCAGACAGCGAACTTGGTTCAGTATATGGGGCAGAAGGAAACAGGCCTGGTCATAAAAATCCCAGTGTAAACAAGACCAATATAATATGGAAGATACCAAAGTGATGTTTTCATAATGGAAAAAAAAATCTGAGTTTTTTTTTTTTTTTTTTTTTTAATGATTTTTTAAAAATGCCCCCAAAATGAAAATGAGAGACAAGAAACAGAAGGGCCATCAGGTAGGCTGAAATTCTTAAGGGGCAAGATAGCCCAGATGACTGAGGAGTGAGATGCAGCAAAATGTAATAGGACAAAGAAGAAACAGATTCCACATGCTGAATTTGAGACAAGGTTGAACGGAAAGAAGACAGTTTATGAAGAGGTTAGACTTGACTGTTTTCTGCTAACTGAAATTAACTAAAATTATGAGTGGAACATAAAGAAAAAAAACAATAACAACAACAACAACAAAAATACTCAAACCAAAACCAAAACCTGGAGAGGTGGGCATGTAGAAAATAGGGCGGGGATTGGAAAAAACAAACAAAACAAAAAACCTAACTCAACTGAAGGGAAAAGGTGTGTGTGTGTGTAAGGAAACCATTTAAAATTTAAAACAGTGGCAAGGTGGCACACCTGTAATCCCAGCCACTTGGGAGGTTGAGGCAGGAGGATCTGGAATTCAAGGACAGACTAGGCAACATATGGAGACTGTCTCCAAAAAGAAAAACGGCTGGAGTAGCTCAGTGGCAGAATGCTGCTTAGCATTCCTGAGGCTGCCTTAGATGCCAGCACTCCAAAAACAAAACAAAAGTCAAATACAGCTGTCGATCAGGGAGCAGAGGATTGTGATTAGCACAGATCCTTAAAAAAGAATAATAAAAGTTTGTGACTCCTTACCCTCCCAAAAAACCAGCAAGTCCTTTTAAATTGAATCTGTATTGCTGAAACCCTTTCTAAAATGTACTGGTACATTTCCTTGCCTAAACGCATCATATTGTATGAAACCTCCCTTTCGTAACTTATAACACTATAAGATATCATTATGGTCATTTTCAGCATGAAATAATATACATACTGAAGAGATGGGGCTGAACTTGTACCTAAGAAGTTCTGGTGTTGTTGCTATTGTATGCTTGTATGCTTGTATGTTGGTACGCTTCTTCATCTCTGGTTCATAAGCATAGTACCGACAAAACAAAACTCTTGTTACTTTAGTATTGAATGAAAAATTCACTATAAAACACTGGTTCTCAGATAAGAAACAGAATGAGAAACAAATTCAGGTGACTACATATGAAATTAACCTTGCCATCAGGATTGCCACACTAGAACAACAGGATATCTAAAGACAGGAAAGAAAAAAAAATTATAGAAATTCCATCCACAAAAATGGGTGCTAACAGTCATTCATTCTTAATACCCTACTGCTTGGGATCTCAAGACTTTGTCCAATACACCTCAATAAATGTATTAAGATATCAAGAGGTAAAGGTCAAAAAGGAACCATGAACATCAAACAAGACGGCTGGAAGTGACCCCAAACATCACATGCTAGGCTTTCCTTTGTAATGATAATAAGAGTGATATTGAGTGTTTATTCATGCCTTTATTTCAGAGAGCTTCAAATGTTTTGCAGACATCTCTCAGTAATCTTTATTAGGCCTTGGGAAGAAAACAGATTTCCCCTAGTGTCTTCAGAAGAGTATGCTACTCAAAACCAATAAAAAGGAAAAAATTTGCCCCTTTCTAGCCGTACCTGACCCCAGCTTGTCTCTTAATTCCCACTGTGTTGTACTGGTGACTGAAATGAGTTATAATACCATGCAAGTGCTGAAAGGATAATAATGATAACTGAGTTTGCTTCCAAAAGACTCTTCTAAGCTGTGTGTGTTTAATCATGACAGGGAACAGGTAGGTAGAAAAGATAAGGAAAACCATAATTACCTTTATCCCATTATTTACCTATTTGGGGAACAGATTTCAAATTGGTAAAGTTATAAAACATTGAATACAGATTTTTCATACTGTGGAATATTAGTCTCTGGGCTGACTCAGGGATGATCTTTTCCTGAAAACGATGTCAGGGCCACAGATAATTGATAGGTGCTATGACTAAAACTTTACTTATCCTCATTTTGATCCAATTCTTCTCAGATGGGGACCCAGGAATCTCAGAGGCTGTAGGAGCAATTCCAAGCTGCTGAGCTTCAAAGAACACGTTGCGACCAGCACAGTAAAATGAACTAGGTCAATTAGTCCTGGAAACTCCTTTCCTTCTAGGCCTTCTTAGAAACATGGCTGCAAGCTGTACAATAAGCAGTTGCTCTGGAGTAGCAGCAATTAAAAGAAATACTCTAAAACTTCAGAAAAGGAAGAGGTGGCTCTGGATCCCTGAGATAATAAGAAAGAACTTAAGAGAAAGCAGCTGCTTTGTATTGATGGTCGCCTCCCTCATGGTGGAAGAAAGCTGATGGGCTTACCAATGTAGAAAGGTCACATGTACAACGGTCCAGGGCAGGCAAGTGATTCACCACAGCAAAGGCAGAAAGAGAAGAGCTCCTACAATATTATTCTTAAGTCACTAAGGCTACCTGGGCTACATTATGGTAACAATCAGTCCTTTGACCCACAAAATTCTAAAGTTAAAGCTTTATCTTTTTAGCTACAAAAAAATCTAGTTATATTAGGCTAATACCAAATAAGTTTACTGTGTCTAAATCAATAACCCTCATAGGTAGTGATTTTTCTGACAGTAATTAAGTGAATAAGGAAGAGCTCAAGTCTAATTACTATTAGTAATAATACTTGACATGTGCAATTTTCAAAGACAATTCTCAAACACTATCTCATTTTGGGTAGTCAGGACATTTATTAAGATTATTCCCACTTTACTCATGAGGACACAGGCTCAAAGAGGTAAAGCAATTTTCCTTAAGGTAATAAAGCTAAGACAGATCAGAGCAGAGATTAAAATAGAAGTTTACTGAGAACTCTTCATAGGAGGATGTTGCCACCATTTTAGAGAACCCTTTATGCCTTATTATCATATTATATCATTATATGTGGATACTATGCAAAGAGCACCATTTGGGGGCATATTATCTTCAATTATTTGGTTGGTGATAGAAATTATGTTCTTAGGCCAGGTTTCCAGTTATACATAAAGTAGGAAGATAATGAAGTAATTCTGCCCTGAGGGAACCCAAGAAAAACTGATAATTCAAAAGGAAAAAGTTCTCATCAAGTTGTTTTGCTGCCTCCAAAACAACTGCCTAATCAAAGAGCATTCAACAGGTCGCCAGCAGGATCACCTGCTTTTTGGGAAAAGAGAGAAGCTGGGAGAAATGGCAGTTTCCCATCCCTGGGAACTATGTAAGATGGTCTGTTTTTGGAATATGTTCCTGATCAGTATTTTGGGTAGATCATACTCCATTTCATGCTCATTAGATGCAGAATTGCACAAGACAATTTAAAAATATTAAATTACCAAATGATTTATCATCATTAGATCCTCACAAATGTCTTGAAAACCAGGTAAACCTGAAAGTTTACATCTCCTCCTTTTGATAAACAATGAAAAAAGTCATTGAATGCCATGCCAAAAATTACCCAAGAAGTCAATGGACGAATCAGCTCTGTACTAGTCTTCACAAAATTGGGACTCCAAGTTTTTAGGTATGCACAACCTGTTTGGATGCTCAGTCTTATAGTTTCTGGGTAGAGTTTAACTACAGGAGAAAATCAGATCTTCTGGCAGCATTTACAAGGCAGGTGCAGTCATAAAGAACTTGACTTTTGAGTTCATTGTCTCTGCCAGGACAGGTGGTATGGTGAAAGTATGGAATCCTGCCAGGCAGTCTCCAACTCAAACTTCCCTTTAGAAAACAAAGCAATAAAAATGGAAACAAGATGCCAAATTCTGTTCTATACCCTGAAGATTGACATTGCTTTAAAAATTAGGGTATTTTATGTAATAAATTTTTTTTTTTTTTTTTTTCCGGTGGTGGTGGTACTGGGATCAAAGCCAGGGCCTTGTGCATGCTAGGCAAGTGTTCTAGTGCTGAGCCACATCACCAACCTTGTGTAGTAACATTAATCTATTTGAGCACACAACTCAGGAGAAATGAGATTATGAAAATGCAATGTCAGCTGTTGGCTTCTTCCCTAATAGCTCAATTCTCTACTCCCCTATATAAACTAAACAGACACTTATTTCAGTGAATTTTATTCATATACGCCTAGTGTGAAAAAAAACCCTGTAATTTAATACTTTCACAATAGTAACATAGGCAAGTTTTGTTTACTGAGCGGAATAAAAATCTTTGGCAAATCTTGCTTACTTTATAGATTCTGCCTAACTTTCCTCGGACAAACTAGTGCACTGAAAACTTTTGATAATTCCAAAGAAAAGAAAGACAAAAACTGTAACATGTTAGTTCAGAACAGAGTGAAAATATAAAGGATTATTTCTAGTGGCAGAGACTGACAAGTGACATTTTTACCAGGTTTATCTTCAGGGTAAGCCTTTGTGACTGATGATGTGCGCTCATGACCACGAGGACACCGCAAGAAGACTCTGCTCAAGGAATCCTTGTGGGGGCACTGTATCTGCCACTATTGGAAATTTTGAGCATTTTTGGTATTCCTGGAATTCTATTTCCAACCACGGCTCTGTGGTTGTGATGAAGGGATAGGAAGAGATTGGAAGTCTTCTGGAGCAAATACTCTCTTCAGTTTATAACCACAGAGCCAAGATGAAAATAACATGAATATACTTTTCGCAGAGCATAATTTGGCCTAAATCTACCCTATCCATCATTTCATTTTTCCTAATTCTTTTTGTTGTTGTTAATCCACTCTAGGAAGGAAAGCTAGGTAATCTATAAGTGGGTTCCCCAAAAAACTTGGAAATTTCATGGATTCAGAGAAGTATATTTCAGAGAGAGCAAAATCTTTGGGAACAATGCCCTATAAGTGGCCTGAAACATAAAAATCAAAATTAAATGAAACATTGTTCTTACCCCAAAATAATTCTTAACATTATAGTCTTAATTCTTATTAAATGATAAACAGTTTGTTCAGGCCCAGAGATGAGTCTGTGATGCTAGGACATAAAGTGGTGTACCTCTTTATGCCTGACTCAATCAATTTAAATCCAAAAGCAAGTTCCTCCTTCATTTACCTGCCAAGACCCGAGTTCAGGGCCCTCAGGGTGCTGAGGTTTTCCTTTGTGGGAGAAAATGACATCATCAACACCTCAGCGACAGCAGGGAATGCAGGGAATGCTGCTCCTAACCTTGGTGATATCATCAACTGCCTGGGAGAAATCCTGAGTTCCCAAGAGTGGAAGCACTGAAGGTTAAAAAAAAAAAAAAAGTGGGGCAGTGGGGGCGGGTTATTGTTGTTTCAAGTTTATCAACAGTGTTTCCAAATATCTGGCTTTAGAAGGATGGACAATATAGGAGGAGCTTTTTCAGTAAATCTGCACCTCAAGAACCAACCACTCATGGGTTAAGTCCTGCGAGAGCCCTCAACTCATTTGTACCTTACAGTAGAGCATCCAACCAAGGAGGAATACAGTTATATTAGGCTCTCTCCCAGCTCTTCGATGAGTATATTCTTTGGGGAACTTGCTAATGTTTCAAGTTTGCATTCAAAATAAATTCTAGGCACTCACATAATCCCTCAGTCTCCTCCAAACTTTCTTTGATGTTCAACAACTAAGGACAAGGATCTTTGATTATAAAACAATTTCTTTGGTTGGAAGAAAATTCTTTGCAGGGCGTGAACAGCAGGAGAAAGAAAAGGTTTATCTGAAGTGCAAACTAGTTGGAAACCCCCTGGGGAAAGAATCTGATTCCCAGTCTTTGAGAGGAGCAGGCCTGCCTGTACAGGCTGCCTCTGCTGAAGGCCTCTAAGAAGGCGCTTTTGTGTCTTACTGTAAGGCCCTCAGCAACCGCAAGGCAGCCCCCATCTCCTTTTTCTTTTTTGCCAGTGGAAGTTTTCCAACTCTGGGGATATACAATGCAGAAAGTCATGGTTTAATAACAAGGCATAGTTACTGATCAGATGGCCCCACTTCCACTCCCCACCCCCGCATGCTTACATCCTGGAGCACTGGGTGCCTAGCCCCATGTGGGAACAGCTGCTCTGAAATCTTATCTAATAATTCAACTTCATAAAGTATGGAGTAGGATGCATTTGGTCCTAAAATATTCCTACTCCTTTTACTACTATGACCCAGACTGGATCTAGGTTATCTCTGGCTCTTCCAGGTGTTTGCAAAGGTTAGATGAGATCCACTTAGGTAGGGGTAAGTTAGTGGTAGAGGACAGTATGGTTCAATTAGGGAAACAGCCTTGATGAAGGATATAGAATATGTGTTCTCAATCCAAAGAAATTTAATTTTAAAATACAACTCTAGGGAAAGACTTCATTTTGTATGTTTTAACTGGAGCATAAAGACAGGATAGGACCAGAAGATGGAGTTCAATTAAGTGTGATGCTTTGTTCTGTTAATAAATTGTTGTGTGACAATGTAATTTAGTGAATTTTTTTTTTTTTTTTGTATCACCTACCAATATTTTTCCCCTTAGGGAACGAAATGAATCCATGTCCCTTTAGTATAGTAAGTCTATTTCTAGAATAAGTACAATTTATAAAAGTTCAGAGCTAGGAAGGATCCTAAAGATTAGTTACCCCACTAATCCCACTCCAATAGATGAAAGGTTAAGTGATTTGCTTTTCTTTTTAAAAAATATATTTTTAGTTGTAGATGGACACAATGCCCTCATTTTATTTATTTTTATGTGGTGCTGAGGATCAAACCCAGTGCCTCACATGTGCTAGGTAAGCGCTCCACCACTAAGCTACAATCCCAGCCCTGCTTTTACTTTTTAAATGGTTGTAAGGCAACTGTAGAATTTTCATATATCCAAAGAGGGCAACTAAATAATCCCAAATAATCTAATGATAATAAAATATAATATGATGCATACTATAGAGTTTACTTACTTTAATTGATAACCTAATGTTGTAATAACTTCTTATTAAGCTAAAACCAAAACATTTTAGAGAATGGGAATATCAGATATTTATGACTAAAGTCAATTTAAAAATCCTTGAAGGAAAAAAACACAAACGTCTTTGGTATTATAAACAATCTTGTTAAACAGAGATGATATTTAAACCCTCTTTACTTTCTACATAAAGGGTCTTATTATTTATTTCTTTTATGGAATTCAGTTTGTGAAAAATCAAAACCAAACCAGGTGAGATTATCAATCCAAATAAAACTTCCAATACATTGAATTTTGATGAAAGTTAAATTTACTACAGTTTAACAGGAACTTCTTGCATATTTTAGAAAGTCAGTGTGCAATTTGAAAAGAAAGCTAGGGTGTTTAGTCATTGGAACTTCAAAAGAAAATGTTATGGGTGATATTATAATGCAGGAATATTATATAAGAACTATTTTAACCTATAGTTAACTAACTGATAACACTGACAAGCTAGAAGGGATGTACAACTTGGGTTGTAGTTGTTCTCTAGCTTGAAGCTCCTTGAAGCTGGATTAAAATTTAATGTTTTGTTTAGTTTTCTTTAGTCGCAGGAACTAGAGACAGAATTGTCAGTCATTTGAATGACTCCTGAGAAAATGAAAACCAGAGCTCTAATGCACTTGGGCTTCCACCTCTCACCTTGCAGCACACATTATCTTCTGCTGTTTATCTCCTCAGCTAGACTAGACTGGGGTGTTCTCTAAATTCCTACAGAACCTGCCACAGCATATGGTACAAAATAGAGGATCCCCTGTGAAGGATCCAGGGGAGCCAGCACAGCCTCCCATCTTGGTGAGGTTCTCAGGCTAGACTTAAGAAAGAGCCTCTGCTACTTTGAGGAGATGATCCAGGGCTACAGGCCACCTGGTGTGCACAGATTTCATGGCAGATGACATATGCACCAAAGAGAGCAATGCTAAATTGTGGCAAGGTATTTTTTTGTTTGATCACTTGTTTTATAGCATGCCTTGCAGTTGACAAGGGATCAAAGAGGAAAGAAACCCTACGGCAGTCCATAATGTCTTCTAAATGGAATGTTCCAAGGGTAAATCTCTGCCCATATCTGCTTTTTAATTTCCCTGAAATGACCCAAAAATGTTTAAATTAAATAAATAAACTTTGCTAAAAATGTTGGCCAGTAAGGTAGAACAGCAGATTGGCAGTTGTTTGACTGAAATCACTAATCTCTCTGTGTTCATTTCTTCATCTACAAAATGAAAATTTTTGACTATATATTTTTTCTAGCTTGAAATTTGACACATATTTCACAAATGGAATACCTTTTCCTCTAACCTCCCTCTGCCACCAAAACTCTATTTTACTTTAGGAATGAAAACCTTAATAGAACTTAATTTCAACATAGGGCCAATAATTCACAAATATAAATAAACTTGGCCACGAGAATACTAAAGTCAGATAATCAAAAGGATTCTAAGTAAAAGATATAAAAACAAGAGAACAGAAAACCTGAAACATATAAAAGATTTTTTTAGAGTATATAATTCACAAGACTATAGAAAATGGTTTTGTGGGGAAAAAAAATGGGAGTCTGCAATTGCTTTTAGAAAACTGCGAGAAGAGCAGACATAAAATATTTAGGCCTTCAGTCTCATCCAGATTTCTACAGAATTAATGACAACAACAGTATTTCTCAAGTGTCATAATTTATACATGTATAACAGTACACTTTTGGCATGTTAGCATATATAAAATTGATGGGTACATAATAATTCAACGTGCTATTTAAAATTACAGTTGTACTATGGTCATTTTCATAATAACAGAAATGTTCTAGATTTAAAAACAACTATCTTGAAGTGTTGCCACTCTGAAGAACCACCACTGTTTTAGATTCAGGGGCAGAATTTCTAAATTATCTAATTTCCTGTCTGGAGAAATAATGTGGGTCTTTGTGCCTGCAAAGTTTAAAAATGTTAACTCTTATATCATTTTTTTAAAATATTTTTTTAGTTACAGAAGGACACAATACCTTTATTTATTTTTTATGTGGTACTGAGGATCGAACCCAGTGTCTCACATGTGCTAGGTAAGTGCTCTACCACTAAGCCACAACCCCAGCCCCTCATTTGGATTATTTTAGTGTTTCCAAATTTGCAAACTAAACACAAATTCCAAAATATTAAAAAGTATAGGGGCTGGGGTTGTAGCTCAGTGGCAGAGCACTTGCCTAGCACATGTGTGGCACTGCGTTCAATCCTCAGCATCACATAAGAATAAACAAAATAAAGGTACTGAGTCCATCTACATCTAAAATTTTTTAAAATAAATAAATAAAAAGTATAGAAGAAAAAAAATTTATCCGTGAACCATTATGTTTAGAACCCAGATAAAAGTAACAAAATGTAAGGTGGCTTATCTGTTACTTAAAAACAAACAAGCAAGGAACAATAAACCTAAGCAAAGTTTTCCATTAAAGCAAATAGAAATTTTAAGAGCCCAAGGAATCCTACCCAGGGGAAGAAATGGAAAGAAACCAAAGAGATGGAAAATAACCCAAATGAGTTTGCTTTATACCTCTGTTCTCAGAATTTGATAACCAAGTAGGGTCAAAATTATTCTACTTGTATCAAAACACATCAGAGTAAAATAACCTTTATTCTTATGGTTCTAAAGTGAAATCACCATGCTGAAGCATTGTAAGCATTTCTCAAATATATGCAGTTTCACTTAATATTTTGAGAGAATATTCCTTTACTACACACAAGCAAATCTTTGTCACATCTAAGATCAGGTCACTTTCTTATAACTGCATCATAATATTGTTGATTGTCTATGTAATATATACAAATGTTTTTATGAAATTAAGTAAACTGAGAGTAAATTAGTTCTGAAAATTTGGTTACATTGCTTGAAATAGCTGGGATTATTTTAGGATAGCAGCTTCTTCATCTAAAGTCAGATGTATCTCAGACTCTCTCAACTCACTGAAATTTCATACGAAATTGTACATTTAAGTATATATGTGTATTTTGTACATATAGTCAACTTTTATCACATTCTCAAAGGGACACACAGAAGATTAAAAATCACTACTTCATGAAATCTCAAAATCAGAACCAGGAATCACAAATTTAAGAACTAGGAAGGTGAGGTCCTTTGTACATACATACAAATACTTTATAATCAAAGGTTTAATATCAGTACCCCATAAATCTTTCTTCGAAAACCAGAATTTCCTAAAAAGCAAGGGCTGAGCTATCAAAGTAAATAAATGCTGTATAAGGAGTATCACAAATATATTCAGTACAGCTGTGTTTATGATTCTGAAATAACAATCAAGGAGATACTAGGCTGCTAGTAAGTCAAAGGAGTAAAAGAATACAGCACACTATATCACCTAAAATACTCAAAATAATTGACCTTGTACTTTAAAATGTGATGATATAAATAAATATTTCATCCTAGAGTTATCTCCCAGCTATGAGAGTTACTTAGTAACACGAAGATGTTCCTTACATTCACTTAGTATTTACTGAGTACCTACTATGTCTAAGGCATAAAGTATACTAATGTACTTTTCCAGAGATACAGCTTTGAACAAAAGCGACCAAAAGTTCTACTTTCACAGAATGTATACATACATATATATTTGGGGGGGGGTTCTGGGGATTGAACCTAGGGGTGCTTTACCACTAAGCTACCTCCTGCCCAGGCTGGACTTGAACTTGTGATTCTCTTGTCTCTTCCTTCCAAGTAGCTAGGATTATAGGCATCAGACACTAGGCAGACTCACCAAACTCATATTACAGAGGGGATACAGACAACTACAAAAGTCAAATATCATAGCATATTACTTGACAATAATTTTGTAAAGAAAATTAAAGCAGAGAAAGGGAATATGAGCCCTGGGGGAAATAGGAATAATCCTTCAGAACAAGATAGTCTAGGAAGGCCTCATTGAGGTGTATTTGACACTTAGGGGTAACATTTGGGAGATCTAAGAAGATAATATCTGAGATGTAAGTCTTTAAGTCATATCAAAAATGAATTTTTATTCTTATTCTTATACTCACTCTTTGTTTAATATCAATTTTATAAGGTACATTCAAAGTTTTAAAGTATAATATTCTTCTACACATACTAGTACAAAATTCCTCAAAGTCAATACAGACTAACAAGTGGTGATAGTGTATGTCTGTTCTAACTGAGGGACAGCACAAGCTCTGGTGACTGAAGTCAAGTGAGGGGAAGAGGAAGGAGCAGGAGAAGGTGACAAGGCAAGATCACAGTGGCCTTACAGGTCATCATGAAGGCTGATTTTTATACTAATAATTCTCTAAAGATCAATGAACAGGCTGGGGATATAGCTCAGTTTACCGGTAGAGTGCTTGCCTAGCATGCACAAGGCCCTAGGTTCAATCCCCAGCACCACAAAAAAAAAAAAAAAAAAAAAAAAAAAAAAAAATCAACAAATGTTGGTCAGAGCATTAACACACAGGGTTTTTTGAGATATAAAACTGGCAAACAGCTGTACAGTTTTGAATGAATTGTCACAATGATTCAAAAGAGGATTTCAGTAGTTGACAATGTTATCTTTTTAGGATTTCCAGAGAATTGAGTCCTCACATCCTTAGACAACTTTAAAAAATTGAATTATTCTTCTATCTCCTACAAAGCAGATTGAGTCAGCTTCTGTGTGACTCTGCTCTTGCTTTCTCTCCCCTACTATGTTTCCTCCTTTTATTAAAGTGGAATTAATGTTACCTGTTCTTATCTGGTTGTGGATATTTGTGAATCATTTTAAGCTTTTTGGAAATAAATTAGTACACAAATTCAATGGAATATCATTCCTACACTTAAAAAAAAAATACCTGTTACCAGTTCTGGGCTCCTGACATGTATAGAAATAATACATTGCTCATTTATAACATTCCCTCTTATTGTACTTAGCAATTTTAAGGAAATAAAAGAAAAAAAGAAGTTCCAATAAGCTCTTTCCAATGAACAAGACATAAAGGTATTTTACTAAAACAAAACCATGAACTCTAGGAATACTTTTAATACCACAGAAAAAATTAATTGTGGCTACTTTTTAGATTAAAAAAAAATCACTCCACATATGTACATATATATGCACTTCTGTACAAAATCAAGGAAATACACACCCCCAGAATCTGCTAAATGAACACCAAGTAGCCTGATAGGAGCAACATCCAGGGGCATTCCTCACTGAGTACTTCCTATTAATCAAAAAGATGTGTGAATTTGAATTTAAAATTTTTTCTTGGATTTTCAATATTAGGTATACAAAATGGGTACTTACAAAAGAGATACCTTCTTAACCTGAACAATTATCATTAAAAATCTTCTGCAGCTTCCTGGGCTGGGAATGCAGCTCAATCGTAGAGAGCCTGCTTAGTGTGCAGTTAGTTAGTGAAATCCTGTTTCAATCCTCAGTATTAAGGAAAAAAATAAATGCAGCTTCTCTCCTCTGGGTACCAGGTTAATGGCAAAGTCTAGAAGGCTCTAAGCAGGGATCATAGGAGGCAAGCACCTGAGAATTGCTGTGCACACACTATGTCCAATGGTGTACTTCTGACTACATTCCAAAGTCAATTGGCAATTAGTTAGATTTTCTGCACCTCCATTAATATGAATGTGAGTTGACCATATCTTCAATATTTATTCTGTACTTCTTTTAAAGACTGGCATCAAAGTAAAACTGCAAAATCACTCTGAAATCTGCATCCAAGGAACTCTAACTTGAACATTGTCAATTAAATACATGCTATTTCAGGGTTTATTATTTCAAGTTCTTCTCTTAGTGGTCATCATAGGCTGTTTTAAAATGAAGAGAAAGTTAACGAAATGTAGATACTGAATAAACATTCTGATTTCCTCATATCTTTGCAAATGAGAAGCAAAATGAGAAAAAATAGAATAGAAATTTTTAAAAGGTAGCAGGATGTCGTGTATTCTGGATCAACTCAGACAATGGTACACATCATTTTCACTCCTTTCTACTTTGGAAATAATTATATAAAGCCTACTGTGCTGTTCTAGTCACTCAGAACATGTCTAGTGACATTCTTAGTCATACAGAAATTAAGAGCTGGAAAACGACGGGCTATGCAGTTTGCAGCTATACCACTTTCTTGCCAATACTAGTTAATGCCTTGGCAAATATCAACATTTAAGTCCTCAGTTTCCTTATCTGTAAAAATGTGGAATTGAAAAGCACTGAAACTTTTTCTATCATGAACTTATTAAAAGAATCTAAAGAGCTAACAACAAAAGCACATAGAATCAGTTTGGTACCTGTTATGTTTCAATTTCTTAATTTCACAGGCAAGGAATCTAAAACCTAGAAAGGTAAAAACTATTTTGTCACAAATCACAGAACTATTTAATGGCAGGGTCAGAACTGAAAGTCAAGAACCTGGGATTGCAGTTTAGACATTTTGTCAACTATAGTTTGCTACACAGGATTACCTAACTCTGGCCCAAAATCTAATTGCAAAGTTTCAGGGCCTGACTACGAAAAAAGTAAAAATTCAAAGATGGAATAATTATGCATTGACTAATAAGTAAAATTAAGAGGCAAGCTGAGACATCTTGTAAAGGGGAATTTGTCTAGGAGGTGTTGTTCATTGCTACTGGCCAAATGTGAAACCACCCAGCTCCCACTGTAGGTCTGCAGCCTCAGGGCAGTACATTCTAATCTTGATCATAACTTTATCCTGGAGTCTAAGAAAATCCAGGACAACCAGCTGAGCAGGAAGAATGTGATAGTTACGGAGTTGGTGACCTCTCTTGGGCTACACTAGGATCCTCTTAGTTTTTGCTCTAAGAAGAAAGGAGATTAATTTTGTGTTGTCCTTGTAAATAATATTTACAAATAAAGAATAAATGACTATAATCATTTTTAGAATTAGCAGCAATAATATTACTAGAAGTAATAGAAACAAACATTGATAAGAGGTAAATAAGTCAGAAAACTGAAAATGAGACAAGGCATAAGCACCAGCATGTTTTCCATCTACAAGGGTATAAACAACAAAAAAGAGAACATATTCAAATGAATATAAAAATAGTAAGCAGTTGTAATCACTATCATGTAGTCCTTTTAATCAGTCACCACCAAGAAAGGAAGAGATTAGGAACATTTTCTTGTCTTGTTTTTTGATGGCTAGTAAGAGAAATACTAGCAGGAGAAGGCTATCCTAAATGTACAAATTGAGTAGAAAACAAAAGGAAAAAAAGGTAGAAAAAAATTAAAGGGGAGGAAGGGACAAAGATTTTGACAAATGTAAAGGAAATCTATGAATCAGACACATTAAAGACAATGGCAAACCAGTTTGGAGATTTGAAATGATATGATAAAGTGAAGAAAAAGCTTTCGGGCAAAATAGAAAGTAACACAATTTGGTTAGGACTAAGGGAGTTTTGGAATGGAAAAGAAAAGATTCAGAAATAGAAGAATATATAACAAAGGCAACATTACCTCTTTCATTTTAAATTCTAGTACTTTCAGAAGAATATCAAAATTTAAAACTTACACCTTATAAAATGGAGAGTACTGTTGGCAAAGAAAAATCCTAGCACAAGAGAGTGAGGGATAAGAATCATTGCTTCTTGGCTTTCAATGCTCTTGTATGTATAGCCATTGGACAAAGTTGAGACAGACAAAATTATGTTAGAAACAATTCTACAGTCTATTTTATTATTAAATTGGAAGCACACTGTCAAAGGATGTATCTCCCTTTGTCTAAGGAAAGTTAAAAGTTTATATAAAAAAAATCTAGTTAATTTGGTTCCTATGAGGTTGTATATATCCTGAATTAACTAAGCAAAATGTAAAGAAAGGTTTAATTTTCAGAAACTCTCTGAGAAGTCCAGAAACCACAATGTTATACTTTAAAATTTTTTTTTTAATTCTTTTTTTCAAATCACTGTTTTCATACCTTTAAATTTCCTAGCACATAACACCCCAATTTTATAAAAATCTGACTCCATCTTTGGAGATGACCAATTTTAACAGGCAGCTAGAATAATTTGTAGGTAGGAGGATACATAGAATTATTCAAAATTTATCAAAGTCAATACAGAAGACTATCTTTAGATTTGTGACATCAGGATATAGCTAGTCATCAAGAAAGCCAAAGTACTACAAAGCACAAATGTAGAAGATATAAACAGATCTTCAGTTAAATGGAAGGCTTGGTTAACCACAGTTGAGTAAACCTGAGTTGCATGTAATCTGATAAGAAACAAACAGCACAGATTCTGGAAGTGTAAACCATGTGTCCCCAACACACTAGAGTTCTTTGAAAGAGTTAATCAAATGGTGGATAAATAAAAACCAATGCCTACAATACAAAAAGTTGTTTTCTGTTTTTTTTTTTTTAAATAAAGTTTCTCATAAAAGGCGATTAAAAAAATTTAGTAACCGATGTGGATTAAATTAACACGAAATAAAACAGGACCAATACTAAACAATAGATTAACATGCAGTAAACCAGTACCAATTCTGAATGTGTACAGAGACTAATATTAGGTTAACATAAAACTTATTAATGACCAGAAGAGGTCAGAATGGACAGAAAAGCTGAAGACTGAAAATTGCTGCTGTTGTATAACTGTCCAGGATAAAGTCTGAAGGTCCTTGCTAAGATACAGTAAAATTCCCTCCTTGGAAAGTAAAGAAGAAACACTTAAAGTATACTGATAGGCTCACAGAAAAAAAAAAAAGATTAGCAATATTTGCTGGAGTGAGAAAAAGGGCAAAACAAGAGAGAATGATAAATATTGATAAAATAAAGGAAGGCAAACAGAATGCCAACTGGTGCTTCTTATTTATCTGTTCCTTTATGAAAATTTTATGTAGAGCTTTATGATAATAGAAGACTAGAAGTTTAAAATAAAAGAGAAAACTAGTTTAAACAGCATATAATCAACTCATGAACATGCTATCAAAAGACATAAGGTGCGAAGCTCCCCAAAACTTCAGATATACAAAAATATGACTTTATAGAACATTATATATGCTAAAGGTTAAAACAGAGCACACACTTCATGCTTCAGGATATTAAGGAGGCAAGGTGAGGAAGTTTCCTTCCAATGGTTACATTCTAAATGATTTATTATTTCAATTTTTAAGTATTCCCAATTCCATTCTAGAGTCCAAATTAAATGACTGACTTCCTATCCAAAAAATTTTAACACCATTTTTTTCAGATATATTCTTCTTTCCTATTTATTTTTCTAAATACCAGAACCTTCCATATCACTCAATTTTTCTTCTAATTCATTTATCCCAACTTCAAAATACTGCCAAAGAATGTAAGGAAGAACTACCAAATCACATACTTAACAACCTGGTGTTTGGAAAAGAATTCTATAATTTTTTGTTTTCCTACCTTCTTTCTCTAATAGATGAAAAATTAAATTACTTGGTTCTGTTTATAGTCCATACATATCATAAATAAAAAATCTGAGCTGGATACTGAGATTGATCATATTTAAGAACATTTTAACCTGTGTCCAAGAGCTATAGCAAGATGTGACATTTTACAAAACTTTTTATCAATCAGCAATACCATTTTATGGAATAAGACAAGAGAATGTCTATTAAAAAGGTACAGTCCCACTAAGCTCTGTTTCCACTATGGGGAATGAGCAATTGGTCTATGAAAAGCTATGGCCCCAGTCAGTTCATAAATTTGACACATAAGAAACAATGTGAATGAGTTCAGGCAAAATTCACAGTCCGAAAGCCTAAGCAACTGTGTCTGAAAAACTTTGTGGGTCCATAAAAAAACAGATGTTAAAATTTTGAAAATGATAAAATTATGTATGGGTAAGACCAAAAGGATCAGGAGGAAGGTTTACACTTTAAGTCCATTTTGTAATCCAGTCCTCTCCATTTTGGGCTTAGCAATAGGGTGCCACACGTGGTATGAAGCCAGCCGTAGCATTCAAGCTTGACTGAATTTTAAAAGTGACACTGTATTCAAATATGCTTCGAGGGCAGTCTAGAATTTCAGGGTGCTGCTGACCATTAAAATCAACCACCTTAGTGCTCACCTCAGATTCTAACAGGAGGTAAACTACAATCCTCAGATTAATTTATATAAGCCCACATATTTCGTCTATCAAAAAATAGTCCCAGAATATATCACTTGTGAAGAAAGGTTTTATTATGTGTACCTAAAAAGGCAATGAGGTACCAGTTAAAAATAAACAAATAATCTCCTAAAATAAAGAATTTTTATATTTCTTCTTGAGCATAAAATAACTTGCTTTAGAATGCCAATAAAGCAATATCCTTAAGAGATGGAACAAACAGAAAGCTAAGCAGCAGAAGCCCTTGTATGGTATTTGGTTTGGGAGACAAAAGAAGAAAGGCATATTTCAAACAGATGGAAAGTGAAATATAATAAAGTTATACTTGCCTGCATTAATTTTCCTTCTGCTGGAGTTATTTCAGCAACACCAGCAAACACACCTTCCAAAGTGAGATTCAGTTTTCCTGTAGGGTCCATTTTCAAGGGGATCACTCTGATAATAGCTTTCTGCTCTGCTGATCTTTCAGACTCCACCGCTGCTGCCAGTACCAGTCCTGTGCGTCCAAAGCCTGCCTGCAGGGTAGCCATCAGCAGCCAGGGCCAGAGGGCAGCCAGCTGCAGCTGGTGGCCACCACTCATGCTACCAGCTGCAGCAATGCACTTCGGCCATACATACTGCTTCCACTGGCTAACACCAAGTACAGGTTCTCAGATCCAGGCAAATGCAGGAAGAGAGAATTTATGCTTCAGTTTCAGAAAGACAAGTCATAGTTTTGACCTTTCCTTTCTCTACAGTATATTCCCAAGAACAGGTGGCATTCCTGATGGGCAGAGAAGACAATGTTTTCAGCCCACTTCTGCAGCAGGTATGTCATTTTCTTCCATTTTCACTCTGACTAGCAAAGAAACCACCACTTCTCTTTGGAACTTCCAACTTTGCTTGAGATTGAATGTCACATTATGAATTTTTATTATGTCAGATCACTTGGTGTTGGTCTTCCATATGCATCAAGTTGCCAAGGCACTAACCCCAATGTTGATGAACAAAACAAGGCAAAGTAAACAGCTAAGGCCATGCATCAAAGGTGAGAGTGAAGAACTCCAGCTCAGACAATGGAGTGATGGCCCTTTTAAAGCCACAAAATGTATCAACTATAAATGATTAAAGACCACAGGAGATTTGTTTTTTAACAGGGGAAGAGATGGAATGATAGAAAAAATTTCAGGTCACACCTTGAGGGATGTCCAAAGATGCTACAGCATAAAATCAGAGAAGTTTCCATGTTAAATTGAATTTCAGTGTAGCCCAAAGTTCTAGGTCCATTGAACTTAAATATTTTTCATAAATCTGAACATACTATAATTTTTTATGTGTTCTACCAAAAGTTGCCTATAAATTAGGTGCTAACTTATATATCTTCACACATTACAGGATAACCCTGAACATCACAACTTTTTCTAACTTTCAAAATTAGAATATCTGAAAAGGGTACAGTTTCCAATTATCTTTCCCAGTTAAAATTCATATTTATATCTCCATTTTCCTTTCTCTCTTAGGAATTCCAAAGTTTATTCTCCAACTTGGGAATGCCAAGCACTTTGATTTCTCATGAGATGCTTTGGGAAACTAATATCCAGATCTTATAATTCATAATTTTCTAGGTTCATAAGAAAAACAAAGGACTATTCCTAACACATTTTCAAATTCCTTGAGGGGATTGGAGAATAAAAGATAGGGGGATTAGGAAGGTGATTAGTCACAGGCTTTAAGTAGAACACCCTGAAAAAAATACAATGAAGCCTGGGTAGATCTGTGCTATTTGTAGGCACATATAAGAATTTGGGTCTTTGTATAAACACAGAATATGATTTTTAAATGTGTACCCTTAAGTAAACATAAGTGCACTTCACCCACAAAGCCCGTCGTGTTCCGAGGTCAAGTTTAAAAATCATATAAAGTCTTCAAAATAAGTGCTGAAAAGCTAAGCAACTGAGCAGGAACCTGTTATACACAGATTCTTTTCTTTTGCTGAGGCAGAGGGAGGGAAAAAAAAGAATTTCAAAAGAAATCTGCAAACCTGTTGCGCTGTTGGGCCCACTGGAATCCACGGGGGCGACAAATTCAATTATGCTTTTATAGATCCTGCTCAAAAAGGTTTGAACTGCTTAACCAAGTACAGCTCATTCTTCCACCTTCTTACTCTGCAACCAAACCAAGTGCCCCATACTACAGGTAGGAGACGAGAAATTCCGCAGTCTGAAAAAATAATCCATGCAGATCAAAGGCAGAAACTTATTCCAGGGTGAGAGCTACTGTCCCCAAGAATTCTAAAAATACTTAAAGACGATCCAAAATCATTTCTCAAATCTCCTTTCTAACAAGTTCTTTTTCTTTCCGAACAGCATATTAAATAATCAAATCTTGAAAGAGAAAAGAAGCACAAGTAGCAAATACATCAGCAACAATTCACTACCAGAAACAGAAAATCCCAGAGGGAGAAGGCAATATCTCTGAATCATGGATGGACTTGGGAAGTTCGGAAGGATTCGACTGCTTCCCTTCCAGAAAGACAACTCTGGATCAACTCCCTGGAGCAGGAAGCCTGTGGTTTGTAATTGGTGTTCTACTTCTGACTCCCTCCCCTGGGACTGCAATCACGCTCTCTACCTGCTGACAAAGTGAGGGTGGAGCAGCTAAAGGCAGCCACCCCCACTCGGCCCTCCTCCTCCTCCCGATGCGCACACACCACACTTACTTAACCAGACACGTTCTCGCTCTCTCTTCTCTCTCTCTCTCTCTCTCTCTCTCCTCTCTAGTCCTCTGCTCCCTCTAGTGAGCCACAGCACAACTGCATCCAATTCAGTCCTTGAAACCTTTCTCTGGGTAAGCAAGTAAGTTGGGGCCACTGGAACATATCCAAGCAGATTCTGCACCCAACAGAGCACAGGTGGTGGAATGAGGAAATAAACAGAAAAAATAAAGAAACTCCAAAAGATAAAAGAACGGACACAAGGTTTTTCAAATATAAGTTCAAAGGGATTTCTTTCTGGTCTTTCCGGGTTTTAGTGTCTACAAATGGCACAAAGCCAGAATAAAGTGATCCTGTACTATAGTACTTACTGATTTATTGCTGTTTAGATCTGTTACCCTGGGAATAATTCTTCCCCTTATATGCATAGCTTTTCTTCAGCTCTTACTAATTCAAATTCAGTAGCTCTGTCTAAACTATGCCTCTATGAAGCTTTCAGATCAGGTTGATGTCAGAGTCTGGAAGCCAGCTGTGATTTTCTTCTCACATCTCTGAAAAGTGAAATACTACTATAAATCAGACCTCTGCCCTCAGTGTAAGATTACAAGAAAGTCTATCATTAATATAAACTAAAGGTAAAATATGCTTAATGAGAAGAATGTAAGCAAAAAGAAAACTAATTTTCAGCTAATTACCACATTCATCAACTATAATCCTTATACAGTACTTTGCCATTAGAAAAATGCCAGTTTCTAACATGTTTGTAATATTTGAATTTTCAAGTTCATCAGATAATATTTGATGGTAATTTTTGGACTGTTTACAAAAACAGTTTATTTTGGACTGCTGACAAAAACCTTCCAAATTGTATCAATAACAACAATGTGAATACAGTTAACCCTACTGAACTGTATACACTTAAAAAAGGTTATGATAAATTTTACATTCTTTGCCTCATATACAAATGAACCTCTGTTTAGTCATCTATAAACTTGTGGATAATAATTGCATTGTAGGTTTGTTGTAAAGATTAAATGACATGCCTCTGAAAATAAGAAGTTTAAGTGGCCTATTTACCTTGCATGTTCTTCCCCTATAGAAGGTTTCTGAAGACGGTTTCAGAATTTTAGACTTAATAACTAGCCTGGAACATAGATAGGTTCTATAAAGTAAATTATTTTTTTTAGTACTGGGATTGAACTCAAGGGCACTCTTTCACTGAGCTATATCCCCAGTCCTTTTAATTTTTTGAGACAGGGTCTCACTAAGTTGCTGATGCTGGCCTTGAACTTGCAATCCTCCTGCTTTGGCCCCCAGAATTGCTGGGATTAGAGGTGTGCACCACATACCCAGTTAAAGTAAATTCTTAATTTAGCACTTTTTTCTCTCCTTTCCAAACCTTAAGAACATAAGGCAATATAGATCTTCGGCAGCTCCTTTCCTAAGAAATACCAAGCACTCTAATTCTGGAGAGAATTTTGTGTGTGTGTGTGTGTCTCCCCATCCAGGGGTACTGGGAATTGAACCCAAGGGCACTCCATCACTGAGCTACATCTCCAGCTCTTTTTATTTTGAGTCAAGGTCTCACTAAAGTGCTAGGGTTAGTCTTGAATATGAGATCCTCCTGCTTCAGCTTCCAAATAGCTGGGATTACAGATGTGCACTGCCATGTTTGGATGCTAAAGAAAATTTTAAAAAATCTATTATCGTGTATTTTTTATGTATGCCATGTACTTATACAGCATAAATACTGAAAATGCACATTATTATATATCATTGATATATGCAAAATTATACTGACAGGTAAACTAAAAAAATTACCTACAAGTGGACTTGGCCTCATCTTTTCCTGCTTGAAACTTACAAAGAAAATAATCTAATAGTTAATATACACTTAGTTGAAAAGAAAAGAAAATTACAAATGTGACTATTACCCTCCAACTGTCTTCTCTGAGGAAACCCTGAGATCTGGAAATGAGGGTGATAAGTATCATGAAACTGGGAACCTTGAGATAGGCAGGATCAAGTCAAACAGCTCTATGTAGTTTAGTTTACTGATATCATGTGTTTATTTAAGTCACCAGAATTGACAAGCAAGAGAAATTATTCCCTGGATTCAAAATTAAAATTATTCCTCAAAGTTTAAAAGACCACAACACTTTCCCACAGATGTCATAAAGATGGTGTTTATGTGGTAATCAAAAGTCCATCTCACCGACATCTACCACTTAATTTTAGACATGAGACACATCATCCTTCAGGATCTACTTTTCCATGTAAACTAACTAAACCTACTAAAGACTATTCATCCTTTTCCAAAAAACTAGTTTTCTGTAAAACACATCTAAGAATCGCCCTTATCTTTATTGGCATATTAAAAATTCAATCTCTATTCAAGTGCAAATGAAAAAAAAGTCAGGATAACTTGAAAAAATCAGATTCTTTGAAAAACAGAGTATATTCTATTTTGAACTTTACTAGAATTATTAATGGTTATAATGATTGAGTTTCCTATTTATCACCAATAAAACAGTAAAAACAAGCAAGACACAAGTCTAGTTGGAACACTCACTTTATTGTTGACTGAAATCGGTGCATAAGGTGCTGAAATACTGAGGTGCTAGTCAGGAACCTTGTTAGCATGTGTCAGACCCTACTGGCTAATTCACATGTAGATTTTATTTTACTTCTTGCCATTTTGTCCAAGTCATTGATGATAGCTTTATTTGATAAGTACCAGGCATGTGAGTATAGCAGGAGATCCAGCTCCTTAGTCTGTTGTATTCATATATAAAAAAGTTTGGAAGGTTGATCAAGGCATTTCATTAATTAAGCCTTAAAACCATTGAAACCAAATCTATGCCAAGGTTCCTGCTTGACACATGTTCCTCAAATGATATTATCTCTTTCAACATATATGAAGCTAAGAAAGGCATATTGAAGGGAAGGAGTATCACTTAAGACGGTTCACCAGCTCTTCAATATGACAGAGAAAAGCAACGTTCTCTCATTAGGAAGTAGGGTCTCCTCTTCATGTACTCTGCCAAAATATACAGCCTAGCCAAAAAATGAGGATGTCTTGATAATTTGTTCATCTTTTAAGCCATGCTAATAAAGATGAATAAATGCCCACCAGGTGGACATCAGCTAGTCTCATCAGAAAAACCAGACAGGGTCTCTTTTCAGAACTTACCATCATATCTTAACTGAGTCACTGCAGAACAATACAGAGCTCACCCTTTTCCAAAAGAGCCAAATCTCTGTAACACTTCTAGGGCTTGACATCATTGGAAAGGCACAATCCAATATAAGAAATGAATTGTTACATCTACAATGTCTAGCATAGTATTTACATCATATCACTAAATGCCTTTTTCATTAGTTTCATACTCCTAGGCTTTCCTTTAGTTTACTAGGAAAACTAAGGCAGAATACAGTAAGAAAAGTTCTAGTCAATTTAAAAGACTTTAAATCAGAAAGGTTTTTGCTGTCATTGGACGGACAAATAAAGGAACAACCACGGAATAAGGACATTTTAAGATGTCCTTTCCATAACAGTCCCACAATCCTACTACTCAAATGTAGAATCCTATACAGGGGATTATTATAGTCCATCCCACTATCCAAAATTCTCTCAGAAGCCCAAACCAGATATAAACAGAAAAAATATTGGAGCATAGCTTCTGGTAAATGACAACTAATCAGATTTCCCCCAAATTTGTACACAAAACCTTATAAATGAGGATTTGTACTTGCTGAATGTAAAAATCTAAAATAAGAAAACACTATGTAAAAATCTCTTAATGCTTGTTCACACATTGTACATTCCCCTTCAAAATAAAAATATTACACATGCATCCTTTATCCTCTATCCTGTAATATTAATAAAAATAAAGCTTTAAAACCTTTAAATCTACCAGCATTTATGAATACAATTACATTAAACAATTTAAATATTTTTCGTTAGAAGACATTTAAGTAAGTGATATTAACAAAACCTTACCATTTATGACAATGTATCATTAAAATTAAAGAAAGATATGAAAATAGAAAAATGCTCTCATTAATATAAAAGAATCAGGGGCTGTTAAGTGTGATGGATGGTCTAAGTCCGGATGCCTTGCTCTTGAAACAGAATGCTAGGTTAGGAAGTAAGAGAATTTCCTGGTTAATCACTTGGAAAATTAGCTCTTTACCAGAACTTCTTCCCTGGAATTCCTGACCCATTTAGACCTGTGATCTCGGTGACCTCACGTGTCTTTGTTTTTCTCACAATCTTCTCTGAAAGGATCACACTGTGACTTGAAATAGATAGACTGAACTCCCCACTGGAGTTGTGCTGACTACCGTTTGAGAGTGGCAAGACAACTCAGCACGTACACATTTTGCTCCAGTACCATAGATGCAGCAGTTTTTAGATGCTTCTTCACTGTAACAGAAGGCCAGGACTTTTCATTTGAAAGGGATCTGGGCAGCAAAAAAATGGCTGCTAGATGTTTAGTAGTTTGTCAAGGTAAACAATCTGAACTGAACAGTTGTAGTAAATACCAAACTCCCAATTTTCAATTAACAAAATTCTCAATTAACAAAACAAAAAAATACTTTTTTCCTTAACAGAACTGAAAAAATCCCAACAGTGTGTCATGTGCAAGACTAGTCTGCCTCCAGCTACGGCTAGTGCACAATGTCACATTTGTCATCCATTCCTCACTCTTTTAATTCTTCCTCCTTTGGAAAGTGCTCCTGCTTGCAGGCCACGTCCACCAGCAGATGAAGATCTAAAAAGAAAGGATTATTTACTCACTCTCAGCCTCTCAGACTACAGAGTTCTATAGACAAGTCTTCAGATTAGAACAACTTGTCTATGTTGCAGCTGTAGAATTGGGTCTAAAATTACATTTTCTCCCCGGATTCACAATTTTAGAGCATTCCTGTAACTCTAAAGCATACTGATGCAGCACAGTTGTAAACCCAAAGAGATCAACAAAGTTTAAAGTTTCCCTCCTTCTCAGTGGTAAGGCCAAGCCTCTTTTCAATACAATTGTCTTTTATTATAAATGAAAAAAAAAAAAGGAAAATGTGAAAGAAATCAAAGTGGAAAACACACACACAAATAAACCTCTTTTCTTCCATGCTGTATAAACAGCTGGGTGGGTTGTAGAAATATGAAAAGGTAATGCCTGCAGAAAAGCAATGTTAAGTAACTGCTACTTTTCCCAAGTAGATTGCCTCTGTTATGGTTTGGATGTGAGGTGTACCCCAAAAGCTCGCGTGTAAGACAATGCAAGAAAGTTCAGAGAAGAACTGATTGGGTTATGAGAGCCTTAAACCAATCAGTGAATTAATCCCTAGATGGGGATTAACTGAGTGGTAGCTGGGGGTGGTATATTAGGGGTGTGGCTTTGGGGTATATATTTTGTATTGTGCAGTGGAGTCTCTCTCTACTTTCTGGTCACCATGTAAGCTGCTTCCCTCCGCCACTCTCTTTTCCCATGATGCCATCTGCCTTGGCTTAAGCCCTGAGAAATGGAGCCTGCTGTCTATGGAGTGAGACCTCTGAAACCATGACTCCTCAAATAAACTTTTCCTTCTCCACAGTGGTTCTGGCTGGGTCCTTTTAGCCACCACAGCAAAAAAATCTGACTAAAACAGCTTCCATAAAAAATTCCCACTTACTGACACAGCTAAACTCCTATAAAAACACCTAGTTAAACTGTATGTGAGAAAGAAGTCATGCTCTCATAGAGATTAAGAGGTAGAGTTGTTCCTGAAGCGTGGAAGGGAATGCTGGGCACCATGGCACATGCCTTTAATCCCAGGGATGAGGAGGCTGAGGGAGGAGAACTGCAAGTTCAAAGTCAGTCTGGGAAACTTAGTGAGACCCTGTCTCAAAATTTAAAAAATAATAAAAAAATAAAAACAAATAAGTGAAAAAGGATAGGATGTAGGATGTAGCTCCGTGATAGAGTATCCTTGTATTCAATCCTCAGTACCAGACCAAAAAAAGACAGTGGGGAGAAGCAAAAACTTGACCTCAAGCACAAGGTTCTGCAATATAGGAGAGCTATAAGCTTCTCTACAGTTTAGATAATTACAGTAACAATAATAACTGTAATATATTTATATAAAATCTTTTTCTTCAAGTAGTTAAAATGCATTATAATAAGATCATCTAGTCAATCCCGAGGAGTAAGTATATAACTAGGAGGTAGAACCTCTAAGCTATTATGTGGCTAGTGGTTTCCACACCTCACTGCCTACTGGAATCTTTGGGGATCTTTAAAAAACAAATGATGCCTGGGGCTCCCACCTCCAGACATTTTTATTTAATTGATAAGGAGTGTGACCTATGCATTAGGATTTTTGAAAGCTGACTAAAAGATCTGGAAGTAATACCTAACAATGCTTGTTTTTAAAAAACATTTTTTTAGTTATAGATGGAAACAATACCTTTTATTTTATTTATTTTTATGTGGTGCTGAGGATGGAACCCAGTGCCTCACACATACTAGGCAGGCACTGTACCACTGATCCACAACTCCAGTCCTAACTATGTTAATTTCTAAACACTTCAGTTCCATATTAGAACAAGGACAGGCCATATGGTAATAGAAAATACTAAAATAAGATTCTGGGATATGAATAGATCCAGTTGTAACCCTAGGTTGAAAGCAGAGTAGAAATTCTTAATGACAAAGATTAAAAACTATTACAGCTACTATAGATCTCAAATGGGGAGGTGAACTGAACAGCAGCATCAGCAATAACAAACCTCTTGTAATGATGGGGCTTAAAAAGATCAAATAGCACTTGACTGCATAGTTTCTAATAACATTTAAACATAGTAACTTTATTAAAGTGAGATTCCTTCATTAACAACTGCCAATCAAGGAATGTACAGAAAGCAATAAAAATCTAAGACTTACTCTATTCTAGCCTGGTACTGCTAGAGGTTGATGTCTTCCCTCAAAAGAGAGTCTTACATGTTCACAGAGAAGATAAAGATTTGGGAAACAGCAGCTGAGTTGGCTTGAGAGGTGAAAGGCCTCTAGGGACAAGAGCACTGCATCTCCTTGTTTGGGAATGTTCATTTCTACTTGAAAGCACTCTTTAGGGTTTTGAGGTTATTGCCTTGATGAAATTCTCATCTATAACTCAACAGCTACAAAATGGGAAGTCTTTTTTAAGAAATCAATTGAACTTTGCTTTTAAACATTCAGTTTCCCTTAGTTATAAAATTACACATCCTATCAGAACATAAGAAAGTATAGCTTCCACAATGAGATTAATATGTGGATATAACCAGTTTGGGGTAATATTGTAGAAATTGGAGGGGCATGATGGAGCCTAATATTCTTTACTTCTTGATATCTTTGATCTAAAAGGCATTTTCCTTAAGTCAACATGTGCTCAAAAGGCATGTTAGTGACTGTGACCAACAATCTCCTTCTAACAAAATACACATCATTGAAACCACTACAATTTGATACTTAAACAACTTTAAGTCTCATTAAAAAGAAAAAAAAAAGTTGGGTTAGGTATATGTAACTCAAGGGTAAAGAACTTGCTTAGCACAGGGGCCCTGGGTTCAATTCCCAGCACCCCGCCCCCACATCCCCAAGTCAAAGGAAGTTTGAAGTATGAGAAAATGCCCCATTACAAATAGTAAAAAGTTTTAAAAATAATTTAGCTATAGAAGGACACAGATACCTTCTGGAATACAGGATGCTTCTGTTCAATTATTGAGAAACATGAAATTCTAACAGTTATGTTAGAATCACAAAACTTCCAAGTTTGCAGACAAAGTGGTATTTAGAAATTATTTTATTAAGTTCATTTATTTTAACCACAAATAATTGCTTTGAGAGTTGGAATCTTATTAATGGGAGATACTCAGTGATAGTTAAAACTTCAGTGCTACTTTAGGACTTTCATATTTGGTCTCTATCATTAAAAATTTAACCTTGAAATTTATCTATCAAGAGAAAAAAGGTTTGCTCATCTAGGAAAAATAAAGTACTACTCCATTTTAAGCTCTCCCACTCACTACTCTCTTACGGGCTACTTGGGGTTGTGAAAAGATCAGAAACTAAGGAGAAGGAACTTTTAATACAGGATTGGTAAATTTTTTGTAAAGAGTCAGACAATGATTAATTTTAGGCACTGTAAGCCTAAAATTACTCTATCACTGGTATGAAAGTAGCCATAGGCAATGTGTAAATGAAAGGGCATATCTATGTATTCCAATAAAATTTTACTTATGTATATTGAAATCTGAATTTCATATAATTTTCATGTGTCATGAAATGTTCTTTTGATTTTCCCCCAACAATTAAAAATAATGTAAAAACCATGCTGTTTGCAGGCCATGTACAAACAGGCTAGATGTGGCCCATGGGTCAGTTGATTATCAACTCCTGTTGTAACAACACACATTGGGAGTACAATCAAAAGAAATTTAACCAAAACATGAGTTATCAAGTTGAATATTATTATCGTAGTTCTCAAAAAATTATATTTTCTCCAAAGAAGATATACAAATGGCCAAAAAGCACATGAAAATTGTGAAATTTAGGTTTTACAAAATGCAAACCAAAATCACAATGAAGTATCACTTCACACTATTAATACAGTACCAATAATAATTTTTAAATGGAAAATGACAAGTATTAGTAAGGATGTAGAGATACTGGAACCCCATACAATACTGACAGGAATATAAAATAGTTCATTCGTTAAGGAAAATACATTTAGAAAATGTATTTGGTGGTTCCTAAAAAAGTTAAAGAGGCCATTTCAAAATACTGCCAAGAGGGCTGGGGATGTAGCTCAGTTGGTAGAATGCCTGCCTTGCAAGCATAAGGCCCTGGGTTCAATCCCCTGCACTGCAAAAAAAGTAAAATAAAATAAAAATGCTGCCAAGGTCTTAGGACCTACAACTGCCACCCACCTCTCCCATGCTCAGAGGGGAAGCAACCCTCAGGGCAGCTATAAACTTTGTCAACGCACTATAATTTCTTCACTGTCAAAATGATATCACATTCCACCTCTGCCTAGTAGTCAACATCTGACAGTGCTTTCAGGATCTCTTTAGAACTAATCACTAAAGTATGACTTAAACTGCTACTCTTGAAGATTTTGCTAGTACCAGGTACCCAAGGAGAAATGATCACTATTAATGTACTATGGAGGCCAGTATATAATTAATGGTGAAGCAGTTCATGATCAATAGGAACAGGCAATGGTATACTGGGTGGAAATCTTTTGGGAAAACTACTTAGGATGTCTGAGCTTCTGGGAAAGATCCATGCCTTCTCTATGATATGCTAAGGAAGAATCACTGCTACTACAGATGCTGTTCAGACTCTCCCTCTTGGCATAGGATCACAGTATGGATATTCCAAATCAAGACCAAATGAAGCAAAGTGCAAAAGAAAGTTCAAGAAAAAGAGCCAAAGAAGGTGATAAACCCCACACTTTCTACCTCAGAGCATAAACACAGAAATTCTACAAGAAGTAAAGGTTCAACAGAAAATTTAACCCAAGATGAGACATGTAGGCTGGACTTAGGATTTGAGGAGTGGGATGAAGTTGGTTTGCCTTGGTGGTTTTTAGGAAATCTAAGAAACAATGATACACCTATAAGTAATGGCTCAAGATATAGGTACTACCATTGTTTCAGAAACTACAGATGATTTGTGTTTTTTAAAATGAGTATTCAAGTAGTTAGGTGTTGAAATAAAAGTTGAAGTTCCTCATATTTAATGAGCAAGTCAAGGAAGCAGAGAAAGTGACTGACAAAAAGATGATTGAAGTGGGAAAGAATGATGACTTTGAGGGCTCTAAGTCTTAAGTGATGATGCTGATATAGAAGTTACCTCTGAGGTTTGAACATCCAGGAAAAGTTCTTCTGCACTGGCCACATCTTTAGATGTTACAATCCCAACAGTACACTTGTGTTGAAGAATGCCATTTTTTCCTGTTTCTATTTTATGTCTTGTTAGAGGTTTTTACTGAAATTTTAGAAGGGAAAATAATAAGTCGATCTAATCCTCTCTCTACCTTGGAAAGGATGACCTAAATGTGTCCACTGAAATTCTATGCCATCAAAATTCTTTGACACGACACAGTGAAGACACAGGAATATTCAAAGTAGGCCTGCATTACTTTTTTCCCACTAAACACCTCTCTGTAAACCCAAGGACAGACTAGTAGACCACCTAATTCTTGTTCAGTACAAAATAATTTTGTCAGTATTTTCTTAAAAAAAGCAAATGGAAAACAGCTTCGTTTCCACATAGATTAATATTAATTAAGGGATACTGAAGAAGATTTGGTATTTGAAAAAAAAAAAAAAAGTAAAGATAGTATGACCATGTGATGCAATAATTCCACTTCTAGATATATACCCCAGGAATGAAAAACAGATAGTCAAACAAATACTTGTGCACAAATGTTCATAACAACACTATTCACAACAGGCAAAAGGTAGAAACAGCCCAAATGTCTACTAGCAGATAAATGGATAAGCAAATCATGGCATATACATCATGGCATATACAATCTAACATCATTTAGCCAAAAGAAATGAATACTGATACACATGCTACAAGGTGGATGGACTTAAAAATACTATGCTAAGTGTCCCAAACCAAACATAAAAGGTCACACTGCATGATTCCATTTACAAGAAAAATTCGGCATAGGTAAATCCATAGATAGAGAAGACAGATTAGTAATTGCCAGGGGCTGGAGAAAGGAGGGATGTAGAAAAAATTTTGGAACTAGTTAGAGATTGCACATGGCTATGAATGCACTACAGGTTACTGACTTGTTTGCTTTAAAATGACTTTTTATTAATTTTACCTAAAAAAGTTAACTTTTCCTATCAATTTGAACTGACTCCAGAAAAAAAGGAGAAATCAAGAAATGTCTATGAAACATAAAATTCATATCCAAATATTTCTTAATTTTCAGTATCAGAGCATAGTAATGAGATACAGATCTTTAGTAACACATATCCGATTCTTATTTTCAACAAAATAGAACTATATATTCTGATACAGTACCAAGTTAATGGTAGTTTTCAGTATTTGTTAAAAGAAACTGAAAGGGTAGTTTGACTCCCAAGATGTTCAAATCTTACCTCTCTGGCTAACTAAAAGACTACTCAAAAGGACAAAGTAGATACAGCCACAGGAAGCAGGATGGTGGCAGCCATGGGTGAGGGAGGGGGAATGGGGAGCAATCATTCAATGGATACAGAGTTGTTCTGTAGAAGAAAAGAGTTTTGAAGACGGATGGTGGTGATGATACCAGAACAATGTGAATGTACTTAATGCCAGTGAATTATATACTTCAAAATGTTTATGATGCCGATTTTATATCCTATGTATTTACCACAAGTTTTTGAAGATTGCTTTTTTCCAAGAATTTATTTTACTTTCTTTTATTTTTTCAGTACTGGGGATTGAACCCAGGGGTGTTCCACACTGAGTTACATCCCCAGTCTTTTTCACTGTTTCTTTTGAGACAGGGTCTCACTAAGTTGCTGAGGCCTGGAGTTTGTGATTCTCCTGCCTCAGCCTCCTGAGTAGATGAGATCAAAGAAAGGCATGCTGAAAATATGTAGTGTAGACAACAGGATATACAAGTCTGAAGTTTGGAGATTAACACTTGGGATATAAATTCAGGAGCCATCAATAAAAATAATAAAAGCAATAAGACTGGTTAAGATTACATAGGAATTAAATAGAGAAAGAAAAGAGGTCCAAGAGTTGAGATCTGAGGCTTATCAATGTTAAGTTTTTTTTTTTTTTCCTTTTTTAGGGTGCTGGGGATCGAACCCAGGGACTTGTGCTTACAAGGCAAGCATTCTACCGACTGAGCTTTCTCCCCAGTCCCAATGTTAAGTTTTTCTAATACCAAAGGTTTTCTTCCTTCTATGTGGTTCTAGTAGGTAATATACCTTACACTGACTTGGGGTCACATGCCACAGGATCTTATTATGGCCATGTTAGACTAAGTTCTGTTAGAGAAGATAAATTTTCAACTTCTTAAATTATATTTCTGCTTACACTTTAATTATAAAAATGAACTTTTTTAGTAGAGAAGTTCTTGCTTAATTATAAGTCATTTGTTTCCTGTCCTTAATAAAATAGAAGTGTGATTAGGTGTTACGATGATGCCAATATTTCACAACTCTTAGACTTCACAGCAGAAAGTCAAGGTCAATTAACACTGTTGACCAAAGGATAAGGCCTTAGAAAAAACCAACAGGAAGAGTTAATAAAGATAATTAATGTGCTGATTGTTTTGTCAGTTACACTTATGACCATGCTATGTAGTGGAAAAGGAAATTATTTTAACATTAGGCACCAGAGTTCCTCTTACAAAGGTGACAGTCTTTGTTGAGAAGTATATCTCGATAAGTTGTTTTGGTTGGAGAAAAGACCTCTCAGGGATATCAGAAAATAGAGATACCTAACCTTCTCTGCCTAAATTAACAGAAATTAAAGGCCTTGGGAAAATGCAGAAAAAGAGTCCATAGAAGACAAGGTCTGGTGCTAGTACAAAGAAAGAATGCAACGTTGTAGAAGGCCATGGCTTGTGACCAGGAAAGGTGATAGTAGTAAGGTGACCAAAGGCCTTTCAGTAAGAGTGATGGGTAATATTCAATTCAAAACTACTTGCAGTATTTTAAATGTAAACTTTTCTGCCTCCCCAAATCTTCAGAAAGTATGCTGCACATCACATGCAAATGCCTAGTGCAAATGCTTTCAGGAGGGGAAAGGCATCAAAAAAAAAAGGCTAAATTTTGTTTCTAGAATAACCTGGCAGCTGGGAGTGGTGATGCACACCTGTGATCCCAATAGCCAGAAGACCTCAAATTGGAGGCCAACCTCAGTAACTTGACAAGATGCTGTCTCAAAATTTAAAAATTAAAAAGTTTTTAAAAATTTAGGACTGGGGTTGTAGCTCAGTGTAAAGTGCCCCAGGGTTCAATCCCCAGGACCAAAAACAGACAACATTAGTAGACTGTCTGCATGCATTGAAATAAAAATATTTGACTTAGTACACTTTTGAGCCAATAGAGAACAACTTTGGGAGGCAAGACAGGGACAATTCTGGAATTAGGAAGAAGTAGAAACTTGAAAATAAAAGTCACTTTCGAGTCCCAAAGAGTCTCAGAAATCTTGAAAAGGCATTTTGATATAGGCTAAGATTAGCTTGAGTCAATCATATCAAACCTTGAAAGTCAGTTTAACATTTGAAATATAAACATTTTTTAAAAAATTCTATAAATGGATCATTCCTGCTATTGTGAGGCTTTTATATTAATGCTATAGAAATGCTTTAAAGTATTTACTTTTAGTACTTTTGAATTTTTATTCAATTTTTTAAAATGAGAAAATTTCCCATGATCCTACTATCATGTATATACATACACAAATTAAGTTTTAAAAATATCCCTGTACCCTTCATTTCTATCTTCTCAGAGGTCACCAGTGTTACACGTTTCAGTTTTATCATACACTTCCAGACTTTTTTCTATAATTACACAGCATACACTCAGCTTTCTTTTTTTCTTTCTAGAAAGGGAGCTCTGCTAGGCATATGGTGCTGCAACCTGTTCGTGCACCTACATCATGGACACTTAACGTTCACTAAATCTTTCCAGGTCACAACATGTCAAAGTATTTTCTTAAATGAATTTATCATAATTTATCTAGGTCCCAACTGTCAGACATTTATGCTTTTTCTATTAAAATAACACCATAGTGAACTTCTTTTGAGTATCTTTGGGAATACACATATTGTAGTAGGAGAGAGTCCTAGGAGTAAAGTTCTTACATTAAAGCACATAAGTATTTTAATTATTTAAGTATTTAGTTATGAAAAATTGCACTTCAAAAGGCATTAGAAATTTACATTCCAGTTGCAGCATATAGGGGGTTCCTTTTTCCCTAAACCATTTTTTTGGGGGCTACTGGGAATTAAACACAGGGGCACTCTACCATAGTTCTTTTATTTTTTATTTAGAGAGAGGGTTTCATTAAACTGCCCAGGTTGGTTGAATTTTCAATCTTCCTGTCTTAGCCTCCCAAGTAGTACCACCACACCCAGCTTCCCTATAACTTTCCAAGCCCAATATTAGGAACAGCTAAAGTTTTGCTGATTGACAAAAAAGTAGCTGATTTAATTTGCATTTCTCTGGTTAACAGAGGTTGAATATCTTTTATATATTTATTAGTCATTTTTATTTCTTCTAAACTGCATACTAATATAATTGTATTTATTTTTATTGGTTTGCCTTTTTCTTATTGATTTGTAGGAGGTTTGTGTGTAATATGAATACATATATTTGTGTGGTAAATATTTTCCTTTAGACCATGCTAGTCATCTCCTAACACTGATTCTCATTCTTTATATCATGGTGTTATTTTAATATTGTTATTATTTTTGTGGTGCTGAAGTTTGAACCCAAACCCTTGTGCATGCTAAGCAAGCACTCTACTACTGAGCTACATCCCCAGACCTATGGTATTCTTTTAAATAGGCAAATGGCCCCCAGCTAAAGTCTATATTTCCAAGCTTCCCTGTAGCTAGAACTTGGTCTTCCGTAACTTAAGTTCTGTTCAAAGATGTGAACATATGTGATTATTTAGCACATATGAGGAAGGGATATATATAGCAACCTGCAATCTAACAAGTAGAGTGGTAAGCCATCTTTAACCATGCAATACCTGAGGACTATCAGAAAGAAGTGATGCTGGGCTGGGGTTGTAGCTCACTGATAGAGTGCTTGCCTCACATGTGTGATGCACTGGATTCTATCCTCAGTACCACATATAAATAAATGAACAAAATAAAGATATTGTGTCCATCTACAACTAAAAAATAATATATAAAAAAAAGAAGTGAAACTGCCACTCTGGACAATTTACACTCAGGTTAGACTTTATCATGAAGGAAAAACAAAGTTCTATCTTTTTTAAGCCACTGTTGTCTTTTTTATGGTGCTGGTGATTGAAGCCAAGACCTCATGCATGCTACACAATTGCTCTACCACTAAGCTACATCTCTAGTCCCTTTTGTTTTGTTACCATTTCTATCCTAATGTATTATTTATATAACTATGATGTTCTAATTTATATCCTAATAGACATTTTGGGATCTAGATGTGAGGTGCTGCTATAATTCAAATTAAAGTATGTGGTTCTGGGAACTGGGGTATAGCTCAGTGGTTCAATTACAAGTATTAAACAAAAAAAAGTGGCATGGGCTTAATAGGCAGTAGGTGGTTAAGATACAGCAGGCTAGAATATTGGTGATCTTTGTTATTTGTGCCAAAACATTTGGTAAAGTCATTACCTATGATACCTTGGGAAGGCAGACCATAGAACAAGTGTGCATACAACCACAGGGAAAGGGCTGACAAAATTCACACTGTGTTGACTATTTCTTGACACATTCGGCAAAGCCCTAAAAGAAGAGATGAGCTCAGTCTAGAGGTTCCCAGTGTGCAAGAGAAAATGGATAGGAATATTTCTCTTCCTGTGATTGACAGCCTATTCACTAGGGCTCCATAGTTTGGGTCATGCTTCTAACTGCTTCAAAAACCCAATCTGAAGAGGTAGTAAGAGGTACCTTTAAAGGGAGCCTCAACCTTTTCTCAAGTACCTGTTCTAAGAACCTCTGCAAACTGGGTGTGGTGTGGCACAACTATAGTCTTAACTACTTAGGGAGCTGAGGCAAGAGAATTCCAAGTCTAAGGCCAGACTGGGCAACTCAGTGAGGCCCAACCTCAAAATAATAATAAAAAAAAAAAGGCAGCAGGTATAACTCAGTGGTGAAGTGCTTGCTAGCATGTGTGAGACCCTGGGTTCAAATCCTAGTACTGCCAAAATAAAAAAAAGAAAGAAAAGAAAAATCTCTGATAGACAATGGGAGAGAGCTCTATTGCAAAAAACAAAGACCCAACCCACTCTTTAAGATGATATCAATGTAGATACATAAGGGTTGAAGGGAGGGAATGGGCACAGCATAGACTACAAATCAAATACCAGATTTTTTGAGCTTAACACTACCTAAATGAGATCCCTGGCTCTCAAGTGGTATGACCCAAAGCAAACAAAGCACTCATCTACCAACTTTTGTTTTGTTTCTTTTGGTATTAGGGATTGAACCCAGGGATGCTTTACCACTGAGCAAACATTCCCAGTTCTTTTTATTTTTTATTGAGACTGGATCCACTAAGTTGACCAGGCTGTCCTTGAACTTATGATCCTCCTGTTTCTGTGTAGCTGGGATTACAGGGGTACACCACAGCACTTGGCTCCAAGTTTTTGCTACTTTTAAAGAAAATGCCTATTATTGTTGTTGTTAATTAAAATGCCTGAAAATTATTAAGTCTGGTCTGTTCAGTCTCTAAAGGTAATCCTCAGACACTTTAGATCTATCCTAGTAGAAAATAGGTAACAAAAACTGGATCACTCCAACAGAAAAATGCATACTCCATGAGGATCACTGCAGATGAGGCTATCTTTAAGAACAATGAATAAGTGAGAGACTCCTTCGCCAGGAAAGCCAGAGGTGATAGTTTCTTGATATTTAAAAAAAAAAAAAAAGTAGAACCAACAGTATATGCCCCAATCACCTATTCTAGATTCTTATAAATAAAAGAAAAACAATTCTACTGATATAGAGTTATACTTTATAGCATTTTTATGTAGTCAGGATATCTTTGATGTCCAATTTTTTTCCTGTCACAATTTAAGTGCATACCCGTGTGTCCTACAGTCTTTCAATAAGTGAACAAGTACATCTAAGTCTTTGGCATCTGAAGAGTTACTAAGTCACCCTTCATTTTACCTTCTTCAAGTTAACCTAAATTCCTTCGATTTCCCTTAAATATTTTCAGCAATTTTGAAAGCTCAAATTCTTATGTGCAATATTAGGAAAATAACTATTACATACTTTACAAGGATAAGAAAATATAGAATTAAAGTTATATAAAAAGAACAGTGTAACAGGTATAGTACAATTATGAATAGTAAATGAAGACACAGAAAAACTGTCATTTATATATTAATTTTATACTGTGGTTCTATTTCTAGTGTTCTAGAGCTACAAATTCTAGAGCTTAAAATTACATAATCCTTACCAGGGGACTTTCCTTGTTGTGAGTTGCTTCTTCGCTCTCTGTATCTGGCTGGAGTGGATAAGCCTGTGTCTTTACTAGGTTTGCTAGTTGGCCCCATTTCTGAAATGAGGAATCCCATCTGCTCTGAAGGCAAGATATTCTCAGGTGGACTGGTCTGGCATTTTATACTGGTATCCACCTAAAATATTAAATTCATTTATTATTCTGAGATTTCCCCAAAATATCTACTAAAAGTTAATTAATCTATCAGAGGGTTGTGTTACAGAAATGTGATCCAGCCAGGCACAGTGGTGCACACCTGTAATCCCAGCTCTTTGGGAGGCTGAGGCAGGAAGATTGCAAGTTCATGGTCAGCCTAGGTAATTTAGCAAGACCATGTCTCAAAATAATAAATAAAAACCAGGCACAGTGGTACACACCTGTAATCCCAGCAGCTCGGGAGGCTGAGGCAGGAGGATCGAAAGTTCAAAGCCAGACTCAGCAACTTAGCAAGGCCCTAAGCAACTTAGTGAGACCCTGTCTCAAAATACAAAATAAAAAGGGCTAAGGATGTGGCTCAGTTGTTAAGCACCCCTGGGTTCAATCCCTGGTATTAAAAAAATAAATGCATAAAAAGCTTGGGGATGTAGCTCAGTGGTAGAATGTTCAACCCCCAGTGCCACCCACTATACACACAACCATGATGCAACAAACGTGCTTTTAAAACTTTTCACCCTTATGAATAGTACCTTTAATTAGCTTTCTATCTAATCATGCAATTGTAAGATGTTTATTTTCCCATACTCAAAGCGCTAAAATGTATGTGGAACTAAACATTTACTTAATATGATCAAAGGAAGATTTACCATAAAACTTGATGATTTTTAACTTATAAGAGCATAAGATATTTTAAACATGACTGGTTAAGACCCCCATCTTTTTCTAATCTAGCATATCAGATTTCTCTGACTTTTGATGATCCTGGGATGGTCATAGGAATAATCCTGTTGAATGCTGTCAATGGGCTTGAATACTTTACTAATTTTTGTATTCTTTGTCTTAAAGAAGTTGTCAAAATTGTATAAGTTTTAGCCCCTATAAAAGTTAAATCTGTCTTGTTTCACAAATGAGTTTCTTTCTTGGGATTCTAAATCTCTGAATTGTTAAATCATTCTGTCCAGATGACCAACTTCTAAAATATTCAATTCTTTATCATTTATTTAAAATCAAACTATATAATGAAACAAAGTTAAAAGTTAAAAAAAACAGCTTTCAAGGGTTGTGGTGTTGGAGTATATACTGAAAGAAAAAGTAATTGTGTACATGCAATTTTAAGATACAAAATCCAATATTCTAAATATAACTATTAAGAAAAAAAAGACTTTGTATTCTTCCTACAGACATATTCAAAACATAATGGGTCTTTTTTCTACTGAATTTACATTATTATCTTAATGTAACAGATCTCAATAGTCAGGCTCAAAAAGGACAGAGCTGATAGGAAACTTAAGACATCTGGATCTAAAATTAAAACTAAAAAAGGCTGCAAACAAAACAAAACACACCAAAAGTTATCTCGGACATGTCTAACAATGAAAAGATTTTCTGTCCTATGAAAAGAAAAAAAAAATCAGCAGGCATTGGTGACACAAACCTGTAATCCCAGCTATTCAGGCCAGCCTGGGCAACATAGCAAGACCCTGTCTCAAAAAAAAAAAAAAAGGTGCTAGGGATTTAGTGATGGGGCTTTTGCCTACCAAATATGAAGCCCTGGTACTTCATATATCAACCCCTGGTAACAACACACACACACACATACACACACACAGACAGAAGAAAAGAAAAAGAAAAAAATTCGAAATAAAAAACATTTATCAGACCAAGATCCAGAAAAAAAATTAAAGTAAGAAAAAAAAAGTTAATTCACAAGATGATTTTAGTTTGATGTACTTTTTTCTTTTTAAGATTTTTAGTTGTAGATGGACACAATAGCTTTATTTTTTTATGTGGTGCTGAGAAAGGAATCCAGTGCCTCACACATGCTAGGTAAGCACTCTACCACTGAACCACAACCCCAGACCCCTGGATGTACTTTTTTTTAGTTGTCAATGGATTTTTATTTTATTTATTTATATGTGAGGAACCCAGTTCCTCACACATGTGAGGCAGCACTCTACCACTGAGCTACAACCCCAGGACCCTATATGTACTTTTGATGAGTTACTCTTACTAATTATTTAGAATCCAAGTTCATTTTCTGGTCATATACTAACAGTAATAAAGGAATTAACCTCTACCTTCAAAATATCGTCCCTCAAACTAGAGTCAGAATTCTGCTTTAGGAATGCAAGCAGTAGTAAGAAATTTGAACACAGCATACTCACTATTCAAATGCAGTGATGCTGTTAAAAAAAAAAAAAAAAAAACGGTAAGACCTCAAACCACATCCTCACTTCCATCTACAAATAGTGAGGGAATTCCTCACATCTGTCAAATAAACCACTCCATATTAGCCAGGCATATCTAGTCCATCCAACTTAAAATAGGATGCAAAACTCAAAGGATGCTTTTTAAAAAAAATTTTTAGTTGTAGATGGACACAATACCTTTATTTCATTTTCTTGTTTTATGTGGTGCTGAGGATTGAACCCAGTGCTTCAAACATGCTAGGCAAGTGCTCTACCACTGAGCCACAAATGCAGCCCCTCAAAGGGTGTTTTTAATATGAAAATAAGTTTTAATGCCCAGTGTCACTCAGACCATAACATAGTAAGATGATGTCTAGGGGTTAAGGTAACATCTTTACGAATCTTTTGTGCAAAACCACAGGGATGATCCTTTTGGAAACTGAAAAGAACTGGTATCAAACCCAAATAAAATCTAGACAAATTCCACTAGAAGAGTCTTTAGCAAAAGCATTGTATACTTTAAACTTTATTAGAATTCTTTTGTCTGCCCTCTTACCTGGTGTGTGTTGAACGGTAGCCCTTCCTGCACAAATACTACTGAAGATGGAGATGGATTATGACTTAGCTGCTCCTTCAGTTTGACGTGAGCTTGTTGGATGGCTGCAGATTCCTGCATTGTGCTATTTTCCACAGGCTGAGCTGTGTGGATGGTATAGATGTACTCAGGTGACTGTGGTAGAGAGCAGGTAATTGCTTGTTCTGTTCCAACCACAAAAGATGTAATATCTGAGCCTACAGGAGTAAGTGGCTCCAGCTGGCTAGCCTGACTTGTGGAAGATGGGTTGCTGTTGTTTGAATTAGCTAGGATATGTTGGCCTCTGTTAGACTGAGATGTTGGGCACTGATTCTCAACAGGCTCCACTTTTACCATCTCCAATTTAGGAGAGGAATGCAACTCGTCTACTATCTGAAAGACAGCCTCTAGGTTTACTTCCGTCTTTTTATTTTCATCAGTAGCACTGCAAGGCCAATTAGAAGGCAGAAATTCAACTGGATAGGAAGATTGCATTGGAGGATTCTGGGAAAAGAGAAAATAGGACTGTTTGGATAGAAAATCAAATATGAGATTAAGGAGGAAAGCGACAACATTTAGACTCACCCACGCTAAGCACATATCAATTATAAACTTAAAGCTCACTAAGAAAATCTGAATGCTAATGTACTTTTCAGCAAAGACAGCTTCAAATGTATTGTTAATATTTATTTAGTATCTATGTATGTCAGTCATTATACTAAGTTTAATACTGGAGTAAGTCACTACTTCTCATGGTGAAAGTATATAAAGCAAAAAAGCTATAATACCTAAATACCCATTTGCTGATCGAATGTCTATATACCAAATTCTTCCATAAAGAATTATAGACAAAACATCATTTTATTTATTTTATACCATCTTAGGAATATAGTAAGTAAATGGCAAACACAAGATGCCCATAAGTCCACCAATCTTTCTACAGATTCAGGGGGAGGTACTGAATTCTGCTCCATATGATCTGGGGGAAAAAAACTGATGGAATATCAATGTCCTTTGGTTCCTGAGATTATTTTTAATAATCAACAGATCAGAATAGCTGTGCATTTAGCTTTATATCTTTAAGACATACTCATATATATAAATAGGTATTCATATATACATATCCATATAAATGTATGAAGATATACAGATCTTCATACAAATGTTTAAATTATTTTTATATATAGTGTTTTACACAAAGTAGGCATTCAATGTTTGCTAATTATCTCAGATTATAAACATAAAATACAGAAGAGTTGTGAATAAATAAAAAGATACAATGAATTGATGTTGTCAAATGTATTACAGTGATGATGTCAATGAGTTTTAGGTGGTTAATAGTCAATAAATTATGTAAATTCAAAGAGTATCAGCATCAAGCTATTATAAACAATAGCACCATTTGAGTTTTTACTATGTGACAAGCACATGAAAAGTACTTTATATAAATCATTTCATTTAATGCCCATAAGAACCTCATGAAAGATGATATTCTCCAGTTCCAAATGATAAAACTGAGGTTCAGAGAAACTTCTTAATTTACTCAAAGTAGCAACAAAATAACTGACAGGGCCAGGTTTCAAGGTTTGCCTGACTCTAGATCTTTTGCTCTTAACTATGACAATATACTGACCTTTTATAAACTCTCACCAGTACCTACAGTCTAACTGCACTTATTTTCAGGATGTATTGAAATGCTTTTCATTTTTCAAGATTTAAATTTTATGTCCACTTATTTCTTTTTTCCTAAAATGAACATGTATTACCTTTGTAGTAAGAAAAAAATCCTCATAAAAATGTTTATTTATTTAAAACATAAACATAATCAAGATATGAATACTGTCAGATTATCTCCAGTATGATCCAGGACAGTGAGTGTCTGGATCTACAAACAAGAGCCCTGTGGGACATGTATGTCCCTCCAAAGAACAAACTGGGTATCAATAATCCTGCATGATATTGGCCATGAAAAACAGCCAACTAAGTTGCCTTATCTCCTTGATCGGATTCTATACTCTTCTACAACAATCTGATTATCTATTTGTCATGTAGATTAAAATAAAGAATTTGTACCTTATAAATAGCAATATAAAACATTTTAATCAAAGCAATTATTTCCTAAGAAATAATGACAAGGTATTTGAAGTTCAGGGTTTATAACATGCAGGATAAGGCTAGGGGCCACCTCTTGAACGTCTTTTCCTATTTTTTTTTGCAGTGCTGGGGATTAAACCCAGGGCCTCGCACTCTACCAACTGAACTATATCCCCAGCCCCCTGAGTTTCTTATTTTTGAGATTATTTTTCCTTTCTTCTTAAAGAAAAAGTCTATTATTTGTACCATCTTAGAAGAATCCATCATCTTGGAAGAATCTAACATATATTTTTAGAGTTATCAGGTATTCATGAAAAGTCTACAATAGCACTATATAAAATCCCTTTCAGCAATGATGGGAATGTTCTATTTTGGTACCAAACAATTTGGGAGCCACTAGTCATGAGACTATGGTACTTGAAATGTGGCCAGGATGATGAATACATGAATTTAAATCTCACTTCATTTCAAATAATTTAAGTGGACAAGGCCACTTTTTTGCCAGTGGCTACTGTATTGGACAGTGCTAGCCTAGAAGACTTACTCAAACATCATTCCTATCAATCCTCCTTTATTTAGAAACATGAACATGAACAACAACAGAAAACAGAGCCCATAATCCACAACTTACCTCTGGCTACCTCAGTAATATAAAATTACACTTCAATATTTTGCAAGGTCAATAATATTACACATGAAACACACTGCGTCCATGAATCTTACCTGGAAGTAGTTGCAGTGTGCATAGGAAGAGGCAGTGGGAGTGACACAACTACTTAGAGCGTCCATGTGGGTAGAAGGAGAGCAGCACTGTAGAACAGCTGGAACAAATTTAAACACAAAGCCATCAATCAAAATAAACCTCTTCACCACTCAAAGTACTGCCCTCTTTTGATCTGGAAAGAAGTCCAAAGAGAGCTTCCTTCATGTGTCTAAAAAAAATTGTATTTAGTTCAATTAGGGGCTATTTTTTGTTGAAAATAACATGATCATATAATAAACTTTCTCACAAATTTTAAAAGGGTCATGTCTACCCTTTTTTTTTTTTTTTTGCAGTGCTGGGGACTAAACCCAGGGCCTTGTACTTTTAAGGGAAGTACACTACCAACTAAGTTATCTCCCCAGCCCTCATGTCTACTTTTATAAGTGATTTTTTTTTTTAGCACCTAAACATTTTGTTACCTTTCTAATCAAACATTTCTTATTGAAAATATCAGAATATATTTGGAATTACCAAATAATTGTTTCAATCATTTTAGCAGTAACATCCATTTGGAGAGGGGAATATTTTTAAAGAGTAAAATAAGTATAAAATATTCTCCAAATGTTCTTATCATTAAACAATGCATCTGGTAGAAATACATGCAAAAAATGTTTTAACCATTTAGGCAAATGATTGGAATGTAGATCCTAGAACCAGACTGCTTCACTTTGGAACCAAGCTCCACGATTTAATAGCTGTGTAAACTTGAGCATGGTTAATTTCTTTGGGTCTCAGTTTCTGCAGCCTATTAAAATAAGGATAATAATAGAATTTACCTAATATGGTTGTTATGAGGAATGAATGAGCTAATATGCACAAAGCATTTAGAATAGTAATGGAAGACAGTAAGTAATCAATGAAAGAAGCTACTATTTTAACTAAAGAAATATATTTTTTGTGGTGCTGGGGATGGAACCAAAAAACTCATTTTTCAAACTTTCTCTTAATAGTCAGGACACCATGAAAAGATCGATTCTTTGTACTGGAACAGTTATACTTACAGATGCAGTCTTAATAGGTTGAGTCTCCTCTTTTCAAAAGAGAGACTCTCCAGTAAGAATGAGAATCAGTTATAACATCACACCTTTGGAGTAAACACAGGATGGTATGTATTGAGTACCTACCATGTTCCAAGCGATGCTTTACATACATCACTTCAAGCAACAATCATGAAGTATCAACATTACTTTATAAAATAAGGGAAATAAAACTCAGATATTAATCAAAAGTCACAAAACTGATAGTGACAGACAGTAGCCAAACTCCAAAACACATGCTCTTTATATAACACAGTATGTCCCTAAGCTTTCCTTTTTCCTGAAATGTAAAAAAAAATTTAAATTATTTATATATACAGTTGTTGTTGGACCTTTATTTTATTAGTTGTTGTTGGACCTTTATTTTATTCATTTTTTATATGCAATGCTGAGAATCCAACCCAGTGCCTCACACATGCTAGGCAAGTGCTCTACCACTGAGGCACAAGCCCAGCCCTAAAATGTAAAATTTTAATAGCAAAATTTTAATTTACTAGAACTCCACTTGTTAATATATTTAAAGGTGTCTTTATCATAAAATGGCAACTTTCCCCCTTTTATCTCCATATTTTACCTTGTGACTGTGCTAAAAAAATTACTAAATAGAGGCTGAGGCAGGAGGATTCCAAGTTCAAAGCTAGCCTCAGCAACGTAGGAAGAGCCTAAGCAAATTAACGAGACTCTGTCTCAAAATAAAAATTAAATAAAAGGAGGCTGGGTTATATGGCTCAGTGGTTAAGCACCCTTGAGTTCAATCCGTGGTACCAAAAAAAAAAAAAAATTACTAAGTAGCTGGGGATATAGCTCAGTGGTAAAGCACTTAGCTATCAAGCACAGGGCCTAGGTTCAATTCCAACCCAGCAAAAAAGGAAAAAAAATTACTAAATAATCTCATTCCTTAATTTTTGAAAGCGAATTAGCCTGAGGAGTATAAAAATTAATTGACATTATTGTCATGTACATCTAAAAAGAACAAATTTAAAAATTAATTTAAAATTAATTTAAATGTTTCCCTATTTCTCCATTATTGACTATTGATTTTTAAAATAGATGTTCATAAAAGTATATTAGAAATAAATATTTTCACATCTTATCAAGTGTAATTTAAGGCACTAAATTTTGCATGTAGAAAAAATTGAAATAGTAGAACCCTAATTCAGATATAATTGTGTTGATCTTCTCTGAATGATATGATTTTTAATTATTTCAGTGATTTTAAAAAGCCAGGAAGGGTCAGATGCCACAATGTACACCTGTAATTCCAGTGACTCAGGAGGCTGAGGCAGGAGGTTCCCATGTTCAAGGACAGTCTAGTAACTTAGTGAGACCATGTCTCAAAGTGGAAAATGAAAAAGGGCTGGGGATGTAGCTCACTGATAGAGCATCCCTGGGGAGTATCATACACATACACATACACACAAAAAGGTCATATATTATTAGGATTGCTATCTAAAACTCTAGCTGTTGTCACTTCCAATGCAGGTTAGGCAAACAGATTCCTATGCTTGATTCTTGAAGTTATTCAAAAATCCAATTAAAATGTTTTGGGTTTGAATATGATTTCCCAAAGGTATTTAAAAGCAAAACTATCCTGGGAATCTAAATAGCTAATCATTGAGCAGGGTCTAGAGAGTATGCCAAAACTTAAAAAAAAAAAAAAAAAAAAAAAAAAAAAAAAAAGAACATTTTCCCCTGGAGTTTTAACAACTAAGAAAAAAATCTAGCACCCCCTAGTGTCAGGAAAAGAGTTAGTCAAGACCTGCAGGTTTTCATTTCATCCAGGTACAGAAAGGCAATGTTTCTAATTCAATGACATGGCTATCTTTGTTTCTTCTGATATTTTAATGCTCTGACTCTAATGGTTATACATTTTGAATAGTTGAAATGTTCTTTAAAATAAATTTCTTGGAGAAATAAACTACAACACTCAATAGAGAATATGTTAATATATAGTTGATAGCTCATTTGTATGTAAGAAAACAGCAAAACAGTGAATGTCTGTTAAAGTTTCCAAAAACAAATGAAAAGTAGAATGTACCTGTATGAAGAAAAGGAAGACTTGAATAAATTACAATTCCAAAATAGTCCTCAATGGCTATTTCCTTACCAGTGCAGTTCCACTTTGTATAGCCAATAAAATAGAAAAAAGCAAGGTATTAGTAAGTTTACTAATTAGGAAAACCTAGGTATGGAAATCCAATATGTGCCTAATATATGACAAATTAATCTGTGCATTATGAGAGCACTAACAATTATAAAACTGAGTATCACTATGTGCTAAGACATTCATCTGCATAAAGATCTTTCGAGGTCTTCATGAAGGCAGTGTTCAAGTAAGAAGGCATTAAACCATAAATGGAAGGAAAAGGTATAAATGAACAGAAATTCATTTCAGATATAAATATTAGCATGATGACATTTAAAAAATTTTTTCTGAATAATAAAAAATCCAGAATTACTCAAAATTATTACTCTGATCATAGGTAACAGAAACAAGTTTATACATTTAATCCTATGGAAGTAATTAAGTATATAATTAAATGTTTTGTATTAGAATCTCCTCCACAATAGTATAGTGTTAACAGTGAGAAAATGCCCAATAATATAAATGCTTGAAAGAAACAATAAAGTTAATAGTACATTTAATGTCAAGATAAGTTACTATAGCAACCAGAATTCCAACATCTATGGAGAGGTAAAGAAAAGGTCTTCTGGGCATATAGTCATTGATTTACAATGGTTTAATTTATGAATTTTAAACTTTACAATGATGCAAAAGGGATATGCATTCAGTAGAAAACACGTTGATTTTTAAATTTTGATCTCTTCCTGAGTTAGTGACATGAGCACCATTCTCTCTGTTGAGATGCTGGGCAGCAGCAGTGAGCCACAGTTCCATCAGCTGCTGGATCATAAGGGTAAACAACTAATATTCTACAATATATCATATTACTAAGCTATGATAATTTGGTATGCTAATTTTACATAATAGGTTTACTGGGACATAACCCCATTATAATTTAGGTTCATCTGCATACCCAAAAGAAGTAAAAACAAAGAAAAAAGTGGAAGAAGTGAAAAAATAATTGTACATCCATGTTCATAGTAGCAACATTTACAATAGCTAAAGGGTGGAAGCAACTCGGTGTCCTTCAGCAGGAAAATGGATAAACAAAACAGGGTACATTTGTACAATGCATTATCATTCAGTCTTTGAAAAAAGGAAACTTTGACACAAACACATAGTACAATGTGGATGAACCTTGAAGACATTATACTAAGTGAAATATGCCAGACACAAAAGGATGACTATTTCAGCATTTCTTATATGAGGTTCCTAGCTAGAGTATTCATAGAGACAGAAAGTAGAATGGTGATTTCCAGGGATGGGGAAGGGAAAGAATGGGGAGTTAGTGCTCAAGGCTTACACAGTTTCAGTTGGGGAAGATAAGTTCTGGAGATGCAGGCTGACGATGGCAAATGTATTAAATGTTACAGAAAACAGTTAAAATGTTAAGTTTTATGTTATGGATATTTTACTGTAATAAAAAAGGCAAATCTGCTTTCACTTTGTTTCTTTTGGCAGGTAAAAAAAAAAAGGCTTCCAAGTTCCTCTTTTACACAAGCACAAAATCAAGATTTTCAGAGAAACTGACAACATAGTCTACTTGTGCACTACAGTAATAGTGCTGGAAAACCATTGTAACTCCATATTCTATTTTTGCTTATGCACATTATGTAGGATTACAAGCCTAAAATTAAACTTTTGAATTTAAGTGTACTGGCTGTAGGAGTATTCAGTGATGGAGTGCCTCTCTGCCTAGTATGCACAGGCCCTGCGTTTGATACCCAGTATTGCGCTCCCCACTCCCCCCACAAAAGATTTAAATATAATTTAAAACAATAAGTAACCCTTTTTGCCCAAAGGCCAATTTGGAAACGCTTTAATGACAGGTTATATATTTTTCAATAAAAATATCATGTGTACTTTGGGGGAAAGTATATATTCTTATAAATTATTTAACCCATAAACTATTTTTCAAATTTTTTTTTAGTTGATAGATACAATACCTTTATTTTATTTATTTATTTTTATGTGGTGCTGAGGATTGAACCCATTGCCTCTCATGTGCTAGGCAAGTCCTTCACCACTGAGCCACAACCCCAATCCCTAGTCCATAAAGTACTAATATCTAGGTTCATTTTTAAAAGATTTAAAACATTCTATCTTTTACATGTAAAAAGTGTTTTCGAATTTCACAAAATTTATTCAAATTCATTAATTTATTTAGTTTCTGACCCAAACTATCAAGGCCACTTTATAGGAAAGGAAATTGAGGCTTAGTGAGGTGAAATAATCCACTGAAAGTCACATAAGAAGATTAACTGCAAAGTTGGGACTAAAACTAGTTCATTCCATTCAATAAATTATTTACTAAGGGCCCAGTACAGTCAAGCATTATGTAAGGCATAGGGGATACAGAATGAGTTAGAGGCAGCTCCTCTTCCCAGAGGTAACAAACTAGATCTCCCACTCTGGCAACTGGAGTATGTTCCCTCTGTTTGGACAGAATGAATAAATAATCCAGAACAATCACACCACCACCAGAAGCAGACAGGTGTAGATCCATCATCAATTTCTGAACTGTCTACCTTATCTGGGAATATTTAAATCTGGGAAGGAGATATACCAGAAGATTCCCTGAAAGGAAAAGTAAGACAAAAAACCTAAAAAACTCTCCATGAGAGGCAGGCAGGCAGCAGAATATAGTGGTCAACAGAAAGCCCTACTGAATCAGATTGCAAAGATTTCTTTTCCCAGTTTGTCACTTACCAGTATGCCTCAGTCTCCCCATCTATATAATGAGAATAATTATACTATCTATTTTATGAGGTAAATATAAGGATTAAATGAATGAATATTTGAAAAATACTTGGAAGGGGCTGGGGATATAGCTCAGTTGGTAGAATGCTTGCCTAGCATGCACAAGGCCCTGGGTTCAATCCCCAGCACTGCAAAAAAAAAAAAAAAAAAAAAAAAAAAGGAGTTGGAAGAGTGCCTCATCACAGTGATTGCTATGTATTTGTTTTATTTAAATTATGATATTAATGGCAGTTATAATTTCTTAACCACTGTTGTGAAAACTTAAACTGTAACTATGAAAAGGAGGAAAAGTTGATTTTGAGCTAATTCAGCATTATTTTAGTCGAAGAAAAAAATTCCTCCATATAGGAATCTACGTAAATATGAATATATGCTCAAATACATAGTGGAGAATGAGTAAAATAAAATGGCCTAAAATGAAGTTTTTTAATAAAAGAGGGAAATTAAATTATAGTAGCACATTGACAATAATCAGAGAAAAAAATGAATTCTGGATAGGACAAGACTAAAGAGTTAGCTAATACTGGATAAAGGATACTTTGTCTTTGAGGGAGTGATAAAAACAGAAAAAAATGTAAACAAGAGACAAAAAAAACTGACACTCTTTCAGAGAAGGACAAGAAATAAAAAAAAGGTGATTCTGAAGAGTGATTTTATGAGTCAGTCCATTGGCAATTTTTTTAGTCTCCAGTTTGGCTTTACTAGAGAAATTAATAATTTATGAAATATAAAATTCAAAATTTACTAGTTATACTATTCGAAGACCAGATCTAAGCTTATTTTTAACACAATAAATCTGTATATAGAGTGTTGTTTTAAAACTTGATTGAAACCTCAAATCAAATAGTTCATTGGGAAAGTTCTGGAATGTAATCATTATTTCAAAATTAGTCCTTTTGTTATGACTTAGATGAATCTGAGCGATTACCACCTTGCCTCTGAGAGTCAATATTCTTTGTAATTTTGGGGAAGTTATTTGTAATGAAGTTCCTAAATCGGTCTCAACAAATACTGGTGAAATTACTCATTAGTTTTTACTTCCTTCACCCATAATTTGGAGAAATTAAGTACCTGTACAGTAATTTTATGGCACTTTCTTTTCCACAGCAGGTCTTTTATATTTAACAGTACAACTTTTTATTTACATAGTACTTGTGAATGTTCAAAGTAGTATTACCTACTTTTATCTAAAACTATTCTATTATTAGAAATCATCATGAGGTTTCTTATTCTCATAATTTCAGAAACTTTTAAGTCCCTATTTAAAAAAGACCAATAAAATCAAAATTCAAAAAACACAAGATTCTATTTTATAAGTGCTATATACTACAAAAACTGTTTTTGTTTTTCCTTCAGTACTGGAGCTGGAACTCAGGTCTCAACTATGCCAGGCAAGTGCTCTGCCACTGAGTTACATCCCCAGCCCCCTTGCTCTTTTTAAAAATGTCTCCTCTCTAGTTGTTATATTGAACTCTTAGAAAAGATTTTCAATTTATAAGTTTACAACCAAGTTAAAATATTTTTTCAATAATATATCCAAGATCACAATAATTTAACAAACAGCATTTCTACAATGGATGAACAATATTTATTAACTGATATAGTTGTTGGTGTTGTAAGCAATTCTCATAAAATTTAGAACTAGGAGTTTCTGAGGGTTGCCTGGAACTTATAATATATTTTCCCAGAGAAACAGCATCCAGACTATAACCATCTATACCTTAAGATTATAGTAATACAGCACTCAGTTACCCTATCTAATATTTCCAAAGGGAAATACCTCAAAAGTTCCAAACTGGAAGGTCAGAGCACATTTTTACACCTCCCTGCCACAGTCTTTCCAAATTCCAACTCCCCAGAAGCTTCTGAGTCTTTAGTAGTTAAAAAAAAAAAAAAAAAAAAAAAAAAAAAAACACACAGAAGGGAAACATTTATTGTTGAACAGAGGGGATTAAGAGAAATGAAGTATAAATCAAGTATAAGAAAGACATACATGATTGGTGTGAATCTACATTATGTACAACCATAGAAATGAAAAGTTGTACCCCATTTGTGTACAGTGAATCAAAATGCGGTCTGTAAAAATAAAAAAAAATTAAAAAAAGAATGACAAAGTCTGCCTCTCTATATTCTATGCATAATGGAATGTAGGCAAAATAAAAACTTAGATAAACAATGCCTAATTTATTATAATATTAGATCAAACTCTCCAGTAATAAAAATCAATCCCCTTATTGCTATACATAAGATACCTAATTTATAAACATGAAAGTAGTTGTCTTCTATTTTTAAAGATTGCATAGATTTTTTTTCTTCAAAGTAGTAGCTGAAAATTTGAGAAAATATTAGGCCTAAAGAATTTCTACATAAGACAACCATTTTTTTTTCTATTTTCTAATAGGCAAAATGATTGAAAGTTCTATATCATCCTTATTCCATACAATTCACTCCCGTTCCTTTTCAACTCCATCAGCTCTAAAAATCTACAGACCCCAGCCAAATTGAAATTTTAGGTTTGTTATTTTAGTATCTACAAACTTAAATGTTTTGGGAAAACAAAACAATCCTTTTTCTTCTATATTTAGGTACAATTCACTGTCAATAATAAAAGCATATAGTTGAATATTAACAGCTAGAAAATATTAAGTACTATTACAAATAGAACAGGTATCAGATTTATAACTTTTAAATGGCAACAAATCACCTAATTCCCTGTCCTAATCTATATTCCTTTCATTTATTTTAATACCTGTTAAGTCCTTCCTGTGAGAAAAGGTCTAAAAAAATACTTCCAGAGATTGATTACAGGTGTATAAAACTTAAAAAATTAATGCTCCTAGATTCTTAATTTGTAAGGCAAAGGAATGCCCCCTTCCTTCTCTCTGACCTTTTCTGAAGGCTCTGACCTTCAATAGCCCCATTTATCATTCTGTGTAAAGTATATTACATGATGAAACACAACACCGTTATGATATCTCTTCAAAATAGAAAATAATTTGAAAGAAGTGGTTAGACTATTATCTTGCAAAAAGTTATATTTTTTTTAAAAATACAATTTCTTTTCTGAGAAGCAAAATAGATGATCACTATCATAAACATTCCCATTTTATGGTTTGGGATCTACCAGCATGTCCTCAATGTCTTGGTTGAATTCCAGGTCAGTTGCCATTGTCAGTTTCTCCTGCTGTTACTCCCCAGTTCTTATTTGGGTATGATGAACATTGAAGGGACTTCACTATTCACCACGTTTTACTGAAGAATTTAATTTTCAGAGAGTGTGTTTTTTTATTAAACTTCATACTGAGATACTAAAATAATTTCACTATGAAATTTCATCTATGATATTAAAGATATAAAATATACCACATATAAAATAAATTTTAAAAAATAAAACATTACACCAAGGACAGAACTGAAGCAAGGTTCCAGAATACTAAGTCTTAATTTCAAAACTAGAACACATTTTGAGGATACAAAAGTTTCACTAAAAACATACACTTTCATGCATCAACAGAGTTTTCACAATCCTTAAGAACACAATAAAATTTTATGTATTGTTTTATAATATTTCCTGCTAATAAATCTTCGACATTTCTTAATTGCATATTCTTACTACCTGTGTTGAAGAACACAGAGACTAAAATGCAATTTAAAATATAAATATGATTATAAACTACCTTAACAGAAGACAGTGAACTTGAACTTCTCATACCTGTTGGATAGTAGGCTTGGGAGTACTGCGCTGAGGGTGTGTAGTTACTATATTTTTGGGAGGAGCTGACCATTGTTTGAGGGCCTTGTTGAACATGTACGGACGTGGCACTGGGTTGCAGTGTATAGGTAACCTCGGTTGGAAACCTCTGCAGTACAGGAAATGGAACCCCTTTATCTGAAAAAGTAGGAGACGTGTCCACTTGTCCAGGGTGCATTCCAAGGGAGTTCTGCCATGTTCTTGGAGGAATCGGGGTCCGATCTAAACCTTTCAGAGGGAAAGTACTGTGGTTGTGGGATGAAGTTGATACGTAGGAATAAGGAGACAAACTATCTCTCCGGAATGACCGGTGAAATTGTCCTACAGCCACTGGTCCTGCATAAAAGAGGAAGAGCACATTTACTAATTTTATATTAAACCACCAGACATAGTAAACCAAAGGTCAAAAAAATACTCTATTGTTCACCTATCAGCTGTTTAACACAACAGAAGTTTAGTTTTGGCAAAAAAGAAGTTCAGGATCCAGAATATGGGATTGTATATATAATGCTGAAAGGATAAACAAATAACCTTTGGTTTGGTTCTCAAAATACTGTCATAAGAGGTAAACTATAATACTATTAAATCAAAGGTTAAATAAAACATTCATAATAAACTCTTTTATAGATGATTCAGCCCTATTATCTTTTACCTCAATTGACTGACCCAGATTTTTTCAAAGTGTAAAATTAAACTACTCCCTAGAAGTTTTCCATTCATTCTTTCAAACCTTTTAGGAACCATATTAATGAGAAGGAAAATAAGCACTCTATTGCATACTTAAAAGAAATGTATAGAACAAATAAAAACATGAGCCAAAAAAAAAAAATGTACTGTTCTTTCCTCCCTTTCAATTAAAAAAAAAAATCAGGCTTAAAGAATTTTACTTAGTTTTCTTCATCCTTTAAATTAACCCATCATTTTCCCTGGTCTTTTTTTCTTTAGGTTTCTCTAGTAGTGACCCTTCCCAGATCTCAGTGGCCTTCAAACACTGATATACATTTGAATCATCTGGAGAGTTGTTAAAACATATCCGGGTTCAAAGATTCTCCTGCACATAATGCTTTCCCTTATCTGGTAAGGTAGAAAAAACATGAGGTTTAGAGAGAGAGGGCAACAGTACGTAATAAGAAAAGGAAGAATATAAATGTTGCAGGCTGAACTCATTTTACAGATCATGATTCTTAAACATAAAAAAAAGTTAGCCTAGGGCTGGGGAGATATCTCAGTTGGTAGAGTGCCTGCCTCGCAAGCACAAGGCCCTGGGTTCAATCCCCAGCACCACAAAAAAAAAAAAAAAAAAAAGTTAGCCTAATATATTCCTAAAGAGTTTTGTCCTGAGTGTGGCGTGGCGGCACATGTCTGTAATCCCAGCAACTGAGGAGGCTCAGGCAGGAGATTAGTGAGTTCAAGGCCAGTCTCAGTAACTTTGTGAGGTCCTGAGCAACTTGGCGAGACCCTGTCTCTAAATAAAATATATATAAAAAAGGGCTGAGAATGTAGCTCAGTGGTTAAGAGCCCTGGGTTCAATCCCTGATGCCAAAAAAAAAAAAAAAAAAAAAAAAAAGTTTTGTGTTAAAATTATGTGGTTCACAAATTCATTTCAACTTATTTTATTAAATCTGTAAAACAGAGGGAAACTTATGTGCTACTCAAGTCCTACACTACATGTCGAAAGATGGCACTCAAATATCTACTTTTCCAGTCAGGCATGGTAGTGCACAATTGTAATCTCAGCTACTTTGGAGACTGAGGCTGGAAGACTGCAAATTCAAGAACAGCCTGGGTGAGATTCTGTCTCAAAACGTAAGTTTTAAAAAGGCTGAGGATATTGCTCAGTGGCAGAGTGCTTGCCTAGCATGTGCACGGCCCTGGGTTCAATTCTCAGTGCCTTCTCTCCCCCAAAACTCTACTTTTCCAAATAATTAGATTAGAAACCATTTAATTCTTGAGGCTTGGAAATCAAGAGCTCTTTATCCAATGGGGAAAAAAATCCTAGTTCAGAAGACTGAATATACTCAAATGATACACCTCTTTAAAACAACTATTCCTTTAAAGTACCAAAAATAGTTTTTATGATACTATTTGACTAGTAATTCCATGTATACACACTTTGAACTTGCCACTGACAATCCTTTGTTTTCCTAAAAAAAAAAAAAAAAATTGTAACTCTTCACAATGGTATTTCTAGGCGTCTCAAACTACCTATACTTGATTTCTCCTTGGATGTAGCATCACAAGACAAAATTACATGTTGCCTACAATCAATAGCTCACTAATTCTTCCACCCTCTTCAGGGATAACCTATGAATGAATTTTCAGAATGTCAATAACTTAAGCAGCAAAGTAAAGAATTCTCTACCTTGATTTCTCAAATTCTAGTTTATATCTGAATTAAAATATAAATTCTACTTCCATCATTATAAAATTGAGTGATGGTCAATTATCTATTTTAAATACTGATAACATAACAATACTGTCAAGATTAGAAGGGCATTCTTTTGTTTTTAAAAAGTAAAATCTTGAAATATATTCACCTCTTAGTTATTCTTCTATTAAGTATTATAGGGCTCTATTCTGACCAACTTTACAAAGCATCACCTATGTTATTATCTCTAAGATATATTTGGCAAAGTTTGAATCCAGAATTCTAGTAATGTAGGGCAGAATGATTTTCTGTTTTTAAAGACTCTACTCCTTTTTTAGAAATAAAATAAATCAATTCCCAGGGAAGAATCCCAAAATTTGCCTGTTGAGCCCAGCAGAGAGATTATCTATTTGCCCAGACTTGCTACATAGTTTAGAACATTTTAATAAATATTGGAAAATAAATTGCCACCAAAAACAAAATAACAAAAAGCAGATGAATAAAAAAGGGGACAACATGAGATCTTCACATTTCTTATCAAGTATATTCTTGGAAGGCAAACAAGACAGTTGGCTCAGTGAATCTAAATAAGAGAACGAGGTCCTAAGATAGTTAATTCTACTGTAAAAAAAAAAGAATATTCAAACCATAAACTGAAGTAGAACACAGAAAACAAATGGAAACTAGGAAGCAGCAGTGTACTCAGGCATATAATCAATGCAAGACTCAAGTAAAATAAAAATTAGGCGAGGAAAAAATACAAGCAACAAGGGCTTAGAAAATATAAAGAGAACAAAACAAAGTTGTGCCAGTATTCTTGAACCTATAACAGAATTATATTCCACCTGAACCAGTAACACAATTCCCTAGTAAACCAAGGCTGTAAAGCAGACAATCCACAATTAACATTCTTCTGCACATGACACAACGAAAATTGTTATTTTCAATGCATGAAAATAAAAATAACCTAGGTATATGTGGATTAGTATATTATCTATACCAAGAAGACATGAATCAAATTTTTTCAACAAACAGTAACCTTTAAAATGCTGACAACTGAATTTTAAATGAATAAAATCAAATTCTAGATAGGCTTTGTTTGTATTTATTTAATTAAAATGAGCTCTATCCTTAGAATACAACTGGGTTTAACACAGGTTAGAGAAACTGGGTGGCATGGCACATGCCTGTAATCTCAGTTACTTGGTAGACTGAGGCAGGAGAATCTCAAGTTCAAGGCCAGCCTGGGCAACTCATTGAGACCCTATCTCAAAATAAAAATAAAAAGGGTTGGGGATGTAACTCAGTGGTGGTAAAGTACTCCAGGGTTCATCCACAGTACCCCTCGAAAAAGGTAAGTGGAAAAATCAAAGACACAAAGGTGAGCAAAAGTTGGTTTTTACATATGTTTCTTGGTTTGAAGTGGTTATCCCATTTCTCCCAAGAATATATTTTCTAGTCTTTTCTCCTTAAGCCCACTAGACACACAACCTGAAGAAAAAAAAAAAAAAAAAAGGTTCAAGTCAAGGCATTCTGCCAAATGCCTACCACAGTATTATCTCCACTGTCTTTCCCCATACAATTCTCCACTGAATTCTCCATCACCTGGAAGTAGCTTGATATTCCTTTAGAATTCCTTTAGAACATTCCTATGCCACTGCTATTTCCCCAAGTTGACAACAGAACTCTAACTTAGTCCCTTATCTTCTAAACTCCACAGACACACAACCTGGTCCCTTATCTTCTAAATTCTAAATGAAGGAAGTACTGTCTTGGTACTGAGTCTAGGTTAAATTGAACACAATGTTACCTGCATATTTAAATTTTTTCCACAACTCAAAAATAACCCAACTTCTCTATGTTAAATTTGTGATAACATGCTGAAAGTGTTTCTATTATTCTCCTAGTGAAGGAGAGTAATGAACTCTCATTATTATATCCTGTTGCTTTCTTGGTGCTTCATATCTTAGACACTTTATTAGAAGAAAGAGAATACTGCCACCTTCACCTTCCTGGCAGAGGGGGAAGAATATCAAGTTCATAACATAATTCCCTATCACTAGGTTTTCTGAATTTATCCTAAATACAGATTTATACAAAGACTTTTCAGTGCTGACAGTAGCCAGCAGTGAAAAATCCAAAGGCCATAGATGTGTGCTTTCTACAATTCTTTTTAACTAAAACTTAACAGTTATAAAGAAAACCATTTTTGCCTTGTCTAACCATAATACCTAAGTGATGAGCATCAAGCTCTCATTAACAGAAAGAAATATTTAGCTAATTCATTCTACATAGAAACAAAATCTTATAAATCATCTATATTTTTGCCCTTAAGAGATACAAATAATGTCTACCATTCTACACATTATTTGGAACTTTAAATTTTACTACTGTTATATCACTTCTTCCAAGATTTCTTAGATGTGTCAACAGGGGAAAGGTAGCATATCCCTTCAAGGACAAACTCCCATTCAAGGTCTCTTTTCCACTTTCCACGTTCCACTGGTTGGAACAATTTTCTAAGTTTTCTTGGCTGTGACTTTGTTCCTTGCTGCCTTAACCTGCGGAGTGACTGTACTCTGCTTCCTGCTGGAGCATTACAGACCCTTCTGGGTTTCTTTCAGATCCTGTGCTTCACACAGGGTTACTTATTCTAGGTGGTCACTGTGGAGAAACTGGGTGGGTCTTGAGAAGGTAAATGGCTATGGAATTTGGGAAGCTGGTAAATTCGTGGGGTTCAAACTCTTGTGGAAAAGTTGGGGGAAAAATCTAAAGTAGAGGTCCCTCCTGCTGGTAGTGGACACAGGGTGGCTAAATGTTTACGCACTCTGAATCCAGAGGAAAAACTGGAGCTCTGGGGCGAAAATGTGGAGGTGAAGTGGGTCCCCCCTCGCACCTTTCCCACACCTCAGAGGTGAGGATGTGCAGAAATGCTCTCTGGCTGTGGCACGCTACTGCCCATGTGCCCACAGAGGGCGAGGACCCCAGGCGCCCAGACTCACCGTGTGGCTCCGGCCGGGGCCCCGCGGGCGGCGGCGGTGGATCCTGGTGCTGCAGTGGGGAGGTGGAGGCCGAGGCCGAGGCGGAAGCTGACGTGATGAGGAGCCTCTGGAAGCGGTTGGGCGGGCGGCAGGGCACCTCCAGGCCGGCCGCCAGCTTGGCCTTGTTGGCGCTGGTGAGCCTCTTAAGGTGCACGAGCAATTGTGGCTGATCACGGCGGAAGTGCGGGCTGTGGAAGTGGTGGAGTGGCCCGTCGCCTGCCGGTCCGCCGGCCCCTGGACCTGGACCGGGCCCTGCCGCGCCCGGCCCACCCAGCACCACCTTTCGGAAGCCGTAGAGGTTGAGCTGGCGGATGAAGCTGGTGAAGTTGGTGGTTTTGAAGAGCTCAGGCTCGGCCCCGGTGGCCCCCACACCGCTGCCCCCGGCGCCACTGCCGCCCCCGGCCCCGGGCCCAGGCGGGCTGAGCAGCTCGGCCTCGAAGAGCGGCTGGTCGATGAGCAGCCCCTCGCCGCGGCCGTCCCAGCGGATCGAGCGGTACCGGGGGCTGTTCACCAACCGCCACAGCTTGGCGGGGAAGTTGTTGGGGTTGATGGGGGTGGAGAGCAGCGCCTCCTCCATCACCCCCGCCCGGGCCCTGGGCCTCGCCCCGCCGAGCCTGGCTCTCCCACCCCGTTCTCGATCCCCTCCGCCTTCGCTTCGCCCTGCCCCCTCCTGCCAGCGCCCGGACGCCACGGACCCCGGGACCGTTGGCGCACGAGTCCCCGCTGCGCCCTCCTGCGCGGCCAATGGGGCCTCGAGTTCCCGCCACGCGGCCAACGCAGCGCGAGCCGACCCTCCCCCTAGGCTGCGCGTGGCCAGCGCCACCCGACGCCTGCGGCTGCCTGGGACATGGCTGGGAGAAAGCCGCGTTCCTCGGTGTCCCCAAGCCACTCCACTCAGGGCGGAGGAGCGCCGCCCACCAGGGAGTTCTAAGTCCTGCAAAGAAAGGCGGCCAGTTATCCACCATGGAACACCAAGGGTCTGGTGCTTGAGCACCACCAGCGTGTGGGGATTCAGAATGCAGACGGTCTGCGTTAGGCAACACGGAGTCACCGTTCCTGAGAACAAAGGGCCTACCTCTAACTTGAACCAACAACTGAACTGCGGGTCCTGCCAAATGATAATGGTGGGGGTGGAAGTGCAATTACCCGAGTAAATAAACTCATCGTTCAGATAGTAGCATTTTTATATCTTTAAAAATACATGCTTCTAAAAAAAAAAACCACATGCTTCTGAGCCAGTATTTTGCTAAGTTTACTCAAGGTTAGATGAGAACAGAGGTGCCTGGCATAAGGGCATCACCAGAACATAAGTGCAATTCTGTGTGCTTCCAACCAGCTGGTGACATTTCAAACACTAAAGAGAAACATTATTTAGATGGATAGAATTCTACAGAATCCTTAAGAATAAATCTGTATCCAGGGCTGAGGATGTAGCTACAAGGAGTGTTTGCCTAGCATGCAAGAGACCGTGGGTTCCATCCCAAGCACCACAAAATTAAAAAATGAATAAATAAATCCCTAACCAATCAATAAGTAAAAATACTAGAGATGTGCTGATTAAAAAAAAAAGGGGGGGGGCCCATTTTAAAAATGGAAATTAACGTTTCCATGGTCAAAAGAACAATGAATATATGTTTACTTAGAAATTAAAAGGAATAAAAAGACCCAACAAAGCAGCACTAATATAGAGATTTTATTTAAACTGTATTGAGTTTGTACAGCACATTGCATGTTTGTCACGACGCAAATGCACAGTTTGGATTTTTGGCCACATCATGTCACTTACACCCATGACAGCTCTGAAAGGAGTATTTGATGTACACATCTGAGCCAGGAGCCCAGAGTCTCTCTCCAAGGCCATGCAGTTTATTTACTGATGGGACAGTCCCTCAAAACAGCCACACAAAATAGACAGATATAGTCTCCCCAAATATTACCAATCTTACTCCCCCTGAAAACAGGCAGAGTGAAGTGCTATGAAAGTAAAGTTAATGAAAAAGCCACTAGTGACTGGCAATAATTTTTAATGATTGAGAAAACGGTTAAAAGAGTTTTATGTATCAGAGAAAAGGAAGAGTTTGTTACTTTTTCAATGATCTCAGGAATTTCCCAGACACAAAATCTCCATTATTCAGCTCCACTTAAATGGGGAAAAAAAAAAAAAAGTTCTGCTAGACTGACCTAAATACGCCAAAACTTTTTAGGTTACATCCATGGCAAGTATAAAAGCAGCACAGACGCTTCTCTGTAGACTGAAGAAAAGGTCAGGACAAATAACAATTCTTGTTCTAAATGCAGATTCTAGTTATTTTGGAATGAATTTTTTTTCTAGAAAGCAACATGAAAGTAGCAGTGAGAAAGACAACTACCACAGTTTTAAAATAGGATAAGCCTAAACGTAATTTGCCTTTTATACACTAATGAATTAAGGAAAATGTATAAAGGAAATCCTAATGGTTTCATTATAGGACAAGGAGACTGTATCTGTCCCAACCACAGTACATGGCTATATTACTGTATCTTTTGGTTAAGTGCCACTGGTACATATTAAGATGAAAAAACAAAATCAAAACAAAAAAAAAATTTTTTTTTTTGGTCCAAATGGACACATTTTCTCTCCCAATTTTGGTATCAAGGCTTCATTCTCTTGTTTGGGTTCCATTATTAAGTGCACAGAAATAGACAGCAGCATTTGTACTGAAACCCTCACATACCAAACAGCATATTCTAGGAGGTAAAAACCAAACACTAAATTCTACCCTCAAGGTGTCAAGTGTTCAGGATAAGAAGCAGTGTGACTCAGAGGAGGCAGCAGCCAAGGGAAAGACAACATGAGGGAAGTGGGCAATGGAATAACAACAAAAACCTTTTATTTCATGCCAGGAGAGGATCAAGGTGTAGCTCCTGTATTAGCACCAGGACAACTAGGAAAAGTCAGGCGGGAAGGGTAGGGCACAATCAGCAGATATTTCACAAGGATAATTTTTGCTTTTCCCTTCTCATTCACAGTGCATACCTCCAGAGCTGCCACTTGGCGTAACAGAGTGACCACTGCCTTCACAGCTCTGATTTTTGCCAAGACCAAACATCAACAGAGTTTTCCTCTGCTCCCCAAAATGCCTCACTCCCTAGAACTGTCCCCCAAAACTGAATATTCACTGATGCTGGCTGATGAGCCAAGTGAAAAATATATTGAAACCTCCACTTGCCCAACCAGTCTTTAAACCAAACTCCACAGAAAGACAGTACTAATTGCAACTAGAGGGAGTGCCTCTAAAGACCGAGCCTTCATGCACAGACACAGAGCACAGAGGTACAGAAAAGAGTTCATCTCAAATAGGATAGGAATTCCTATCTTGTATACTATAATCTGCTTTTTTCAAGGTGGAGGAGAGATGGGTCTGGTTATCACTTGCAGTTTGGTTATACGTATGCCTTTCTATTGCTGTTTGGACACCTTGCACCAGGCAGTATCTATGAAATCATCATTTTGTGACCCCCAGGAGAAAGAAGCTGGAGTCACCAACTCAACATTAACTCTGGGTCTGGATCAGGACCATTACCCCCAGAAAAGGACCTCTGCCAAATTGAAATTCCTCTGCTCCAGTCTCAAGGTACCAAGTAGGATTTCTCAAGATGGTATCTTTGAGCTCTGTGATTTCATGAGCCATACCGAGGAAACTTTCAAACTACACCTGAAGCAGATCTTCCCTTCAAACCTGTTAAAACTGAACAGGTAATCTCCTCTGGCATTCAACTGGAAGCTGTAGCAATGGGCTTCTTCAGATGTTGGCTCATGAGCTCCCTGGCACGAGATACTTGAATGTGTTCGTAACATGAGTTACAGACGAGAACTGGGTCATACAGTTGTTGATCAGGAATGGGCAGCTTCAGGTGGCAGCATCCAGCACAAAATACATTCCCACAATTTCTACCAAAGCACAAAGAAGGAAGAGTTCATCAGAAATGCCAGTATACTGAGAATGAGTTATAATCTAAAAGGCCTTCCATGAATGGATGAAGAGAAAGGTTGGAACAAACCGTGGTTCCTATAAAGATATCTCCATTTTCAGAGTAATTCAATTTAGTTCCATAACTATGTGCTGCACTATTTTATGAGTCACACAAAACATCTTACCTGCAATGGTGTCTTCGTTTGGCCAACCAGAATTCACAGTCACAGTTATAGCAGTGCGATGCCATATGGTCTGGAACCCAGCGAGTCACCTAACAGAAGGCACAAGGAAAAATCCCAGGTCCTTGTCAATAGAATGGAAGAGCAACATTACAACAAGGAGAGGAGCCCAGGTGAAAATGACGAGGCCAGTCTTTATGACAGGCCACTACTTGTCTATGAAAATGACATGCATCTGGGGGAAAGGTCGGTCTATAGTATGTCACGCATCTCTGAGAAATATAACTCACTGGCTCACATTAAGCACCCACCACATATTTGCCTATACATACCTCAGTCTCCTTCTTATCCACAGGCTCCCAGCTTGCTTCTGAAAGGCAGTCTTCACTGTGATCAGAGCCAAAATCTTCCGTATCACTGCCATCTGACTCCTTCAAGCATGTCTGAAAAAAGGCAAAAACATCAGTATCACTTTTATCACCACTAACACTGTTTACTATGTGTAAGGCACCATTCTAAGTGCATTGTATGCGTGAACTTATTTAATTCCTCACAATAGTCTTGTGCTGTATACTACTTTTATCCTCATTTTACAAATAAGGAAGCTACACCAGAAGAAAATTAAGTTTCATGCCAGGCATAGTGGCACACACCTATAATCCCAGGGACTCAGGAGGCTGAGGTAGGAGGATTGAAAGTTCAAAGTCAGAGTCAGCAACTTAGTGAAGCCCACAACAACTTAGCAAGAACTTGTCTCAAAATAAAAAATGTTTAAAAACAGACCGGGGATGGGGCTCAGTGATTAAATGCCCCTGGGTTCAATCCCAGAAAGGAAGGAAGGCAGGCAGGCAGGCGGGAAGGAAGATCAAGTTTTGGTAAGTGGTAAAGCTGGGATTTGAACCTAATATTCTGGCTTCAGAGCAGTGCTCTTAGTCTGTATGCTATATCATAGGGCAGAAAGACTGTCTTGTTGCATCCTAAACCAGGCATTGGCAAACTGGCCCACAAGCCAAAACCAGCCTATATTTGTAAATCAAGTTTTACTGGAACACAGCCTAAGCCATTCATTTACATTAATCATCTATGGCTATTTTTGTGCTACAAAGGCCACATAGTTATGACATACATGGTATGGCCTACACAAACGCTAAATATTTACTATCTGGCCTTTAGAAAATGAAGTCATCCAACTTCAGTTTAAAGCATCACCCTGAATATTAAGAAGTTGTTAGCTCCATCCACTCCACCGAAGAGACGTGGGCAGCAGGCAAGTGGGAGTGCCTTAACAGAAGGAATGGAAGTGCCTATGTAGCAAGATATTAAGGGGGAGGGCTGGGGTTGTGGCTCAGTGGGGGAGAACTTGCCTAGCCTGTGTGAGGCACTGGGTTAGATTCTCAGCACCATATAAAAATAAATAAATAAATAAATAAATGAATAAATGAATGAATAAATAAAATAAAGGTAAAAAAAAAAAATAAGTGATTCTTAAAAAAAAAAAAAAAAGAAGATGGATCCTACAAGCTCCCCTAGGGTTGTCCTGCGAGAACCCAAAAGAACCCAAAACAACCCAACCAGTAAAGCCTGTCTGGTCCTCCTCATATACTACCAGGATTGTTAAAAAATGTCCTAACTAATCTCCCAACTCTGGATCCAACCTCATCAAAATCTTACACTGTTTGCTAGGGCTCTTGCTCAGTGGTAGAGCACTTGCCTAGCATATGAAAGACCCTGAGTTCAATCCCCAATAATACACACATACAAGTAAAGGCTTTAAGATATATAAATACAGAATTGTACATCCAATAGAAATGATGAAATTAAAATATTTTTCAAATTCTACAATGTTGCAAGTAGTTTTCTTAAAATATTAATCTGATCATGTTTCCCCCCAGCCTAAAATTTCATTGCCTTGAGAGTAAAATACAAACAAGGATACTCAAACTGACCCTCCTAATCCCCATCTAATTCTCCACCTCCCAACATATTACCCACCTCTCCTTCACAGTCCTCAGAACAAGTATGTATGCCTACCTACATACACATAGCAACACACCACCCCTTTAAGTCATGCCACTGAAGTACCTGTTACCTACTTGCTTCTGCAAATGTGTTTCTTTTTCATTGTCTACCTAGTGACATATCACACATTCTTTATTCAACTCAAGCATTATCTTCTCAAGAGAGCCTTCCTTGACCTTTCACTCCACTCTAACCCCCTAATACCCAATACCTTCCTCAATCATAACACTTACCACAACTTCCATGTTGTTTACTTTCATTCTACAGCCCAAGCCCAGTGGCACACAGCAAGTGCCCAACAAATGAATGTTGAATGGATAGAGGGATGAATGGATAAAATAAATGAAGGGATGGATGGCAATTGGTGAATACTTACAAAATCATCCTCATAGTCCATGGGGGGCTCTGCTGGAGGGGCACAGCAGTGACGGATATCCAGTCTCATCTGAAGCTCACGCACCTGTCGACGTAGCTGCTCTACCTCTTGCTTGTACCCTGCTTCAATTTGCCGTAACCTATGCTGGATCACGTCTGTGGGAAAGGGGAGTCCATCATCATCCAGGTAGAGTGGAGGCACTGGAGAAGGGCAGCTCAGTGGGACAGGCTTTGTGCTGGAGACTTGCTTTGGGTGACCAGACAACCACATCCGGTTGTTTTTTCCTCCTGGGCCAGTACAGTGTCCATTGGAATGACTAGAACAGATAGGTGACTTTACACCTTCTCTCTGAGCCCACTGGCCCCCAAAGCAGGACCCTGTGGCCCTCATCTGCTTACTGCTTGACCTCTTGCTACAGCAGCCATAGGAAAGCAGCCGCCGAGGGGTAGTCTCCCCACTTGGGAATGAAGTCACCAAGCCTTGGAAGCTGTCCCAGTTGGACCCTAGGAAAGAGAACTCACTGATCTGGCTCTGAGAAATTGGTTTTCGGACCAATTCCAATGGCACTTTCCCAAAGCGAGGATTTTCCAGTAACTGCCCACTCCTATTATTTCCTTTCTTGCCAGTGTCTTCCTCCCTATGGATCGCATCCAACACAGAACTGGGCTGTTCCTGGTGGGAGATACCTGCCACAGACTCTGGGGGATCTTGGTTGAGGAAGTCAATGCTTGGCTCTAGAGGAGTTTGGCAGGCAGCACTTGGTGGATTACAAAGGGTGCCCAGATTGTGATTCAGAACACATCTGGAGGTCACACCTGGCACAGATTCTATCTGTGCCCGTTGGGTGGCACCCGGAAGGGAGTCCTGGGCAGACTCAGGAAAATCACAGACTCCACCACACTTGCTGGAAGTGATCTTGGAGGGCACACTGATGGTTTCTGTTTCAGGACAATGTTCAGGTGGCTCTCCTGAGCCATTGAAAGTCCTACCCAGCTCATCCTGGGCAGGAGGGTTTGAGGCTGGTGTCTTAGTCTCTTCCAGGACTTTGATCTCAGGATCAATGTTCTTCATTTCCCGGGACACAGCAGGATTAAGCAGTTTATAACTTAGAGAAGAGCTTTTGTGACTCTTGAAAGGTTTATTGCTCAGGTAATCTTTCTGGCTGCTGGGCAGAGGGAGAGGAAGGCCTATTTCCCCTACAGTCTGCTGGGGACCTCCTACCCCAGATTCCACGAAGGTTGTCTCTGATCCCTCAGGATTGTTGTGCCAGGGCTCCAGGCCGACTCTGACCTCCTGACAGTGGTTATTCAGGTTAGGGTCACTGGATGTGCGAGTCAGGGGGCTGCTTGTGTCACAGGCAGAAAGAAGATCATCCATGGATCTAGTTTTAGGTAACCTAGAATGACAATTTAACAACTCCAGTTCAGGAAATGGGAGCCACCTTCAATAAAGAGAATCAGGTCATCAGAGCAGTATCAAAGCCAGAGTTCACAAGACAAAATGACATTTAAGGTTACAAATAACCAATGTTCCATGAAAAAAAAAAAAACTCTGTTAAAAGGATAAAACATGGACCTAACTGTTAAGAACCCAGGATCTTCGGTTTTGTCAGTATTCAACCTATACAACCTCCCTGGGCAAGCTCAACTACTTGCATGGTTTCAACTGCCTGTTTTGCCGATGCCTTCTAAATCTACTATTCTAACCAGGACCACACCTGCGCCTCAAACCTAATATCACATATTCTCCATCAGAGTAAAACAGAAAGAAGATGTGTTTTGGAGCTAGACAACATAAGCACCAATACTGATGAGCTATAAATTAAAAGTAAGTTATTTAATTTGTTGGATACTTGGTTTCCTCTCTGTAAAATGTTAATAAGGAAGGCTGAAGGAGAAAGACTGCAAGTTAGAAGCCAGCCTGGGCAACTTAGCAGGACCCGGTCTCAAAATAAAAAATTAAAAGGGCTGGGAATGTAGATCAGTGATAAAGTGCCCCAGGTTCAATCCCCAGTACTGGGGGGAAAAAAGTTAATAAATTATACCTTCTAGAGGTGCCATAAAGGATTCAAAATATAGGAAACCACCCACAGACTTAAGATGACCTCAAGACTACTTAGCATAGCTTTTTACAACCTCTAAGCAGCAGCACACCCCTCCAAGTCCCAAGAAAACTCCTGCAAATAAACAACACTCAAAGGATTTGAGAGACATTCATACATCACCAAATGGTTAACAGATATTTTCCAGAATGACCATCCTGACTTTTAATGCAGTTCAAAGTCCTTAGAGCAATGAAAATTAAGAGAACCTTACCAGAAAACAGAAATCACTGACTGCCTCTTTTTAGAAGCCTTAAGTCACTTTGGTTCATAGAGAAAAATCCCCCAAAGGTGAAGTTACAGTATGGCTTATTTTAAGTGTTTGGCTTTTGAAACTTTATTAAAATAAATGTTTTAAATATATTTTTATATATTTTTATGATTGATTTTACTTTTCTCATCAAATTTGTCTTTATTTTTTTGGTACTGAAGATTGAACCCAGGGGTGCTCCACACTAAGCTACATCCCCAGCCCTTTGTATTTTTTATTTTGAGACAGGGTCTTGCTAAGGTGCTGAGGCTTGCCTCAAACTTGGAGTCCTTCTGCCTCAGCATCTTGACTTGCTGGGATTATAGGCATGTGCCACTGTGCCTAGCTTTGTGATCAATTTTGATTTCATTTTTTCTAATTTTGAGACAGGGCCTCACTAAGTTGCTCAGGCTGGCTCCAAACTTGCAATCCTCCTGCTCCAGTCCCCTTAGTAGCTGGGATTACAGGTATGGACTACCACATATGGCTAAATTTTTTTGTTATTTTGGGACAAGTAATATGGCAGGAAATTCCAGGAAGGCAGAACCACTGGTTATTACAGTCTCTGACGTCTCAGTCAGGGCTCAAATTCCAGATTGATAACTTTAGGAAAGGTTAAAGTACCCACCTCTTAGAGTCACCATGAGGATTAAACAAAGTAATGTGCATTAGAACACATTACTCATCGCTTCCTATAATACATTATTGCATTTACTATTTACTTATTTATTTCCCTCCACTAAAATACCAGGACTATGTCTTATTTAAATCCCCAGAACCTCGGCAAATGATTTGAGGAGTGAATGAGCTCAAAATCTAACATCAAGTGTCCACTCCTAAGTGCCAAGTGAATGGAACAGACCAGTAGAGCTAAATAGTATGTATCAGGAGCTTCCAGGGTCAAGCCATGACCTACTAAATGAGAATGAACAAGAATGAGGCCTACCCACCTGTATTTTTTCTGATTTTATTATTACTATTTTTGTGGTGCTGGGGATAGAACCCAGGGTCTCCTACATGCTAGGCAAGCGCTGGCCCTCTGTATTTTTTTAAAAAGTACAACTTTTTTCCTCTTTTTTGTTTTACTTTTTATTGTGGAAACTTTTAAGCATGCAAAAGAAGACTATTAGTAACTCCAAAGTACTCTTCACCCACAATCAAATAGCAATAGTCTGCATCCTCCACAATTGACCCCTCTGTGCACCACAGGTTTAATCAGTGGTGCCAGAATAAACAGTTACATCTGAGGAGCTCAGGAGGAGAAGAGCTCATCCAGCTCAGATGGTCAGGGAAGACTACACGGAAGGGGTAAGATCTGAGCTGGGTATCAAATGTTTTAGACTTTACTAGAAGATGATGAAAGAAAACATGACATTTTTGATCTAGAGAAATGTAAAATGAAAGATAAGTCAGGTCAGTTGCTACAGAAATCAATTCCTTTCAAATCCTTATATCATTTATTCCTCTAAATGCAAATCTCCTTCTTGAGCTGCCTACAACACAGCTCTTTGTCATCGACTAACATTTAAATACCAACCTCCCGGTATCACCTCTTTCTCCCCCTGACTGGCTTGTCTTCTCACCTTTTGCTTTCTTTCTTTCTTTCTTTTTTTTTTGGGTACCAGGGATTGAACCTAGGGGTACTTAAACACTAAGCCACATCCCCACCCCTTTTTTATATTTTATTTTGAGACAAGTTCTTGCCAAATTGCTGAGGCTTGCTTTGAACTCACAAGCCACCTGCCTCAGCCTTCTAAGACACCAGGGTTACAGACAAGCGCCACCGCACCCAGCTCTTCTCACCTTTTCAATGAATACTGGTGGCACTAAGATTCTCTGACTTTCTAAGCTCAGATTCGTGGGATGCGTCTGACTTTGAAGAGATTTCACTCTACATTTCAACTTTCAACCAATTCCATAGTTTGCTAATAACTCTTCTACTATGCTTCTGAATTTAATTCTCTTTTCCAAGGACTGTTCTCTTCATATGTGAATTATTACAATCGTGCTGGCTGGTAACCATCCTGCTCACTGATAAGCTCTCCAAAACTCCCATCATCAGTAGGTCACAATAACTTCCTACACTAATTGACTTTTGACAAATGAATCAAAGTAACTTCTTTAATGTTTAAAGTCCTCAATGACCAGCCCTATAAATCTATTCCTCAGACTAACCCCTTTCTAACCCCTGTCAGCTCCAGAGAAATTTGTAAACTCTCTCCCATATCCAGTTCCTTTGGACCTCTCTCCACTAGCCTTGTTACAAACCCCAAAACCCCCTCTGTCCCATGTATTTGTTTGCCCACTTAGAAATTTACTAAGGCACCTATTATGAACCAGGCCCTGAGCTAGACATCTGGGACATAAAAAAGACAATGCTCCTATCTGTTCCTTCAGGAAAAATTTCTGAGTAAAACAGTTACCAAATGATCCTTTAAAGCATATCTCATTTCTCTAACAGCTTTGAAATATGCACATTCTTACTTGCTTAGATGCTGACCTAGAATTGTTCTGTAGTTGTTCTGTGTTTTATCTTATAGTATCTTGAAAGTATCTTGAAAGTAGGGTTGCTATCTTCTATTGTTTGTTGTAGCCCACAAAACCCAGTACAGTACTAAGCCACTTGTAAGTATTAAAGAAATATTTATTAAGGTGATAAATAAGCTACTAACTTAAGGTAATGATTATTAAACAGATCACAGAGCTTATTAAGAATCTGATAAGCTGGGAGTGGTGGTGCATGCCTATAATGCCAGAGGCTCTGGAGGCTGAGACAGGAGGATCAAGAGAGCCAACATCAGCAATGGCAAGGTGCTAAGCAAATCAGTGAGACCCTGTCTCTAAATAAAATACAAAATAGGGCTGGGAATGTGACTCAGTGGTCGAGTGCCCCTGAGTTCAATCGCTGGTAACAGCTGAAAAAAAGAATCTGATAAAAAGCTTTTCCCTGGAAAAATAAACTTTTAAACCTATTCCCAAATTCTGCAATAGTGTGGGGAAAGGGAAAAATTGCAGAATTCCAAAGCCTGTCTCCTGACAATGGACTCGACTGAAAAGACTCAAAACTAGATTGGGGCATAGCTCAGAGGTAGAATGCCTGCCTACCATACACAAGGCCCTGGTTACTTCAGCATTGCAAACAAAACAAAACAACAACAACAACAACAACAAAAACTTATAATCAAAAGCTTAAAATGTTTTTTGTTGTCTTTTATAATATTCAATTAATGTTACATTTTAATTTTAAAAAATCTTCATCCAATAAACAAATATCAAAATTTGAAATATGCATATGCTTTAAATACAGCATATTTGTTTCTAGGAATCTGACAAAAATACTAGCACAAATGCAAAGATATATGGGTAAGATAATATTATTAAAATGTACATTTTGGAACGGGGTTGAACCCATGCCATGCACATGCTAAGAAAACCTCTACCACTGAGCTATGCCCCCAGTTGAACTATACATTTAAAAATTGGTTTAGATGGTAAATATTATGTGTACATTACAGAGATTTTTTGTTGTGGTTTTTGTTTTTGTTTTTGGTGGTGCTAAGGATCAAACCGTTGTTCTTGCAAATGATAGGTAAGCACTCCATAACTGAACTACATCCCCACACCCACGATGATTTTTTTTTGGTACTGGGGGTGCTCTACCACTGGGTTACATCCCTAGCCTTTTTCTTTTTTATTCTGAGACAGGGTTTCACTAAGTTGCTGAGGTTGGCCTCGAACTTGCAATACTTCTGTCTCAGCCTCCTGAGTCACTAAGATTATAGTAGGTATGTGCCACTGAGCTGGCTCCCATACCATGATTTTTAAAAAACAAATATACATATAAGGATATTTGCTAAAGCATTCCCTGTAATGATAAGAAAAAGAAAAATTACCTAAATGACCAGTAGGTACACTCTAATTTTGGGCTACCATGCAGCCACTAAAAATAATAAAGTGGAGCTAAGAATGCAGCTCAGAAGCAGAGCACTTGCCTAGCATGTACAAGACCCTGGGTTTGATCCCCCACAATGAAAAAAAATTTTTTTTTAATAATAAAAATAATAAAGTAGCTTTATACGTGTTGTCATGGGATGACAGCCTGATCAAAGTGGAGGGAAACTGCAGGATGATGTGCAAAACATTCAGGTTTTGTTTTTTAAAAACAAATATAATATAGAGGTAGGAGTATGTATGCTGCCCCAGTTTTACCTAGAGAGCCAAGACAACTTGCACCTGAGGGGCTCAGGTGTGTACATAGGTACATCCACACTATGTACCTATGTAGAGATATTTATAAACATCTCTACATTGGTACATCCACACTGGGGGCTGGAGATAGAACTCAGTGGTAGAGTGCCTGCCTAGCATGCATGAGGTCCTGGGTTCAATCCCCAGTACTGGGAAAAATAAAATTTAAAAAAGAGAGATAAACATCTGGAAGTGTGTAACAGTAGACACCAGTGGGGACAAGGATCAGGAGTGAGGACTTTTGTTATCTATTTTTATATTGTTTGACTTTAAAAAAAAAAAAATAAGAAACAAGAATTACTTTTATAATTTAAACAGCTTCCATCCCTCTTCCCCACAAAAGTTCAACCAGAAAATTTATTTAATTTCTTGCTTTAAATTCTGGCCTGTATCTGAGGGAGTAAACGCCATCTCCCTGCTGGGAACCCATTTCCCCAAAGGTCAGATGCTTCTGGAAACTAAAAGTTGTAAAGGTAAAGGTTACTAAGATAGCAAGCTCCCCATGCATTGTATCAGTGAACAAAAATCAACACCATTCCCACAACTTCATGAAATAGTCCTTTCTTTTTCATTCTCCTCTCCCCTGCTTGGGTATGTCACATGAGGTGATAGCAGCCCCAGGAAAGAAGGTAACCAACCTTATCTTAAGAGAAGACCTTGAAAACATACAGTGTATCCCAGGCTAGCCATGAGCCTAGTACCATGTTTCTTCTTTAACTGATTCCAGAAGTTGCTTTTAAATAGCTCATTTATAAAAAGGAAAATGACATTTAGGCAAGATAGGAATCAGTTACTGCCTTCCTAGTGGGCAGAGGAGAACAAGGGCTTTTCTCACCTGTCCAGAGAGCGGCCAGAGAACTCCTGGCTCTGGGTCACTGGGGAAAGGTAAAGATCCATATTTTCTTCTCCAAGTGTGCATGGAGATGATGCAGGCAGATAAACAGCTGTCCAGAGGTGAAGGGCTCTCACATGACAAACAGGATGCAGGACCTAGGAAAGTGGCCCAATATTAGTGTTTTGTGAGATATTCCTAGTCCCTTTTCCTTCCCTAAGCTTTTGGCTCTATATTCTCCCCACTAACTCAGCCTCTTCACTCTACAGATTCCCAAGTAGCACTCACAGGAAAAGGTCTTGGACTTACCATGTCTGAGCCGGGTGTGTAGAGGAAGTTATGAAAGTTCTTGTTGCCAGCTCGCAGGAGCGCCCACACAGAACACGTTCGCTTGTAGATATTGCGCTTCTCTCGCTCACAGGGGTTGTTGGCCAGGAATGTGCCATAGAGACAGGAGTACGTGTGCTGTACCAGTTTTACCTAGAGGGCCAAAATAGCTTACACCTAAGGGCCTCAAGATGCCATTCCCCCCCATCCTGGTCACAGGCTTTAGGACCTACCAGGAATGCTTCATTAAATTCAAACAGACAGGGGAACTGCTTAAGCAACTGATGAACAGAATCAAGCCACTGGAGGAACACGGGGCATTGTTCATTTTGGTCCTCTGCATTCTCCTGGTGGCCACAGCGATCTCCAAACTTGTGCCCAAAATCCAGCCAATCAGACTCCACTAACACTTGGAAGCCCTACAAAGGAAATAGTCCAAGCATAAGGTCTCTCTGGAAAGCCTACTATGCTACTTCCCAGGGGACTACCCAAAACATGGAGCTGGTAGCTTCAAAGAAGAACAGGACTGAACTAACGTCCTCTACCAAAAGATTCCTCCAGACAGTTCCTGAGAACCCACCACCATCCCTCCTCCTTATACCCAACCCCCTCTCAATACCTCCAGCGTCCTGTAATATGGATCCAGTAATATTTTGGCCAGGGCTACAATCTGCGGTGTCCGGTCCCAGCCATCAGAGCAGTGCACCAGCACAGGCCGGCCTTCCCGGTCTACTGTATTAGCCACCAGCACAGCTGCTTTCAGCATTACTGACAAGTGCTGCAGCCATTTGGTACTTTCCAGTGCTGACAACCAGCTAGGCAAGAACAGAAATCAAGTCCATCACTAAGGGTACTGGGGCTATAAGTCTTTCCACCACTCAAAACCAGCTCAACCCAATAAAATCCCCAGTAAGAGCTGCAACCCAGAGGACCAACCCATGGCCTTTTTGCCAAAAGTACCTAGCAAGGAGGTAGGGCAGACAGGACCTGAGGCAGAAAGGAGCCTCTTAGGCTCTAGAGAGGAAATGGGAAGCATGACAAGCACATTTAGCCACTTTCTCTCCCAAGTTCTCTATGTTCTTTAAGTAAGACAACTGATCTAAATAAAAAGAATCCAATGTCCTGTGACTATGCCAAAGTGTTGGCTGAGAAGTACAAGTAGTATTCTTGGAACTGGTCCACCGTACCCAACTCCACCCAGGCTCTCAGGTCTCCTATACCTCCAAATTTCCCATCTCCCCATCAAATCCTCCAAAAACAAAAAGTACTGAGTAAGGGTTGAGACACAAGGATTTGGAATCCCAGCAGGGAAAACCTACTTGCTGGGATCTGGCATCTGGCTACACACAGCCCGGAGGTACTGGAAGCTGTTCCGAATGGCATGGATGTTGGCCATTCCCATAAACACGACCTCACAGTTGGGATAGTACTCTGTAGACATGAGAGAGGAGTGGAGCATAAAAGCAAGTCCTGGTAATAGGCACCCAGGTCAAAAGCAGTCCTAGTAGACAAAGCATCCCTGGCAGTGAAGAACACTCCAGATGGGAAACAAATATACTCTTGAAATCTGGAATCTACTTTTATCTCTGGGTTCTCTGGTGCTATGTAGTTGTAGTATTAATATTAATGACAACAGTACTACTAAGAATGACAACATATAGTAAATTCTCAAAAAAGAGAAGCAGCTTCTCTGTGCCACTAATTTCATAAATGCAGCCTCTAATTACCCTAACAACGTTGCAAGGTATGTATCACCCTCATTTTACAGGTAAGAACATAAAATTTGATGAAGAACTTAAACATAACTATAGCTAGTAAGTGGCAGAGTACTGGTTCTAAGCAACTTTGTTTGTTTCTTTGCACTACCTAAGTTGCCCCCAAACCACACCCTCACCAAAGACACACAAAATACAGCAATACCTTCACATTCACAACCTCCACCCTTGGCCCGATTAGCCACTGCTGCTGTGTAGGATCGTGCATCCAGGATCAGTAGCTTTTGGGGGGCTGCTGTGCTCTCCACCCCAGAACATGCAGTCAGAGAGGAATCTAAATACATATCAGGAAGAAGACTCAGGGTCAGACAGACACCCAGTCTCACTCTGACTATGGTACTCCCTCTCAGAAGAGAGGAATGTACAACTAGAGAACCACCCAACTCACACCCCAAAGCCTTCCAAAAGGCAGGCACCTAGACACTCTGCATATATCATCTTTTTCCCATCCTCTTATGGGAACTCCCTGGCTCCCAGGGAGTCCAAGGAGAGGGCCTATTGCCTGAGGTCTAGCACCACCCAAGCCTTACCGAAGTCAGTGTCACAGGCCTCGCTGGTATCATTATTCCCAGTGCTGAGAGGGCCCCCACTGGCCCTTGTCCCTGGGTCCAGAGCACAGGCTTTGGCAATGGACGTGACCAGGTACTCATCGTCAGCATTGCGCCAGCCCCACCAGCTGATCTCAGGTTGGCTGCAACGGGCAATGGCAGCCCCATTGCGAAGATGTCTGACAAAAAGGGGAAAAAAAAAAAATAATGCCCTTGGCATTCAAATCTCCCAGAAGCCTGCCACAGAGACCTGAGGGGGACAGACCCAGGTCTCAAGAGCCAGTAGGGGCAACCAATTCATCCTGGCTATGATAATAGCAACCAAAAGCTTTAACATCTCTAGAGAGCTTTACAGTTTACAAAGTGCTATCATACATATTTTCTCAAATGGGCTCTGTATTCCCAAGGTGACCTTGACTCATCAAATCTGCATAGCACCTGCTCCAGGTACAGACACACAGCAGGAGAGCAAGATCTGAGCCAAGAACATGAACACTTCTAAGCCTCATGCTTACCACCTGTTTCACTCTATTTTAGTACAATGTTCTTGTGCAGGGGACAGTAAACTTTTTCAGTAAAAAATCCAGACAAATTTTTAACTTTGTAGTTCACAACCAGTCTCTGTTGTTATTTTTCTTTATGTTTTTTAAATAACCCTTTTAAAATGTAAAAACCATTCATAGCTCACAAGCTCTAAATAAAATAGGCTATAGGATAGATTTGGTCCAGAGGCCAGTTTGCAAGTCCTGTATTAAGGCAATGTTTTACACATACACACACACACACACACTCTCTCTCTCTCTCTCTCTCAAAAATAAATAAATAAAAGTGAATAAACTTCCCAAAAGACTTATCATTACAAGAAAAAGATGAGGCATTTCTTATTTTAAAATTATTTCAGTCACTTCTCCAAAGGGTATCCATTCCCAGCAGGCTGCCCAAAACCTCATATTTTGTCTCTTTCCTTACTGCATAAAAAACAGCCTCCGTTTTCCATCTCCCACTACCTCACCTATACACAACCACAGGAATGCGCTTCCAGGAACGGAAAGAAGCCACATTCTCCAGCTCTTTATCTGTGATCCACACAGGAACCAGCAGCTTCTGGGGGTAACTGGGGCACAATCTGAGAAGAGACCAGAGGAGATTATTGAATTGCTATGTGACAACAAGACCAAGAGGATATTTTTGTGGGAAGAGGGACCAGAAGCCCTCCTCTCTCACAGACCCAGGAGCCGTGCCCACCATGCTTTGGTTCCCCCACCCCTGCCCTCTCACTTGTAGTTGCTGTTGATATGTGAGACTCTCCAAACATTCTGCAGGTCAAAGCCCATCCTGACAAGCTCTGCCTCCTGCCGACATCGTATGTGATCTCCTGCAATACAGTCCCCAGTCTGTCAGCTTCCCAGAATGTCGATGTCCAGGGGTGGAAGAGTTATGAGAACTAAGAGATAAGAAGCAGCCTCCCAAAGCAAGCACCTAGCTCACCTGGCTGACACAGATGGGTATGCTGGTCCTCCTCAGTCAGACCCAGGCACCAGGCATGGTAGGCAAAGGCAAAGAGGTCCTCAGGTTTGGCAGGTCTTGCTGTGGCCCGACTTAGCCTTGTGAGCCACTCTTGGCACTGCTTGAAAGTGGAGAAGTGACACCTGCAGGGCAAGGGATGAGGCAAAGGACAGATGTGCTAGGGGGAAGGACAAGGGAACACTGACCAGCACCCAGGAGAAGCTGTCTCTTGTGACAATTCCCAAGAATTTCTGTATTTGAGACCTATTTATCTCCTCTGGTGAGTCCTGACCATTTCTCACATCAAATCTAAAAACTACCACATGGCCTGAATCTGCACTCCTTGTTCCTACCCTACCAGTTAGTACTATATGCCATGACTCCCTAACACAAGCCTTCTGCTTCAGGCAGGACATCCTGTTCACATCACTCCTTCCTCCTTGTTCTTTCTCTTCTTCTGCTTGATAATGCCTCATCTCCACCTAGCCATATCCTACTGACACTTTGAACATGGTTTTAGTGCCACCCTTTCCTTGAATCCTTCCTAGCCTATCCTCTTCCAGATTCCTTCTTCTCCTGCATCTTAAGCACCTAGAATGTTAAACAATATTGTTTTCCATAATGTACTGCCACATGTTGAGTCCTCCTTCAACAACCAAACTTTAGCTTCTGTGAACGAAAGGACAATATGGATTCTTTCTGAATCTACCCCAGAGCTGAGCAAATGGCAGGCTCTAAACTGAGCAACCTTCTAATACTCCTTGGAGTCATCTCAGTCTCTTTTTTCTCCCATAATCCAAGCTCTCAGCAACTCCTCTCACCTCTATCTTCAAAATACAGAATCTGACGAACTCTCTGCATTTTGACTGCTACCACCCTAGATAGGCCACTACTATCTCTCACCTAGGTAACTGCAATAACTTCCTAACTCGTCTCCCAGTTTCTGCCTTGGCTTTTGTCCCTGTTCTTTCCCATTTAGTTTCAATACAGAAGCCAGATGTTTCCAGAAAACATTATTCAGATCACATCACTCCTTTGCTCAAAATCCTCCAGGGGTTTCCTAATGCTCTCAAAGTAGAAGCCAGTTATTGTGACTCTCTGCTTTGCTCTGAGGCCTTATATCCCACCATCCTCACCTCCATGCACTCCACTCCAGCCTACTGTCTTCTGCCATTCTTCCAGTGTGTAGCACAGTACACACCCACCTCAGGGTCTTGGCAATCACTATTTCCTCTGTCTGGCACACTCTTCCCTCAAATTCCCACACATTCACTTTCTTCAGGTCTTGACTCATAATGTCAACTTTTCTGTGCAGGCTTTTCTGATTATTTGTTTAAAGCTATCATCTTCACCCCCATAGCACTCCATGCTTCTTCCCTGCTTTATTTTTTCCTTTATACTTATCATGTATAAAAGTATCTCCCCACTGGAATATAAACTCCATGAGGAGAGAGAATTTTATCAATTTGCTCTCTGATGTATCTCTACTCCCTAAGATATACTGGTCTAGAGTATACAATAAGTGTATGTTAAATGAATAAATAGATGAATCAACAATAATGTGAATGCTCTACCAGATATTCATGTGCATTATCTCATTTAATCCTCATGATGACTCCAAGAGTTAAGTATTATCCCTATTTTTTCAGACCAAGACACTACAGGTTGGTAAATTGACCTTCCCAACCCAGAACAGTTTTTACCTTTTCCTCCAAGGGGGAAAATAAAACAGAATCTTTCCTCTCTTGCTCCAAAGAAACCTGCAGCAGAGAGGTCTGAACAAGACTAGAGTCAGGGGATCTAAGTAAGGCCTTACTGTTCTCACCTCACCACTTTGGAGTCCTTGCAGGCAATGTGCAATTGGAACATATCACGGCTCTCCACACTGTCAATCATCCGGAGGGGTACCTTCAGAGGAAGGACAAACTGAGGCTCAGATCCCCCACTCAGCACCACACATTCCCACCTTGACCCAGGAGCTGATGTATCATTGGAAGTAAGGAAATCGGCATTTACTGAGGACCTTGTAACTATGCTGGATCCTTGACATATCTGGCCCCAATTCATAATTATAATAACCCTGCAAGGCAGATATTTTCACCCTATATTTTAAGGAGAAAAATCAAGGTTGAGTTAGAAGACTTGTCCAAGGGGACACAGTTGGTAAGTGACAGCACAGGAAAAGAGCCCCAAAGTCTGCACTCTGCCAACAATGCCACTGTGCCCTTTAGAAGAGCCAGCAACAGGGTAAAGAAAAAAAGGGGAAGGAAGAATGAGCCTGAGAGACAGAAAGATAGACCTATAACTAGGAGAAAGAGGTTAGTGAGAAAGAGAAGGAGCTCCAACTTGTTTTGGAGCTCCAACTTTTCTTTCATGTTTTGGAGACATGATCAGGTACAGCAATAGAACAATACCACCTTGAACCTCATAGAGAGCTAAACTTGGGTGTGGGAAAACAAGACAGGAACTTACGTTGATGACAGAGTCCTTGAACTTGATATGCAGCCTGTAGTTAGAGATGGCAATGAGGGCATCAGCTGCCCGGCCCAGGAACTCCACTCCCTCTCCCTGAAGTACTGTGAAGGGTACCTGTCAAGGGGCAAAGGAACCCTCAGTTGCCCCTCATTCTCCTCTGTAGAATCTTCTGTGGAAAAACTGAACCACGGCAGGAAAGGAGAATCTTCTCCACAGTCATGGCACCAAGTAACAGCTGCACAGAAAAGCTGCCTTTCCTTCCCTGAAGTCAAAGACTCCATAATGTACCCCTCAACCCCACCCTATGAGACCTGGCAGTCAGAGCTTCAATACTAGAACCTCTTAGAGATTTGGTGGGGAGGGAAGGAAGGGTATGTTTTACTAGGCAGAGAGCCCTATTCACCCTGAGTCTCCAATTCCTCCTTACCTGAAGATTTTCCTCCTCCTTCACCAGTTCCTTGGGAGGGAAGAGATCCTTGGCTTGGATATACTCCAGGCTGGGGGGCCCCTCCTCACCCTGTTGGAAGGCCACAGGTATGAGCTGCCAGGCTCTATTTGTCCCTTCAGGCTCATTCATTCCCCTCCTCCATTAATAAATCTTACAGAACACCCCCCCAAACACACACACACACACACACACACACACACACACACACACACCAACATGCTTCTCTTTTATTTTCTTCTTTTTTTTTTTTGGGTGGGGGGGAATTGAACCCCAGAGTGCTTTACCATTGAGCTATATTCTCAGCCCTTTTAGTTTTGAGACAGGGTCTCACTAAGTTGCTGAGGCCAGGCTCAAACTTGTGATCCTCCTGCCTCAGCCTCCTGAGTCACTGGGATTACAGGTATGTGGCAGGGTGTCTGGCTTTTCTTTCTTTCTTTTTTCCTCTAATGGCACTGGAGATTGAACCCAAGGGCACCCTATCACTGAGCTACATCCTGAGACCTTTTTAATTTTTTATGTTGAGATAGAGATCTCACTAAATTACCCAGGCTAACCTTGAACTTGTGATCTCCCTACCTCAGCCATCTGAGTAGCTGGGATTATAAGTGAGCACCACTGTGCCCAGCTCCCACACATGCTTCCAAAGGTTCTGGCCACCAAAAGAAGGAAAGGAGACTGGCTTGGTTGGAGGTGGGGAGAGGTAATATAGAGGGGGTACTCAAGCCTAGTAAGCATAACAGGAGAGTAAGGGAAGCCAAGGAGGAACTGGGAAACTGCACTGTTCACAGAGGAACTCTGTTCAGAATCGAAATTTCAAATGAAGAAAGGCAGAAAATCACAGGGGGTAAAAAGACTAATGTAAGGGTAAGACGGAAGTAGGAGTGGGAAAGTGCTGCCCTGAGGAAAAGGAGCCAGGTGTGTCAGCTAACCTACAGCCACTGAAGAATCAATCTGGTGGGTGAAGGAGACAAAGAGGAACAGGTTGGGGGATTCAGTCCCAAGCCTCTAGAGGGCCTTCAAGGAGCTTGCAAAAGAAGGATGTGTTTTGGAGCTGAGTTTATCTTCCTGTTAGGCCTACACTGCTGTCAAGCCCCCATTACCTGCCAAGAACCTGCCCGGCCTGCTGATCTGAGGGGAATTCCTAAAGAATACCCACAGCAAGCAGAAGTCACTCCCCTCCCAACCACCAGGGAGGAGAAAATCGGGGATCCACTACCTAGAGGAAGAAGACCCAAGGACAGCCAGGGGAGAGAAAGAGAGAAGGCCTGGCAGACACCCACGGGGAGGGGGGGTGTGGGGGGGTATGTGTATGGGAACATCTGAGAGGACAGATGGGGGAAGCTGAGAAGGAGCATTAGCCAGAGGGGAGGAGGGGAAGACTGGGAATGATGCAGAGGTACAGAGCCCTGCAGAGGCAGGAAAGATGGAGAAAAAAGAGGTTGTCTGGGGGACAGTCAAGGAGAAAAGACTGGTATGTCAGGTGAAGGATAGACTGTGGAAGGGGGAGGGGACTGGAAACCCGGGGATAGCTCACAAACATCCTATGCTCCCTGACCAGCCCCATAACATCCCACACAGCCTACTAGCCATATCCCACATCCCCAAGCAAGGATGCAGCGGGTGGCACCGAGAAGGAGAGGCGGAGGTAAAGGGATATACCCCTGTAGGGCGGGGCCTGGAAATCTGCAGTCAAGGGCAGTGGCTGCAGGACCAGGATGGGCCACAAAATATCTATCCCCGGCCTTCGTTAATCCCCAGCATCCGAAGATGGAAGCAAGTCCAATAAAGAAAAGGGCTAGCCCTTCTCTCAATTCCCCCAAACATTCGGGTCGTGCCAGGGGCCTGAGGAAGAGGCAAGGGTTGAAATTTAATATCCCAAAGGCTGGACCTGGGCGGGGCTGCGAGAGCAGCAATCGTCGGAACCCCCCGGACGCCGCAGGCAGAGCTAACACTTACGAAGCAGCTAAGCATGGAGCAGGAGACGCGGGCGGTCAGGCTCATGGTCGCGGGCGGTCTGGGCCAGCGCACATGTCCCCGGAGCCGCTGCGCTGCCCGCCAGCCCCGGGCGCCCGCCGCATCCCGGCTGCGGGGCCCGCCAGGTGCAGCAGCGGCGGCCAGGAGCAAGCGCGGCTGGCGGCGGGGAACCGGCTAGGCTCCCGCGCGCCTCTCCCCTCCTCTCCACAATGGAGGCCCAGCTCCGCCCTCCAGCACGAGCGCGGAAGGGAGGGGAGCGAAGCGAAGGGAGAGCCCGGGATGGCGCCGGGAAGGCTGAGGCAAGGCGGGGCGGCTGTGCGGGACCCGCCCCCCACCCAGGCTCCTCCCTTTCTGCAACCGCGTGGGAGGGCAACCCAGGGCATTCTGGAGTCCCAGCTGAGCGACCGCCCAAGACTGCCGGGGAGGTAAAGACAAGCCCGCCTACACTTTTTAATTTCACCTCACTCCCCTCTTATCACACAAGCGTCCCTCCGTCCTCCCCTTCTCCCTGGGTTCCCCCAACGACTGCTCTGAATCCCAAGATGAACCTCACCGGGCATCTCCATCCATGCCCTTTCCAGTTCAGTGCTTCCTCCTTCCCTCCAAAACCACCACCCACCACACCTGGTCTATCAGTGTCATCCTCCAATCCTCTAACCTCACTAAATTCTTTGGTACCCTTAGAATGGACCCAACTCTAGTACCAAGTTAGACATTCATAATTCTGAAAGGGAAGTCCTTTGTGTCTTTATTTCATGTCCCTGCTCAACCCTACTCCTTCAACTCCATTTCTCCCTTGTTTCACATCCTCTGATCTCTGTAAAAGAAAATCCTTCTTGGAGAAAGAATTTCTTAGTCTGAGAAAAAGAAGAACTGGAATTATGGACCACAGAAGCTATACAGAAACAACTTGAAGCCCAGGGGTAGGGCTGGAGGTAATTGGGTAAAGGTCCAAAGAATAACAAGTAATATTAAGGGAATCAGGGGCTGGGGAGATAGCTCAGTTGGTAGAGTGCTTGCCTTGCAGGCACAAGGCCCTGGGTTCGATCCCCAGCACCAAAAAAAAAAAAAAAAAAAGAAAATAATAATAATAATAATAATAATAATAATAATGGAATCAGTATCACCAAGAGTCAGGAGGAGCTGGCTGGAACCCCAAGCCTCCTGTGCCTAGTAAATTTCAGAAACTAGGGCTTTCATTGTGGGGAGGGGACAAACAGGAGATAATCTGACATTTTAAGCATCTACTATGAGCCAAGTTGTTTCAAACATTACCTCACTAAAATCTTTCAAACCTCTAAGAAGTAAGCCTTATCCTGTTTTACAGGTGAGACTTCAGCCTAGAGAAAAGGTATGTAATTTATCTAAAATGGGTTTGCTGAGAGGAGACCAGATCAATATTGCACACACCATAGATCCACATGTTGGTGGAAAGAAGAGAGAGAAGGAGGGAATCCTCTCACCAATCGAATGCATTAACTGTCCCTAAGCATAGGGGACACCTGGAAGAAACTGAAGAGATGCAGCCAGGTTAAGGGCCTGATCTGGAGAGGGCCTACAGTTCTCTCTCATCTCACCTCTTCCTCCTCCTAGCTCTCAGGATTTAAGGAGTACCTTGAACTTGGGGTGAAAGAAGGGCAGTTGCAGTTAATGGGAAATTTACAGGACTAAACCCCTGGTGATTCATCATATTCTGGGTACCTTTAGGATGACTTCCTACTATATATTCAGCCATCAGATTTCCTGCAGTGGCTTAACAGCAGCACCTGAGAGCTGGAAAAGGTCCATGGGTTTGGTAGAGACACTTGACACAACACCCACAATATTCAAGGGACTCACCAGAAGTCCAAGGGTTTTAAATACAGAAGATGTGGCTTTTTAGACCAGAACACAGAGATTTTACTCAAATAAGAGGAGGGTTGTTATGAAAGGCTAAGGGAGTCAGTGGTATATAGGTAGTAAGGGGAAAGAATGACTTAGTACATGCAGAAAAAGACTTCTAGAGATTTCTGATCCACTGCTTAATATAAAGCCTGATGCTTTTCAATCTAAAAAACCCTGAGTTGGGGGTATAGTTCAGTGTTAAAGAACTTGCCTACTATGGACAAGTCCCTCAAAAAAAAAAAAAAAAAAAAAGAGAGAGAGAGAGAAAAGACAAGAAACCCTAATTACCCTAATTTACCTCCAGTGCATATGAACACGGTTAGGAGCCAAACATAGTAGCTTAAAGCTCAAAGTCCAGGAGGGGTGAGGTGACTTCACAGAAATAGACACAAGGGTTACAGAAAACAATGATCTGAGGAAAGAGAGAGTACTCACCATTCTACCGTGGTGAGGGTCCTGGCTGACTGCTTGTCACTATAAGAAAATAGAAGAATGTAAGAGTAAACAGTACCATTAACATCACTCTAGCGTCAACAAAAACCACACATCCACCCCTGAATCTCTCTACAACTCTTATTTTCCTCCCTCACAGAGGATCCAACCTTTCCACAAGTCATCATACCAGACAGAAACAATGGGACTACATGGAAAGAAAGCAACAAGTGATCCTGCAGGGCATGAAGTCAGTCACAAAGTTCTGGAACAGGAATGAGTGTCATCCAGGATCACTTAGCAGAACTCAAGAGTCCTGAACTCCCAGACCGAGAAGTAGAACACTCCAAACTCTGTTCTTTGCAAGAGAACAGAAGAAATGCCAACTCTGAAGACACTAAAGCTGTCCAACTAGGACTCATTTTTGGCCCTAGTGGGACTGTTCTGCCAGTCTGAGTATGGGATTAGACCCACTTGACCTCCAGAATCCAGAAGCAGAGGACAAGAAGGAAAGGACCACCACCTGTGATAAGACAGCAACAGGACTGGACAGGTCCTGCTGAGTGTAGTTAACATCAAGTGGGGTGGAAGTTATGGGGTAAAGGCAACAACCGAGACAAAATCAGGCTAGTCAGATCTTGGAGTCAGCATCTGTCGAGTGGGTCCAAGTAACAGGGATTTCAGGATGAGGCCTCCTAAACCCACTTAGGGAGCCAGGCCCACTGACTCCTTTTTGCCTGCTATGCTCAGAGGCAATGCAGCAGAGTTCCGCAAAAGGCTGCAAGGGTAAACGCCTCCATCTGTGGTCCTGCCTGCCTCCGGGATCACAGTATCCTCTTCCCCAGCCCACCCTCCCTCATGGGGGAGCCCGCAAGCGGAAAGCCAGAGGTGCTGCCTCACCGCCCACTGGCACGCAGCCTCAGGGGAACAGAGAGAGGCAAGGAGAAACACGGACCAAGTCTAGGAGGCCCAGGGTTTCCGGACCTACGGAATATGGTCCCCGGAGACAGGCCAGGCTGGCAGGGGATTCCAGGTGCCCAGGTTCTAGGGGCGGAGCCTAAAGACTCGGAGGCGGAGCCCGGAATGACAGAAGGCGGGACTCAAGAAAGCCGGTGGGGGCCGGGGCGGAGCCGGGCAAGACGTGGTCCCAGTTCCCAGGCTGGCAGTGCACAGGGCACAGTGACTCACCCAGGCGGTGTCCGCCCGACCCTCCAAGGCAGCGCTCTCACGACTTCCGTCTCCCGCAGCTGCCGAGGCCGCGCAGCTCGAACCCCACCACGGTGCCCCTTTACCCAACCAATCGTATCTCTGGCCTGTGCCCGCCCTGACCAATGGCTACTCCAAGTCCCGCCCTACCCCCACCACGCAGCTGCCGCCCTCACTCTACGTTTCTCTCATTGGTCAAACGAGCAGACGCCTTCCCAGCCTTTAACCTATCAGGCGCCGGAAGATGAGACAGTACCTGGAGGGAGGAGGCGCGGCGTCGAAGCGCAGACGCGACCAATGGGAAATCACAGCGCGTCCCTGCGGCAGCCAATGAAAAAGCAATAAAAGAGAGCTGCTGACTACTCAGGGGGCCGGAAGTGGGAGTAGCTAGTCGCCTACCGGTAGCGCAATTGGAGGCGGGGCATTGTAGGAGCACAGGCCTTGGGGTAACTTCCGGTGGGGACCCCGCCCTCGGGGTAGCTCTCAAATATATCCCCGGTGGCGCCTTTCTATATCCAATCTCGTCTGGGTTTCGCAGCGATCGTTCAGTTCTAAAGCTAAAGGCGGGAGGGGGGATGGAGAGGGAACGCAGACTCGGGAGTGGGAAGGATTGAAGACCTGAAGCTCGGTCTGGATCTCCAACTGGCGGCTCTAGGTTTCCCTTTTCCTGTGTCTTGACGGGTTCCTCCAACACTATTGACAAACGACCCTGCCGCCCTTCACGACCTGTGCCGCCAGTCCTGAGTTCAGATGTCTGACCCGAGAGATAGGAAACCTGGATCGACGGCCACTAACTAGCTGAGGCCTCCTTGTCCGTGAAGGAAGAGGGCAACAGGCTTTTCCCAAGTACCTAACTCCCTCTGCCCTGGAAACCCAGAGCAGGCAACAGGACCGAATATGGCCGCTGGAGGTCGCCGTGGCCTCGCGATACTACCAACAGTCAGAAATGGAGACCAACTGATTCAGATTGCCAACAAAAAGCCTCAACTCTGGAGTGGGCCTGAACGTTTTAACACCAGGCACCAAGGCTAAAGTATCTCCAAATATCTTTGTTTATAGAGCATTGCAAAACCCCTCCCCCTCGGTACTGAGTATCGAAACCAGCGGAACGCTAATGAGCTACATCCCCTCCACAACTTTTTTTTTTTTTTTTTTTTTTTCCCCACTCAGGGTCTCCTGTGGTCGTCCTGCCTCAACCTTCCGAGTACCTGGGATAACAGACGTGGCCACGGTTGCTCCCACCGTTTTCCTAGAGCATTGGAACTTTTATTAGTAAGTTCCAGGAAGACAGGAACCTTCTCTATGTTCAATACATTTAACTCCAGGGTCTAGAACAGTATCTGCAACCTAGCAGATGCTTAATATTTGAATACTGAACTCCTCCAGGACAATGATGATGCTTTTATTCATTCCCAGCATTTGTTTTAGTATTTGGTGATTACATGGCCTTAAGCATTTGTTCAGTGCTTTATCATAGGCATCCTAGAGTTTAGAGCTTAATTCTGCATATCCCCTTTTCTCAGATCAGGGGAAGTAGGAAGTCAGGAGGTTAAGTGCAGTTTATACCTTATATTTTCCCAAGGGCTGCTATCAAATCCAGAACTGCTACAGAATTGAGGTTACTGTATATGAGAAAGATAGAGGCAGGCCCCGGATAGTAGAGGTAAGATAGATAGGATCATTAAAATGAAGAAATCAGGGTATATTTCAAGCAGGGATTGAACCGTATCATGAGAGAGGGAAATTTTCCCATCCCTTCCCTACTACAAGCCACCAGTGGCCCCCTCCATCTGTCTTTAAAACTGGGTCCTAGGATCTTGGTTTCCAGGAGGTGGTAAAGATAGACAGGGATACCAGAAGCCACCTATAGATTTATTAAACTTTATTTCCTCTGAGTCTCTGGGGAGTCAGCAGGGATGTAAGGCGAAGTGGCAGTAGCTGCGGGGGCCTGAGCAGAGCTGGTGCTGGGAGGGGCTGGCATGGGCATAAAGAAGAGATTTAAATATCCAGGACTGAAATCCAGTTAATGGGTCTCCTTCATCTGTCTTTGGATTTTGTGTAGCATCTCCTGCATCCGCCGCAGCTGGAATAGGCACATGCAGAAAAAATGGGGCCTTTTGAAGAGTCCCATGGTATTGGGGAAGTGTCCCCAAGTTCTAATCCTTTGAGTCAGGACCTTGGTAGCTGGGAGGTATGATGGAGACTGGGCAGAACCACCAATCAACATCCCAAGTGTGCACCAAAGCCAGGAATCTTTCTTTTCCCAAACCAAGAGATACCGAGGTTTTTAATTAAACAGGGGACTTCCCAGGCTGTCAACCCCTACCACCTCACACTGCTCTCACCTCCTCATCTTTCTCTCGGATTAGCTTCTCAGTTTCTGGATCTGTCCCTGGTGGAACAGCAGGGATGGGGAAATCGGTACCACTCTCTCGGGTCAGTTTGCTAAGGGGGAGGGGAAAGGAGGGCTGGTAAGGCTAGGGGATCCCATCACCAACTCAGGTTGAGCCCAAGGCCTGTAGAATAATAGAGGGGCTCGGTCTCATCCAAGGCTGCATTTGGGATCCCCCTGCTGGCTTCCGGTCATACTTGCGATTCCGTTCCTTCACCACCAGGCGGGTCATGCTCTGGATGCACTGTGCCCGGTAGTTCTCATAATGTGTCTCCCTGGTCACATCCTTCAGGTCCTGCATGTGGGTGCGCACCAGCATTGTCCTCAGCTTCACAAAGTCGCAGTGCCCTGGGTTTTCCACTGCATAGCAAGGCTAGGAGTCAGCCAGGGGCATGGGTAGGGGACAGCCACTAAGTGCAAGGAAATAACTTGGTTCCAAACTCAGTGCTTTACCTTCCACAATGCCCCAGGGGTAGAGTCGGCCCCGAACTCGTCGCCCTCTGGCCTCTACCACAGTGTTGCTGCCAATTACCGCAAAAGGGATGCTTTCCTGAAAGAAGTTAGGGGAGTACCCCCTGTTCTCACCTGTTCCTTTCCACCTCTATCTTCATATCTGCTTCACTCTAGGAAGCCAGGGTCATCCTCCTCCCCAGAAGCCTGTCCTTATATAGAATTCTACTCTCTTCTTCTGCCCAAGAAAAAAGATGGAAAAGGGATGCCCTGGGGTGGCCCCACCTTTAGGGCTTGGTCCTGTAATTTGAAGTCCTCATCCTCATCAGAGTCACAGTCTGGGAACTGGTAGATCTTGATTCCAAAGTGCTCAATCTCCTCCCGGATCTGGCAAACAGATGAGGAGCCCACAGTTCTGGGGACTTCATCCTTTCTAGAAGCCCACCTGCTTCCCTCCCGCCACCAGCTTCCCTCACTTTGCGTTTCTTGCGGTCTACTTCAGGAGGTGTCAGTGTGTCCGCCTTAGCCAAGATAGGCACGATGTTGACCCGCTGATGCAGGGCCTTCATGAATTCAACATCCAATGGCCGGAGCCTGGGGAACAGGAATCTGTGACCACCTGCAAGTGGCAGCCCTGCCCCTGATGCTCTTGGCCTGTTCCCTTGGCAGCACCCGGCGGTACCAGGAGCCTCAGGCTCGGACCATACCCGTGGCCGTAGGGCGAGATGAAGTACAGGCAGCAGTGCACCCTGTTGTCTTGGATGTTCTTGCGGTTCAGGCCGCTCTCATCTCGGAAATACTGCTCAAACTGCTGATCGATGTATTCTGCCACAGGCTTCCAGCTGGGGCAGGGACAGACAAGCAGAGAAACTGTGGGAGTGGGGGCTGCCTAGTGAGCTCTGGGATTGCAGAGAAGTAGCCCTTTCCCTGAGGAGTATTTTCAAGAAATTGTTATTTTCTGGTTTGTTTTACTACACTTTGAGAGAGATACAAGGGTGGGACAGGTATGTATTTCACATGTCTTGATAGAAAATTTGACTGAGTATACAGGCAGAGTTCAATGAATACTAGTTTGATGAGAGGAAAGGGTGCATGTGACCAATCAAAGCAAGAACAGCAAGATGGCTGGAGGTGAACATCAGCTGGAAGTCAGGGAAGTCCTAAGTCAGGCTCAGAGTCCAACCTCAGAGCCTTTGCTCATATGGCTCCCACTCCTTCCTCCACCTCTCCAAACGCACTCCGTCCTTAGAAGCCCTAAGAACCAGCTCTTCCATGAAGGTTCTTTTAACTATACCAATGCGCACTGCTTTCCTCTTCACTACACAGCATTTTATGCAGTCATCAACTGCATAATGTTTCCATCAATTTTGAATCCCACAGACTATGGTGGTCCCCATAAGATTATAAAGGAGCTGAAAAATTGTCATATTATAGCACCTTATGGACTACTTATGGGCTGGGGATATAGCTCAGTTGGTAAAGTGCTTGCCTCACATGTCCATGGCCCTGGGTTCAATCCCCAGCACCAGAGAAAAAAAAATGGATTACTTATGTGTTTGTGGTGATGCTGGTATAAACAAACATACTATGCTACTTGATAATAATATTAACTATGTTACTGGTTTATATATTTATTATACTATGTCTTTTATCATTATTTTAATACATGCTTTCTACTTATTTAAAAAAAACAGTTAAGGGGTTGGGAATACAGTTCCTGGGAATATAAGTAGGGTGCCTGCCTAGCATGTACAAAGCTCTGGGTTTGATCCCAGCACAAAACAAGAGTTTACAATAAAACAGGTGCTGTGTTATGCCAGCAGCAGCGTCATAGATTTCATGTTTTTTAGCATCTATTGATTGCATCAAGAGGTCACACAGTGATTGACATTATCATCTAGGTTCATGTAAATATGTTCCACGATGTTTGTTCATCATAAAACAGCACATGACAGTTTAAATTTTTTTAAGCATTTCAGTTTTGGCCTTCTATTACCTAGTGTAATCCTTACTGTCTGGACAGGTAGATACTACATCTTAAGCACGGTCACTCTCATTTTATATATATAAAAAATTAAATCCAGAGCAGCTAGAAGACTTGCTCCAGATCAGTTGGCTAGTAAATTCTCTACCCACCTGAGTCCCTGGCTTTCTGACTTCTAGATCACTGTTTGCCATTATACATTGCCTGACCCATTTACTAACTTGTGATGGATACATATGTTAAGAGAACTGCTTCCCCATCTCAATCCTCTACCACCACTACAAGACTGTACACCTCTCAGGAACAGGGTCCATTCATATTTGTTCTGAATTTCTTAAAATGTCCAGGCACAGGGCAGACACCTAGCATGTACTTTATAAATTCCTACTGGTTGACTAAATGAGTATATTATTAAGGTACACTATAAACTGTGAGGTAGAGATGTTATTATGATTGCAGTTGAAATTATTACTAATATTATCATGGAAAATAAAAGAGGTTAACTTGATGGACTGAAGGAGAAAGCAGTATTTGCTACAGTAAGAACCACGTACTGGTTGGGACTAGAATTTCAAGGCAAGTGGTTTGTTGAGACTGAGTGGGAAGGGTGATGACAATATGGAAGTCACTTCAACCCACCAGGAATATTGATGGATACCATAAGACCATGTCCCATGAAGTAGCTCAGTGCTGTGGAAGAATATAAGAAACAGCTTTCCCTCAAGACTTATGAAGTTGAAGAGAAACTGGTTAGCTGGGCTCAAAGTAATGATATGTAATGATCACAGCACAGAAAGATCTACAAGGGTCTGACTAGACTGTGAGGCAAATTTTGCAGGGTCAGCTTCATGAGTGTATGACCTGCACTCAGAAGACCTATACTCAGAAGGGTTGATTTGATGTTCTGCTGTCATATCTTGAAATCCTTAATAATTTTGAACAAGGGGCCCCACAAATTATGTTGCTGGTCCTTCAATTATTATTATGAAAAGTGGTAAATGTGAATAGCTTTTTAAAGTTTCCAATGCCCAGACATCATTCTGGAATGATTTTCAGATCAACTGGTTCTGATGATAAGGGAAGTTTTTTCTATATTTTTATATTTTTAATAAAAAAAATTTTGCAGTACTGGGGATTGAACCTAGGTGTGTTTTACCACTGAGCTACATCCCTTGCCCTTTTAGTTTTTATTTCACGACAGGGTCTCACACTAAGTTGTCTACTCTGGCCTTGAACTTGCAATCCTCCTGCTTCAGTTTCCTGAGTAGCTGGGATTACAGGGGCGCATCACAGTACCCAGAAAGGCTAGTATTTTTCAATTTTAAGAAATAAGAATGCAGCCATGCTCAAGATCATGCAAGATTTGAACTGTGAGTGTAGGGTTCCAACTACCACCTGTCTAACTTCGTTAGAGGTACCACCTTCTCTCTTTTTTTTATCCTCATCTACTGACTTGTGTCTGACCATTACCTCAGCATCCCTCCAGTTCATAAAAAAATAGCTAAGGATGGTGAAGTGTGCATACACGTGTGTGTGTGTGTGTGTGTGCGTGTGTGTGTGTGTGACAAAAACACCCTTTCTTCTGGCAGAGAACCTGAAGGGTACCTGGAGTTTAAGCAAGTTTCTACCCGTTTTTTCCCCCTTTGCCTCTCCTTCCCCTTCAGTCCTCCCTCCATATTCCTCCATCTCCCTTTCATCAAGACCTGGCATCTAAAATGTTGCTAGTGAAAAGAAAGGGATGTTTATTGAGCACCCACTATGTGTCATGCCCTGTGCTACATGTTTTCACATGTGTGCTTTTTTGAGGCTCTTCTTTTTTATCATCTGTTCCCACCACCATTATAGAATTATAGGTAGGTCAGAGTGGAATGTTATAAATCATCTATTCCAATCCTTTCCCTCTTACTTTATAGAGAAAACGACAGTTGTCCAGTAAGGGGAGGGATATGCTTAAGATCACAAAACCTTTCCTCCTAACAAGTCTGTCTGTGTGTGCGCCTGTATGTGTTTGCAGAGTTAGTGGTAGGTCAGGGGCAGCTGGGGTTGTTTGGTTAGACATACCACTCTGTGTTGTTGACTGCATCCCCAAAACCTGGTGTGTCCACAATGGTGAGCCGCAGCCTCACACCCTTCTCTTCTATATCCACTGCATGCTTAGTGATCTCCACGGTTTGCATGATCCGTTCTGAAGAAGGGGGAAACTGAGGCAAGGGCAAGGGCAAGGGCAAGGGCAGGGACCTGCCCAGTCAGGACACACCGCCACCCCAGCCAACTTTGCTGCCCAGACTGCCTCATTCACATTGCCCCTCTTCCCACCCATAGGCTGCCTGAGGGCCTGTTCTCTGGGAACCAGCAAGGAACACATTTCCCAACACAGGAAATGCCGGTGGCTGTTGGCTCTGGCCCCAGCCTTTTCTCTGCTCCCGGCCTTTTTCTTGGATTCCTGGAATCCTTTGGGGGTCAGAGACTCATTCAGAGAGCAGGATTCTGATCCCTGCCCTGCTTCAGCACCCAAATCTTTGGGGAGCTGGCTGGTGGGGTGCCAGGCCAGATCAGCCTTTAGAGGGATGCTGTCAATCTCTCTAGGAGGTCATGGGTTTCTGGCATGCTGGGAAGGGCCCCATCCCATCATCCCCACCCCACAACTCTGTAGTGACTTTAACAACCCAAGACAGGTCTGCCTGCCTGTCTTCATGCTCCTCTCTTTTCCTTACCTTCAGCACTGAGGAGTTTCCGGTCCCGGTACAGATCAGTGAGGAAGAGACTATTGACAAGAGTGGATTTACCCAGGCCAGACTCTCCTGACAGGAGAGAGGACAGAGGTACCAAATCAGAAGGTAAGATCTATAGCCAAAAGGCAGTTCCACTGGATCAAGCCTTGGTGGGAACTGTTTTCTTATCAACTGGGACTAGACTAACCAAACCATGGCATTTTAGAGCTGCAAGGAAGCAGAGATCAGCTCATCCAGCTGTCTCGTTTGAATGAAGAGAGAGCAAGAGATTGCCCAAGGTCACATGGAAGGGGCCAACACTACAAAGCTGTTACACCACTTCACTCCCCAGCATGTATGAATTTTTGGCCACCAAAGACTCCAGGCTATTTTTCAGACACTTTTTGCAAAGACACAGGTATTTGCTGCTTGCTCCTTTCTTACCCATGCCCCTTTCTCTCTCTTTCTCTCTCTCTCTCTCTCTCTCTCTCTCTCTCCACACACACACACACACACACACACACACACACACACACACCTAAAACATCCCATGCCCAACCCATCCCTGCCCCTTTCTACCTGCCACCATGAGGGTAAAGTCAAAGCCTTTCTTCACAGACTTTCGGTGGACTTGGTTGGGGAGGGTTGCAAAGCCCACATACTCCTTGTCGTCCTAATGGACAGGAAGGCAGAATGCATCAGGGTGAGAGGCAAGAAGGGTCCTAGCACCCAGCACCAGTCTTTTCTTTCTTTCTTTTAGGTCTTTGCCCCAGCCTTAAAGGAGCAGTGCCAGACTCTTTTTTTGAGTTCTCATCAGAAAGCACAAGCTGGGCCTTCTGGCCCTGCTGATACTAGTAGTTTCCAATGCTCTTGGGGGCAGACAAGAGTGGATTTGGGGCTGACACAGGACAGAGATGTGCCCCAGGTGCACACAAACACACATATACACACACAAACCCCAAGACTCTCAGCCAACTTCCTGGGTCTTCCTGTACCCACCCCACTAAAAGGCAAAGGCAGTGCTGAAGTCTCTACCTCAGAGGAATCATAGGGATCAAGCCTGCCCCATGGGCTGCGGGGCCGGGTGCAGGGGCTGAGAGGGGCTGGGGCACAGAAGTACTGCTGGCTGTCAGAGGACTGGGGCCATGAGGGGGGTCTGAATTCCAGGTCATCATCATAGAAGTCTGGGGCCTGGGGTCTTGGCTCCGGGATTTGGGGCCTGGACACCCTGGTTTTGGCCTCCGGTGAGTGGCAGCTCTCGCTTCCTGGGAAATCCTTCACGAACTTGCTCAGTTCTGCATCATCCGTGGTGTCCTCCAGGAAATGCTTGATCTGGGGGACCGGGGTTGGAGGTAGGGGGGTGGGGAGATGGAGTAGGTTGGAGGTGGCAGGGAGGGAGTTGGAAGGGAAGAATGAGGAAGAAGGCAGAAGACAGGAGGTGAGGAGGAGAGAGGAGAAGCATTCGTGATTAGAAGGGAAAGAAACTTGGCAGCCAGGCCAGAGGACATGCTCACCATCCCCCTTATCTTCTCCCCAACCTCCCCAAGCCAAGACATGGGGAAGGGCCCCAGGGTCCAGGAGGATCCCTGGGCAGCCTCCAAAGCCCTGCTCTCCAGTTTTGGAGCTCCCTCTCAGCAGGAAGTTTGTTGAGGCTGCCCTTCCTGGGGGTCTGGCCAAGCTGGGATTCAGGGACTGTCCCAAAGGCAAGGAAGTTAAACTGAATAAGAAGGAGCAGACAGAGGCCTGAAACCTCAGAAGAGTGTGGCTGAGGACTCAAGGGAGAGTACAGGGAGTCAGAATGGGGCACAGGAAAGTATGACAGGAAAGGGGCTGCCTCCCAGGCAGGTCAAGAGCCTGCAGTAGGTTCTGTGTCTGTCACTGCTGGTCAGTAAGCTGGGAACCCAGGTGCAGATTCTACCCTGGGTTCTCATTCTCCAGGGTTCACTGCCAGAGTTCAATCCTGCTGACCCTACTCTTACTTCAGATGCCAAGCCACACCAGAACCTGGCCCTGGACCTCAGGAGAGAAGAGTAAACCTACCAGTGGATGCTGAGTATGACAGGGGGCAGCCAGGAGGGACCAGGTAAGAGGATGGGAGGAAGAGCCTGGAAGGATGGCTAGAACTCCAGAATTGCTGAAAGCAATCTAGGGACAACCCCCCAGTTGTCACCTTGCTTCCTGTGTCTGGAGCCACAGTTGGGTGGTAGGCAGAGAATGGAATGGCTCCTCTATAGAAGCCAGTTCCACCCTGCCCCCATCTTGAGAGATGTGCAGTTCCCCTCAGCTCTAGACCCTGTAGCTTCCCCTCTCCTTTGGGGGTCAGCGTCCTTTGTGGAGTGCCTGGCAGTGCTGGGCTCAGCTCTGCCTCACAACACCCACGTGCCACCCCCAGACAATGGACAAGGGCCAGCTGCAGAAGCTGACTCACCCTCTGGGGGTTGGCCAAGCCAATGGGGGCAACCCTGGATCACTGTGGAGTCCCAGGTAAAATGGAGGAGATAAGATGGTCAGAGTCTTCCTGCATAGCCCCATTTTACAAAGGGATGAAATGAAAGAGGCAGACATGCATACTGCCAGGTTTATGCCAGAAGGGAAGGATTAGGAAAGGGAGGTTAGAAGGAAAAGTGCCCTAAGAGTTACTTCTAGGCTATCACCGCTCAAGTCCCCATACTTGCTGATACCTATAGTCTTTAGGACTTGCCTGGACAGAAGGGAGGGAAAGGAGCTCTTTAGCCTGAAACTAGAACTGGTATGTGGGGGTTTAGTGACTAGAAGAGGCAATCCTAAGGAAGGCCTGATATTTGTGAGATCTGTTGGGCTTACTATACAAACCCTTTTATGCTTGTTGGTCTAGCATAATGATTTAATTGTGCCCCCTTTCATTCTCAAAAGTATCCCAGCTTGGACAATTAATTATACAGCAACAGAGAAGGAATGGGGCTGAGGGATAGCACATCCTGTTGTCTGGCAGCTAATGAGTCTGGGAAATTCCAGGAAATACTGTCTTTCTACACAACCCCACAGTGCCCCAACAGTTGGTCTGGGGATTGGCTAAGGGTGGGAGAGAGGACTGTGCTCACCAGGAGGCACTAAGCAGAGGGGCAACAGGAAAGGGAAAAGGGAAGGTGCTGATGGAGAGCCCTGTCCCCCACAATCTTCCAGCAGAGCCACCAGAAATTCAGCACTGCCCTCTCTGACAGCCCTGGCTATGCATGATGCATGGAGGAAGCCAAACGGCTCTGGACAAGGAGTCAAAGATACCAAGGTCCTCGCCTTCTGTCTCTCCACACCCCCCAACTCTGCCACTGATTTTGAGCCCCACTCCCAGTCAAAGCAGGGAGAAGACAAGTTAGGTGCACCCATCTCCCAGAGCAGCATCTTACCCCAGCTTCAGTCCCATCCTCAGGGACAGAATTCCCTTGCCATCCCAGTGAACGGTCCATGCCCCACACTTCAGACTCCCTGTCAGCAAGCTCTAGGTCTAATTTTATCTCCCAGGCAAAGTTCCTCACACACAGAAACAGCCTTGTCTTGATGCTCTTGTTGTCATCTGGCTTCCGGACTTGCTCCTTTCCCTTTTTCTTTGACCTCCCTCTGTCTCTGGCAGGGGCCAAAAAAGCCTGTGGAATGTCCTACCCCACTCCCTCCTCCTCCTCCCCTTCCCTTGGCTCCCACCCTCCAAGGGCAGCTCAGCTGCAGTAGGATCACTTGGTTCCTCTGCAGTCCCCTCCTCCTCTGATTGGCTGCCCCATGACGCCTGCTCGCTGACTACCCTGGTGGGCACAGCACCAACCTCCCAAGTGTGTCTGCAGCACAGACTCTTGATCCACTTGGCCTCTTCTGTTAACCCCCAAGGACTCTGGGACCTGCCTGAAGACTATGAACTGTCCCCAAGGTGACCTGGCTCATCAGTACACCCAGGAGAGTCACCCAGGAAACCTATTCCCAACCCTACCCCCCATCTCTCTCTTTCACCTTAAGCAGTGCTGAAGTAGGGTGGGATATCCATTAATCCTCTGGGTATAGGTTCCAGGGGTCTTCCCAAGTATCCCTTTGTTTTCTCCCAGCAGAAGAAACCGCTATCCCTCCGTTTTAGAAAATCTGCTCCTAGATTTGCCTGAGGGGAATCCCAGCCACAGAAGAGGCTTTGCTCCAGTGACTCTGACCACCCTAGGATACCTGACCTCTGACTCATGAGGACATGTATCAATTCCATCATCCCATCACTCTCAGAAAGTCAGTGAGAGAGCTGCTAGCACTTGGTCTCTGAGGGGCATGGTTTCAAACATGTGGGAAACCGACATTCCAGAGGTTCTAGAGCTGCCATTTAGGTGGGAGATGCACTGAGGAATCTGGCTGGGAGTGTATAGATGGAGCACTCCACTAGGAGCCAGTGTTTCTGGTTGGGCTGGAAACACCCCTTTGTGAGTCTTAATAGTGTCTTTAATTTCAGGGCCTTAATGTCCATTGTGAATGGCCCTTCCTTGCCTCCCAGGGAGACTGGGGACAAAAATCACTCCCAGATGAGATACCTCAAGCTGCTTTGAACCTGAGGAGAGAAAGTAGTTCTCATGTCACAGGATGGTCATTAATGTTGGTCTGTCATTCTTTTCACATGCAAATGTAAACCCCCTGGGACTCCTGGGCTGAGGAGGTCTCTACACTGATTTTCAAAGCAGCTCCGAGCTCCATTCACAAGGAGACCCTCATAGAGGACTGTGACCTGAAATGAACCAGTCTAAGGACTTGGCTAGCTTGAGGGTAGGGGCCTGAGACTGGAGACTTTGTTGGTGGTGGTGTCTTTAATTAGAAAAGAACAGGGTGGCCTCAGCCAAACTGAAAGCTCCGAAGACCTCAGCTGAACTGAACTTGGTGTGTAACAGAAAAAGCCCCTCTGGTCCCTGCTGAGCTTGGCACTGGGGATAAACAACATCTCCCCAGGCTTCCATCCCTGGAACAATCAGCCTGTCCATACCCCATGTGGGGAAAAGGAGGGGGACAGGATCAGGACAGGCACCACTTGGGCTCTCTAAGGAACCCTCTTTGGGGAAGGTTATAGGGTCACCAAGACTTCCTGGCCAAGACTTGGGCCTCCGCCTGGACACAGCTTGAGAGACAAGAGCCCAAAAGGTTGGCCATTCTAAACCTGAAAGCTTCTGATTCTACAGGGTGCAGGGAGTTCCCCTCTTGTGCCTGCCCACAGCCAACATCCTGCCTCATAGGGTGGTCAAGAATCCCCTCCTGCTGTAAACAGCTTGTGCCTCCCAAAACAGAGGGCAAAGACTGGGAGGTTTCCAGACTGGGAAGGGTGGATGTGGCCTGGAGGCCCAGACACCCATACACTGTGCTTATGGCAGGTTATGGCAACAACGACAAGAGCTGTCATCCTCACAACCAAGCATCAAAACCTCCTACCTGGGAACCTCTGAGAAGACTGGCTGGGGTTACTGCTTCTCTTCCCACTACAGGCAGGTGGCAGGAATGAGTTCCCCCCAACCCCCACACACTGCAGAAGGACCTAGTTGGTGGGGTGGGGGGGCGGGTAGGTGCAGCAGAGGAAGCTTCCCCACGGTTCCTGTCTGGGAGGCAAAGTGATACAGCTGATCCCACCCCACAGGATGGTGGGGTGGGCTTCCCTCTCAGGTGTTCAGGTGCTTCTTTGAGAAATGGATTGCCCCTTGCCAGGTTGTGGAAAGGAGGGACCAAGCATCTCACCATCCCTTTTAGGGATGCTGGCAGTTTGATGGGTCTCTGTGTTTTCCAAAGGAAGTTGGTGCTAGCTCCCGGTGGATGGGTGAGAAAGGATCATCTATCTAGGTAACAGATGACTCAGGCAAGGGCGGAGACCCTCACCACCCTCATCGCTGACGCGCCCTCCCCAGCACAACATGCTGGTCTCTGCCGCGGGCACCTCCCACAACACAGACCCACCCCTTCCTCCAAGAACAAGGGCAACTCCTGGGGGTCGGGGCCCGTTCCGTAGCTGCTCCGCTTGCCGGGGAGGTGGGGAGAGAAACTTGGGAACCGCAACGCAGCGCCGCCCGCCAGCAGTGCCTGCCTGAGCCTGGAGCCGGCGACAGCTCTTCTCGCCCCGCACAGCCGGAGCTGCGGCGCAGAGGATCCCCTCGGAGCCACCAGGGAGCGGCGGGTCCTGCGCGCCCTGGCCCTGCCCTGCACCCGCCGGTCTTACCATGGCTGCAGCCCGGGCCGGGCCGGCTCCGCCTGGACAGCGCCCGAGCAACCCGCGGCTGGAGCTGCGCGCGGACCTCGCCGCACCGCCTGCCCCCACTCGCCTCCCCGAGTTCCGACCGCTCGGGGCGGGGCCCGGCGGCGGGGGCGGGGCGAGTCGGCCCCCGGGAGGGGCCTGCACTGCCACGGTGGGTGCCTGCGTGAGCTAGGCTTGGGGCACCAGCCATCCCCTGACGCACAGGGCACTGTGTAGGCCTCGGTTCCCCGACCCAGGGCTGCACTGACTGCCTGGCTTTTCCTTTACCCCTGGAGTGACCTCTTTGGGCATCGCAGGACCGCGGGAGCTTAAAACCAGTATCCAAAAAGAAAGCAAGGAACCACCTAACATCCCTAGAAGGAGGAGATGCCTTTGCAAGGGGAGGAGGAGTTGCCACACTAGTTGGAGAGAAACATTTAGTCACCCCAGGGATTCATCAAGCTTTTATGGAAGTGAAGTTGACTGATGTCCAAGTTACTGATGGTCCATACCCTCCCCACACCTCCTAAAGGGGAATGTCATACATTCTTCAGCTCCATTCAAGCTGTGGAAAAGACAGGTTAGCAGTAAGTTCCCTTTGTGCAGGACTCCAGATTAAAGATTAAAGAGGATTTACTGCATAAATTATCCAGGGATCATCTGCTGGAAGGGTGGAAGGGGGAGGCTGAGTGGCTTTAATAGGGCCTTGGAACTTTGTCTGGGGCTGAGGAAAGTGGGGAGGGCCTCTGGAAAAGCCAGCCCAATCATGACCCAGGCCCAGTCGGACCATTCTTCCTCTGATAAGCAGGTGAGATGCTGTAGGACAGATGCTTCAGCAGCTTTAAAAGTATTAGAAGCTCAGAAGCGCCAGAGCAACAGCTAGGAGGAAGGAACATTTGGAGGTGGGGAGTTGGTGATGGATTTTCCAAGTTAAGTAGGGTCCAAGTTAAGTAGGATTTTCCAAGTTAAGAGCTGGTCAGCCTCCTGTGGAAAATTCCAGAAGCATCCCCCTCTGACCCCTAAAAGACCAGGATGACTGGTCTTTGCCTATATTTGCTCTGGACAAAACTGAGCCCCATAGACATGACCCTCTCTATGGGTAGAAGTGTCAGATGCCTGCCTACCTTATTTCCACCTGATCTGTGAACGACTTGGCCACGTTTGGGACCAGTCAGAATTCAGTCGGGGAGGAACAGCTGGTAAAATCAGGCTCCAGAAAACATGGGACTGCTATTGGAAATATGATTGAATATTTGGCACTGGTGGACTGGGAGATTAAGAGGTATTGTCGCTTAAAGATATCAGGAGCAAATATTCATGAGCCAGCAAGTTGAGGAGAAAAATTCCTAGTTGGGTGACTACGAGCAACTAACTCACTTCACCTCTCAGGGTCTTAGTTCCTACTCCTGAAAATAAGGGGAATTAAACTAGATCATTTTAAAGTTTCCTTGCAATTTCTGGCATTCTAAAAGTAGATGCAATGAGGAAGGAGGGTATGCTGTGGGCCTTAGAGGAAGAAAACAAGGCAGCAGAAGGAGATACTAAAGAAAACTTGGACTTGAAGAGACTCAAATGGCTCTGGAAGAATAGGATGGGGGCCTACAGCTTGACTCCAGTGAGGAGGGACCTCTGAAGTTGTAGAGAGGCTCCCAGCCAAGGCCTGGGGTAGACCAGGAGATCTGAAGCTTATTCAGGAGGATAAAGACCTAAAGAGAAAAACCAATGGCTGTTAGAAGTTTGCAGAAGCAGTAGCTACTACTGCCATCAGATCCAAAAGTCAAAATTGGATTCCATGAGACTCCACTGTTCAAAGCCCCAGGCCCCTACTACTCATGCAGGTACTCTTAAAAATACCTCTTGGGGCCCAGCGCAGTGGCACAGGTGTGTAATCCCAGCAGCTCGGGAGGCTGAGGCAGGGGCATTGTGAGTTCAAAGCCAGCTTCAGCAAAAGCAAGGCACTAGGCAACTCAGTGAGACCCTGTCTCTAAATAAAATACAAAATAGGGCTGGGCGTGTGGCTCAATGGTTGAACGCCCCTGGGTTCAATCTCTGGTACCACCCCACCAAAAATAAAAAAGAATTATTAAAAGTAAGACCAACAGAGGTGAGGTCAAGGATTGGGGGAGGGAGGAGAAGAGGCAAAGGGATAGCATTGGGGATCGAAATGGAGCAAGTTGTGTTGTATGTATTCATGAATATGTTAAAACTCAGTCCCACAATTATGGAAAACTATAATGTGCAAATAAAAACATAAATAAAAAATAAGAACACCTCTTGGGTGTTTCCAATCAGTAGTCTGTGACTTGAGGTGAGGAGGAAAAGAAGGCAGCCCCAGACTCAGATTGTGGCTCAGTGGTAGAGCGCTTGCCTAGCATGAATGAGGCACTGGCTTCAATTTTCAGCACCACATAAAAATAAAAAATAAAGGTATTGTGTCCACCTATAACTAATATATATATATATATGGTAGCCCCATCACAGAGTCTTATTTTCCTTTATCATAACATCCCCACCCACCAGAACTCCAGCTGTATTTAAAGTATGGACACAGAAACATCTCAAAAGGCAGCTCAAGGCTTAACATGCAGAAGGCCCTGGGTTTGTTCCCCAGCACCACAAAAAAATAATAATTAGTAAATAAAAAATTAAAGGTAGTTCAGCTAGCTCATCCTCATCTGTGTTGGAATCCCCACTCTTCTCTGGAATCCACTGCTCAGACTCCAGAAAGTCCTGTGTGTCCTGAGGCACGATGGTGCCAGCTTGCCTTGAGAGAAGTGAGGCCCTAAGAGAGGCCTGAGACCATGGAACTTAGCTCCAAGCCAAGAATCTTGGGGTCTGAGTCCATAGTCCCTTTCTAACCACAGTACCAGAGGCCCAACATGAGGCACACTGGGTAAAATAAAAGCCAAAAATAGATTGAGCCATTCCACCTTCACAGCCCCTGTATGCTAGCCCTGTAGCATTTAGAGGGTTCTCGGAGACATAGCCTTGGCATATGTCCCCATGCCAGCTTGAACTGTTACCTCACTGCCTGAAAAGTCCCTTGCCCTACCTGGGCCCATTTCCAGGGCAGGGAAATGAAGGAATAAAGGAGGTTGAATTCCCCCAGCTCCAGCCCTCTTGATCCATGTTGCTAGAGGTAGGGTCTCATACCTGGTCCACAGCAGGACTGAGATCCAGCAGCCCTTGTAGAAACCACTGATGAGAGTGCTCTCCCACCTCCAGCCGGCAGGTGGCCTAGCCAACTTTGCCTCAGCATCACTCAGCTCTGGCTTTCCCTTGATATTTAACATCCCACCCGGCATTGATGTCCTTGTCTAGAATGTAATTTCCTGGGCACTGCTAGGGTGGTGAGCCAAGTGTTTGGGGAGTAGTTGCTTAGCTCAGCACAGAGGGTCATTCCTCTGGGAAACTCAAATTAAGTAACCACAGCTCCAGCATGCTGCTTTGACTCCTTTATTTAGGACAGGTCAACATGGTCTGTACAGAAAACCACACGTGGTGAAGGTTGTTTGGCACAGGTGCTAATAATCAAGGAGACTGCACTCAGGCCAAGCCAGGGCCCAGATTCAAGCCAAGAATAAAGATGGATTACCACAGGAAATCAGGATTTCAATCTGCATGACTAGCAAAAGACTACTTTTGTCTCTCACAAGCTGTTTTCCTTAAATGACATAAAAACTAATTGTACCCCCCTTCCCCCAGAGGTGCATGAGTCACTGATGATATAGTCAGAGAGCCCTGGGGTTGGGGCAGAGGGCCATCACTGGGTTGTGTCTTTTAAGGAAACCTCAGCTACGCTGTCCAGCAAGGTCTATGCAGAAGGAAGAAATCAAAATATCTTAAGCCCACGTCTCTCCCAGCCATTGCCTCATGTCCCATGTTCCAGGCATGAGATGTGGGTGGCAAGGTTGGGGGGAACTGTATTTCCTGATTCCTGCTAAACAGTCATAGAGAGGGGCAATTCCAAAGGTTGCACGGTGCTAGAAGTCAATCAATTGATGGGACAGGTCCTTCTAACACTCACCCCAGCAGGGTAGGGCTAGAGAGCTCAGAGCTGGAGGGACCTTGCAAATCTCCATGTGACTACCTACTGAATGTTTGACTCTCCTCATGAGCCTCCCTATCTTCCCAGCCTCTGTCTTAATACCTCCCATGACAACAAACTGCATCTGCCTTCAAACTTTGGGCAGCTGAGTTCCAAGGTCTTCCTCAAAATTGAGCCAAAATCTGTCACCCCTTGTCTTTTACCCTCCAAGTGCTTCCATACTAGAAGCTTTGCTGACTCATTTCACTGAACTTTGTTTTGTCCTTGGATGTCCACACCCTCTCAAGTGACCCATCTATATACTTTTCTCTTGTAATTAATCACAAGCCCCTCAAGGGCAGAAGCGTGTCTTCTATTTTAACCTCTATTCATTTCAATCCAGGGAACATGATGAGAACATGTGATGTGATGTGATGTCTGCCCTGGTAAGCAGGTCCCTGCCCCCAGGAGTTGACTGATCAATATGAACTGACTAAAAGGATGCATTGATTAGTGTTCACTCTGATTTTTAGAGCAGCACAAGCCTTGAGGCTGTGGGCTTCATTGACCCATCACTTGCCCTTAATTCTGGCTGCTTTCTAGCTCATGCTCACCACCCAGGCTCATAATTCACATGCAAATAAATGGATACTTCTCCCACTAAAACTCTTCTCTTCATAATTCTTGATATTGTTGAAATATTGAGAAGTTATTTTTCCAGGAAGATGTGGCTACAGGAAGAAGGATTTCTATACCACATAGTTGAAACTTTGGGGCAAGATACTTCTTAAAGTGCTCCCAGCTTTGAACAAATCCCGAGCCTCAGTGTTTTCATGTGTCAAATAGGAAAAGATCTACCTCAGAGGTTGCTGTAAAGATTCACTAACGCATTTAACAAGGTATAATCACTGAAATGAATGGTAGCTATTATCTCTGCTCTTGGGAAAATTATCTACACCAAACCAGCCACCGTCAACTGACTATTTCAAATGCCTTTTCTCCTAAGGATTAGAAGTGTGCATGTGTAATGGGTGTAGCCATGTGGGAGGAGAAAGAATAATAGAGTGATTCCTCAGACTAAAGTGACAATGGAATGACCTTGCTGTTGGCACCCCTGGAGTCAGCTTTTCCAGTTGGACATCACTCGGTCTCTAGAAAGCAGGTCTTGGTCTCAGACCTACTAACCCAAATTCCTGAAGACAGCCTCTATGGAGACCCCATGGAACTAGATGACTTTGGCCGTGGTTACTGTGCCAAATAAGGCAGAGAATTTGGCTGGCCCAGTCCTCTTACTCAGAGTCTCAGAAGCTGGGCTTCTCTCAGGAACTGCTTCACATTCTGTTCCCCTCCTCCAAGACTTCGTTCAGCCCCCAAGGTGCAGCTGTTTCTTGCTGCTCCCTTCACAGCAGCTGAGCCAAAAGCAGCTGAGCAGAGGAGGATGAAGGGACATGGCCATTTCTGCCATGCAGGAAAACCTTCTTCTGGCTGAGCAGCTGTCGAGGTGGCTTCTGGGTTATGGATTACTGAAGTATGTACCCTGTCCGCTGAAGCCAACCTCTGTAATTCACCTACTTTTTCTACATCTGACTTGAAAAATCCAACATTTCAAACACCACCAAAGTACTCTTATAGAAAGATATCATGTTGGAGATGGATTCCAGTCAGGAAAGCAAATAGCTTCTGAAAATATACCACAAAGTCCAAAGTGGATGTGGTAAGTTCTTTCCTATGTGGGATTATTCTGGACAGAACAAAGAACAAAGGGAGTTTGTCCTCCCTTTTGCCATCAAACCCCAGAGGAAGGCAGCACATTTTCCTGTGTCCATGTCATAGGCAGAAGGAGGGACCTGTCCAGGTCTCACAATGAAGCCAAGAAATCATTTCCCCTGCCCTGTGCTTCCAGGGGTTCTTGCTGAAGTAGACCACAGCTTGTCCCAGGTGACTTAATTGTCACAGTGTGCCCAAGACTGAAAGGATTCTTGGAACACAGGACTTTCAGTGCTAAATCCTTACAAATTGGTCAACTTTGCCTGTCCCCAAATTAGCAAGTCATGGCCAGAGATCACCAGACTTCATCCTGCTCTGGAATTGGCAACCTATGGTAGCTGGAGATGATCAAGGTATCATCTGACAGGATGAGATGGCTGCTTCCTAGGAAGTTGTGTGGTAGGGTCAAGCTACTGTGAAAAGACTCCTGAGGTGCTCTGCTCCATTTGTGAGCCATTCTTTCAACAATTCCCTTTCCTCTCAATTCTGATCCTCTGTACAAAGCAAAGGTAATTGGAGAGGTGAGAAAAACAGTCTGCAAGGTTGCTTTCAGACAGCCACATCCTAAGATTGTTACCAGCCCCATGAATGCAGAAACACTCCAGGTCCCTCTAAGGCTTTGAGGATTTCTGTGTAAACAAAATGCCCCTAAGCAAAACTTCCCAGTGGTTCAGAAAGGAACCACTAAGGAAGCTGACTATCCTAAAGACATTGAGGTCTGCCTCAGGTGTCACTGAGATGGTCTTCTCTGGTTTCTGGCCTCTTCTCCAGAGATGGTTTCATAACCAGCTTGTTCCCTGACAGCTTGAGAAGTCATATCTGAGGGTGAGTAGGACAGGTGCCTTGAAGACACAGGATCTTGGAGCTTGGGTGGCCCTGTCCATTAGAAGTATTGAGGCCCCTCCTGTCAAGAGCTGCTTTATTTCCAGGAACTCCCCAGAGCTGTGTGAGAAAGAAGCCCTCCATCCCCCTGCCACCACCAACCCAAGAGTACCCTCAGACCTTCCTGTTGAGCTTCTGCTAGTTCTCTCTCTCATTATACAACAACAACAACAACAACAACAACAAACTATTGGGAATGCTTCCTTCAATCCAGTACCACCTCCTTTCAGGAGACTTTAATCCCTAATGTCCCAATCCAAGGATGAGAAGTATCTGTCCCCCTAACTCCTTAGACAAAAGGTCCTTCAGGAGCCATGGGGGAGGAGTCTGACAGCGACAGAAGCACCATCTCCAGCTGCAGACCCACAGGGGCTTGTGAAGCTCAACAACAAACATGCAGCCTTCCACGAGCCAGGCCAGGCACTGGGGCTGGGCCACCAGAGAATTCCTGCTGGGAATGGAATCTGGAACAGACGCTATGGTCAAACGTTCCCAGATCAGAGGAAGCAGAGGCCTTGGACACCAGCATCAGAGTCTCCATTCTGGAGATGCCTGAGGGCCATGCAGCCTGGGGGACAGACTGGAGAAAGCCCAGTTGTCTTACATTTTTTGGGGGAGACTACCTGGCTCACATTCATGCCACCCTAATTTCAGAGAGCCAGAAAGACCAGCAGCCCAGCTGCCTGGGAGCTTTCCCTTTCCAGCTTCTGGGGAGCAGCTCTGCTGCCGAACAGGGCTGGAGAGCTGTAATTATCCAGACAGGATAAGAGCTATTTTGGGTAGGAGCTGTCCTGCTGCCAAGGCTTTTGACTTCCTAAACTAAAACAAGATGAACAGAGAAAAGGGGTGAGGGTGGGGGAGGACAGGGAGGAGCCTGCTCAGTCAAAAACATCAAATCTTGAACAAAGGGAAATAGTGCCCCTTCCCAAAGGTATAGATTTATATTAAGGGTAAGCAAGAAGCCAGTTGTTAAGATATCTCCCCCTGGCTTTGGGAAGGAGGATGTAACTGAACCCCCTACTGCTGACTCCCTCTCTTCTAAGACCTTCCAAGGGTATTTACTCTGTTCTGTTTATTTTGACATTTGGGTAGAGACTACTGCATATTGTTGTTTAAATGTTTCCTGTACATATCTTATCTTCCCAACCAGATGGTCAGTTTCTCAAGGCGGAAGAATGTTATGTGTGTACTATAAGATTTTCCCCAATGGTGCCTAGAGAGTGCTAGCCATCTGAATAAAAATTGTCTATGAAAAGGAAAGAGGGAGGGGTGGAAAGAAGGAGGGAGGGAAGGAGGGATTTACTGTTTTACATGGAGACTATCTCTAAAAGTGGCTACTCCCACCTACAGCTGAGCCCAGGGCTGGGGGCTGGATAATGGCAGAGGGGGTGGCAGCTGCATTCCTGGACACCTCCCCTTCAGCTGCTTGGTTATCTAAGCTCAAGTTGTCCCCCATTCATTGTTTTCCATCTATAGTCAACTGTTTGGCCTGGGCCAGTCAGCCCATGGATGGGACTTATTAGAGGTCATTGGTAGGTGTTGGGTAAGAGAGGAATATGGCAAAAGAAAGAATGGAAACAGGAAGAGCTTTGATCATCTTATCAAACATGGGCCAAGAAGAGCCGAAATACTTATGGGAACAATAAATACACTGCAAAATCAGGACACTGCCAAATTTAGGACACAGGGCTGCCAAGAGCAGAGTCCACCTTATGCCTTTCCAAATTGAGGACCCAAATAGTGTGTAACCCAGAAAAGTGACCCCTTTCTGGAGTGCCCCAGGCAGGAGAGGGGAAGTCAGGTGGGGACTAATCCAACCCATAGCTGCCCAGTCTTCCCACAGAGCACTTGGCAAGATTCATCATCTGCTCAAACATCTCTTCTCTGTTCTTTCTCTCCAGGGCTGTAATAGCTCATACAGCACTTGGGCAAATCTCCCTCTGGGGAGAAGTAGTGCCACAGGTGCACAGCTTGGCAAGTGGAACACAAGCACACTTGTGCAACGGACAAACTTGCAACCCTATGGAGCAGCTCTGTCTCCCTCCACACCCACTTCCTTCAGAGGACAGGAGAGGGTGGGGCACTGGAAGGCTGGAAATAACCTCCCAGTGACATTCTTACCTCGTCATCTGTCACAACAGAGAAGTAGAAGCCAGGCATTCCCAGGGAGCAGCAAATGGAATTCAGACAGTACCAACAGAAAGGGAAAAAGAGAATTTTACTAAAGATACCCAGTGAGAATAGGCATAACCTGGCCCAAATCCCCTCCTGTTACTCGTGGCCTAAATAACAACAGCTAGCATTTACTGAGTGTTCACTGCAGAAAAGTACCATGCTAAGTAGTAAATACAATAACCTAGAGGAAGCCATTATTCTCATGTAACCTATGGGAAGCTGAGGCTTGGAGAGGTAAAATAACTTACCCAAGGTCAGAGTCAGGAAATATTAGACCTGGGGCTCAAGCCCAATACAATTCCAGAATCCATACTTTATTACCTTCCTGCTTTATCGAGTTTTGCTCCCTCTGAAGGGCAGAGCTGCTTTTTGCAATCTATCATTCAGAGGGCTCATCCTGATTGGGATTGGACTGGATTTCCAGGGCTCTCTCCTCCCCAGTCACTTCTTCATCCAGAGCCCTGGGCTCTGTAGTATTCAAGGGACTGGAGCTTATCTTGAGCTACACAATGCTTAGAGCAAGAACTCCCTACTGCTATTTACTCTGAGGGCTTGTCCCCACCCTTCCCTGCCACCAGAGAATACAAAATGAATGGAGAGTCCTGAGGTCCTGAGGACACTTAAGTTTCTACCCTTGGCTGCAAAACCCACTGGTGACCCCAAGGAGAAGGCCCAGACATGCATGGAGACCCTTCCTGGGCAGCAGCTATTATTTCCCCAGGTCATAGTACTGGGAATTGAGAAGGGTTGAGGAGCCAGAGAGACACATGAATTAGTGTGTAGTCAGTTCCGAACAAGACTGTGAAGCAAGTACTTTGCTTTGGTGTTTTTTGTTTTTTGTTTTTCCTTAAAGGACATGATAAGTAAGACTAGGTAATCTGAAAGACCATGAGGTTTAAATCATTCTTCATTCCTGAAGTGACTTCTCATTAAGAGGAGAATGTTGAAAATAAAGAAGTTCCAATTCCCAAAGGAATGGCTCTAAGTGGTAGAATTATAGGCAAGAGAAGTTGTTCTGCTCCTTCAGGTCAAAACCCCAGCAGGCACTTTACTATAAGACCTAGTTCTATAATAGAGATAAAAAGATCCCACTCTGCCCCTCAACCTCCCACAATGAACCCATAGGAAGGAAAAGCACAGACCTTTTAGCCACCAGATGATTCGATTCTGCATTTCCTCAGAGACATCTGAAAGTAACAGACAGATTATTGCTTTCTTCTGTCTGTGCGATGACACCCCTCCCCGCCACTACTTACATCTACTTTTCTGTCTCCACCCAAAGATGCCCTTAGCCCTTCAGTCTCTCCAAGAGTTCCTCCCACTTAGGCCCAAATATCATATTCCCCTCTCCCTCTCCCTTCCTTCCACCCTCCCTCTTCACCACCATTAATGTCTTCCCCCTCCTGTAAGCCCAAGTGCTGACTCATCTGTGACCCACCTACTGCACTTTGATGCCAGAATATTTACCTGAGGCCCTTATTCTTTTCAACAGCCCTTACCAGCCCTCACCCCAGCTCAGTTCTTCATCTCCACACTCGGGAATCAGCTTCCGATCCTGCAAACCACTCTCTACTACCTTCCATTGAAAAGTTAAGCAGCATTGCCTGGAAGAGTCAATGCCTGACGCCAGGTCCAAGCATCATCATCGAGGTCATTAACTTGGAGCTCAGAGAAGCTGGCAGAAAAGTCATGGAGCACTGGGCTCAAAGATGGAACTAGCTTTGACACTGGCAGGAGGGCAGCCCTGAGGCCTGAAATGAAGAGGGGGGACTTTCCTGCCCACCCCAATGTCCCATCTCACTAAATTGGGGCTGCACTTGGGCAGTCTGCTTCTTCACATACCCAGGAAGAAAGCATTAAACCTTTGAATGGGTTGTTTGATGGTGTGCTTGGGGGCCTGTGGCACTTCCCTCAATGGTACCCGACCTGGAGACTCCTTTGGTGGTGGTGGTGGTGATGGTGAACTTGCCTTCTCTCTCTGGAACATCAGGTCCTCACAGAAAGGGCTTGAGTCCATTTCAAAAAGGGACACTAAAGAGTCTAGGGGAGGAGGAGACTTAGGCTCAAAATCAGGTGTTGTCGGCCGGCTTTGGGGCATTTCAACTTCAGGATTCAGTAAGGCCCACCATGAGGAATCAGGCCCATACCTAGGTAAGGACCGAGGGGGTAAGGGCCGAGGGGTCAGTTCCACTTCTGCATGGATGGAGGGCTTTCGGGAGGGTTCTGGATACCTGAGTGCAGGTCCTGGGGACACGTAGATAGTTTCTGGGGGTCTTTGTATTTGCTGCTTATAGATGGGCTCTGGAGTGACAAAGACGAGAGATTTGGGGGGGCCCTCAGACACTGCTCGAGATGTCATACGGTATGTTGACTGTCTCTGTGGAGAGATGGTGGCCTTGCGGCTGACCTCGCTGTCTCGGGTTGGGGACCTCATGTTGGATTCCCGCTCTGATACTATGACCTTTGGAGAGGGCTTAGTCTCAGTGTAGACAGTCTTGTAGAGAGTCTCAGGATCTGAACGTGCAGCAGCTCGGGTTCCAGCAACTAAATCTTTAAGGACAGAGAGTTTGAGGGATGATGCCATTTTCATATTCCTATGAGAGGACTTGGATTCTGAAGGAATTGAACTGTGAGGACCCACTTCTGGCTCTTGGCTAAGGAGCCTTCTATGGACTGTCCGATGTTCTGCAACATGGCTGCTGCCATGCTCTGGGCTAGAGGGACTCTTTGGAGATCTGACCTCACCAAGAGTCAACTTTCGTATGGGATCTGTTTGTATTGCTTCATCCTTTGGATAGGCTGAAATCCTACGAGGAACTCTGACCCCTTGAGGGTTATGGACCTTGGAAGGTGGGTCATCTTGCAAGTTTTGCGAGTGCAAGTTATCCTTCTGGTCTATAAAACTCAAGCGACGGGTGGACTTGGTATCTGGGGATAAGATACGGTGGCCAACTTCACGCCCTGGCTTGCTCTCACCACCTCGTCGTATTGTTTCCTCTCTGACTGGACTAAGGTGCCGATGTACACTTGTAGTATGGGAAGCTGGTGTCTGAACTTGCTGGTTCTTTCGATGAGGAGAGTGATGGCGGTGTGCTTCTGTTCTTGATCGGGTCTCAGTTCCCCGATGTAGGGGTGCTGCAGAGTGGACATGCCCTGAATGTGGGGACGCAAATCGAGAGTAGTCTGATGCTGAATGAGGAGTAGTGTGAAATGCAGCTTCGAATTTTTGCTGGGAAGAAGGGTTCAGAGAGACAGCAGCACTTCGGTGGCTTGAGGAAAGAAGGTACCCATGTCCCCGATGAGGGGTGGAAGTAGTAACCTCAGTCCCTTTATGTGCTGAATCTACCTTGGACCCAGTTTTATTTGTCTTGATCATCTGATAGACTGTGCCCTTATGGGTAGATGCCATATTTTATCAGCTGGCTTGTCTTCAGGATCCTAATGAAGCCTGAATATTTACCCTCATTTCTAAAAGTTGCTGTTCTTGGACTCCCACAAAAGTGGCTGTTGTTCTGAGTGTCTCAAATAGTCCCCTTAGATACCTTTCTGTCTGATGATGTCATAAAGGAAGGAGCTTCCTATTAAAAACATCCTGTTGTACACAGTTCTTTAGAGAAACCCAAGCAATACCCAAAAGGAAACTGAATTTGTTTTTGGACTTGACACTACCAAGCCTTTGGTCAAGTTATAACAAAATCAGAATTTCTTTGTATATACTCTTCCCAGGTTCTAAGAATTCTCAGAACTCATCCAGAGAAATCAGCCTGAAGAGTTTATGAAAGCAAGTCTACTCAAATCAATCATGCTGTTAGCCCCAGATTTAGTAAGGTATGTTGAACTGTACAGAGTTGCCCCAATTTTGTTTGAAACCACACTGTATGTAAGTCAAAAGATAGGCATGGTGGTACACACCTGTAATCCCAGTGACCCAGGAGGTTGAGACAAGGCTCACAAGGTCTAGATCAGCCTAGGCAACTTAGTGACACTCTGTCTCAAAATTTAAAAACGACAAGGACTGTGAATTTAGCTCAGTGGTTCGGTACCCCTGGGTTTGATCCAAGGTAGTTCTCTCTCTCTCTCTCTCACACACACACATACACACACACATACACGCACACACACACACACACACACACACACACACACACGCACACACAAATAGAGCTCCAGCAATTTCTAGGTTTCATGGAAATTGGTTTGATTGACTCTGGGGTAAAAATCTAGGTTACTCAAGTCTCATATCATTGGTCTAGGAGAATGTAGTACAGTACAAGGGATCTGGAGTTGGCAACGGTTTCAGTCATAAATGACTTGGACAAGTTTCCTGACTTGCCTGAGTCTCATCTGGAAACCACTTTCTGGTATGTGGGTATCACAATAATAGTTTGGGTCCTTTCTCATAGTCCTCTCCTATCAGCAATTCAACCAGTTGGACTCTCATTCTTCCTTGATTAGAACAGTGACTTTCCAATTTGGAGGACTATTCTGGGTCTGTTGCATTTTCTCTTCCTTTTACATGTCCCCTACCTCTCTTTTGGACATAGACCCTATCATATCCAACATTTCTATTATTGTCTCCTAAGGGTCATCATGGTAGTGGGTGGTCAGCCTTATTTTCTATGCTCTATACTGACCATCCTCTTCTGTTAGAACATTTTTCTTCTAATGAGTTATAAAATCAAGTTTATAACTAATTATAATGACATTCTAGTCCTCTTTCCCATTGATTTTAGTTTCAAGAATTCCTAAAACTTTTTTGCTCCTCCAAATTAAGTTTTTTGTATAAGGAATTCCAAAAAATTGAAATCATCCAAGAACCACTTTAATATTTTACTTTTTTTTTTTTTTTTTTTTGGTACTGAGGATTGAACTCAGGGGCACACAACCACTGAGCCACATCCCCAGCCCTTTTTATATTTTATTTAGAGACAGGGTCTTCCTAAGTTGCTTAGGGCCTTGCTAATTTGCTGAGGCTGGCTTTGAACTTGCAATCCTTCTGCCTCAGCCTCCCAAGCTGGTGGGATTACAGGTGTGTGTGTGCCACTGTGCCCAGACCACTTTACTATTTTAATAAGGATTTTTACATGTATCTTTCTATATATTTACCATATGTAGATATTTATTTATAAATTTATAGGATCCTATTATACCTACTAGCATTCTACTACTACTAGCATTATTCCATAAAGTCATTAAAACTTTTTTTTCACTGATACTTTTCTGTGTTAATAAATTCATTCTATTATTATTATTATTATTATTATTATTATTATTATTATTACTATTTTACTGTGCTGGGGATCAAACCCAGGGCCTTGTGCTTGCAAAGCAAGCACTCTACCAACTGAGCTATGTCCCCAGCCCCATTCTATTATTTTTTTAAACCAAAAAAATTTTTTATTGCTGGGCACTTGGGTTGTTTTCAGTTTTTCAGCATTATAGACAATGATGAAATAAACATCTTTTTATGTAATTATATCTTTTTCTTCTTAGGACAATAGTTCTTTATCCTGGAGCCAGGTGCAGTGGTGCACGCCTGTAATCGCAGTGGCTCAGGAGGCTGAGGCAGGAGGATCACTAGTTCAAAGCCAGCCTCAGCAATTTAGACCCTGTCTCTAAATAAAATACAGAAAAGGGGTGGGGATGTGGCTCAGTAGTTAAGTACCCCTGAGTTTAATCCTAGGTTCTAAGAATATTTATTCTGGCCTCACCTGAAGAGTTTTTGTTTTGTTTTGTTTTTTGTTGATGGACTTTTACTTATTTACTTTTATATTTTTTTAGTTGTAGATGGGCACAATACTTTTATTTTATTTATTTATGTGGTGCTGAGAATTAAACATAGTGCCTCACACATGCTAGGCAAGTGCTCTACCACTGAGCCACAACCCCAGTCCTCCTGAAGAACTTTTAAAAGCCCCTTTACTACCTCAAATGAAATAAATCAGGTAATTTGGGGGTAAGCCTGAGCATCAATATTTGTTCAAAATGCCTCAGATGATTCTATGTACAACCAGAGTTAAAGACCAATGCTTTAAGATAAAGCCCTCTAAATTCTATTTAGTGTGGTACATGAACCAGCAGCCCAAGTTCCACCTGGGAGACTGCTAGACAGGCAAAAGCTTGGACATCACCTCAGACCTCAATTCCAGAACATTTATCTATTTACTTACTTACTTAATTTATGCCAAGGGTAGAACCCAGGGGCATTCTACCACTAAGTTACATTCTCAGCCCTTTTCGTTTTTTATTTTGAGACAGGGTCTTGCTATTTTGCCCAGGCTTAAAACTCACTGAACCCCATTCCTATCTCCTCATCTATTCTGTGGGTTTTAACCTATTTATTGTCTTCACAGCATGAGTTCAAACTTGGGATCCTCTTGCCTCAGTCTCCTGAGCCACTGGGATTACAGGCATGTACCACCACAAACAACCAAAATCTGTATTTTAATAAGATTTCTGGGTGACTCATATGTATAATAAAATTTGTGAAGGGCTGGTCTGAGTGGTATCTCTGGGTCAAAAATATTCACATTTAAAATATATACCCCAAAACATTTCTGTAGATAAGTGGAATCAATTTATATCCCCAACACAGATGCTTGATTCCCCACCCTGCCATCAGACTTAGATCGCCCCAATATTTTTCCTCTTTAGTTATCCTATTTTAATTTGCATTTTTGATTGTCAGTGAAACTGGACATCTTTTAATACGCTGTTTACTTTTTATGCTTCTTTCATGAATTGTTCTTTGCCTGTTTTTTTATTAAGATGTTTGTCTTTTTCTTACAAGTTATTAGAACTCTTTGGATATTAGGAATATAAACCTTTTATTTATACAACATATTCCAACTCTATCATTTGTTAACTTTATCCTCATTTGGGCATTATTTGAAGTTTTACATTTTTAAATAGTAAAATTCGTCAATCTCTCTTCACTTTGAAGTCACTGCTTAGAAAAGTTTTCCCCACTCTAAGATTAATAAAGTTATCACCTATATTTTCTTAATGTTTATGTATTTATCTTTACATTTAAAATTTTTATTAATCAGACATATTTGGGGGCAAGGACTCAGCTTTTGTATTTTTCCAAATAGTTGGTCAGTTATCCCATTTATTTTTTTTTTTTTTTTTTTTTTTTGGGGTGCTGGGGATCGAACCCAGGGCCTTGTGCTTGCAAGGCAAGCACTCTACCAACTGAGCTATCTCCCCAACCCCTATCCCATTTATTGTTTGTTAATTTATCTAATTCGACACACATTATCTCCTAAAAACTTTATACTTTAGTTCTTTCTTTGAATTCTCTTTTATATTCTATAAATCCTCTTGCCATTTCTATGCTGATGCCATACTATTAATTATTGAGCTTTATACTATGTCTAAGTATGTAGTAAGATAAATCCCTACTCTTTATGCTTTTCAGTATTGCTTTCATCATACATTTATAAAGTCCTTTAATTTTATTCCACTATTACCCTACTCTGTTTAATGTGGCTATAACAAAGTATCTAAGGCTGGGTACTGTATGAAGATAACAGATTTATTTAGTTTCCAGTTCTGTAGGTCCAAGAGGATGATGCTGGCATCAGCTTCTGGTGAGGGCCTCATGGTAGATAGTGTCACATAGTGGAGCCCATGTGAAAGGGGATCAGTGTGTCAAATGGCAAGAGAGAAAGCAAGAAGTTTAGCCAAGAAAGCTGAATTCACTTTATACATCAAAACCCACTCCAGCAGTCACCAGTCCAGACCCCCAAGACCCATCCCACTTCAGGATACAGGTTGGTGCCACTATTGACCTACTAGGTCCCATCTCTCAAAGGTTCTACCACCTCTCAATACCATTACATAAGGGAATGAGCCTCCAGCACATGAACCTTTGGGGAACAAATCATATCCAAGCATACCAACTATACAACTAACAGTATTAAGTTAGTGGATTTTACTTATATAACCTCCAGAGGACCAACTTATTTTCTAAGCTCTTTCTTGGGGATACCTCACTATAACCCACTTTTTAAAGACAATTTAAATATTTTTTAGATGTCAATAGACCTTTATTTTAATCATTTATTTATATGTGGTGCTGAGAATCAAACCCAGTGCCTCACACATGCTAGGCAAGCACTCTACCATGGAGCCACAACCCCAGCCCCTCTATAGCCCACTTTTAACACCAACATGCATGAGTAAATAACAAATCTGAAGTCCTAGTAATCCAGATTTTCCAAGGGTGCTTTAGTAATTTAATTCAATAGTGAGCTGATGCTTGATTATTTTCTTTCTAAAGTAAGCCAATGCTACTGTGTATCTGGAACTTGTTACATATTCTGTCTGCTTTCCTATCTTGAGGAAAAGTGAAGGACTTGGCACGTTCCAAAAACTCAGCACCAAACCCACAGAATAGATGAGAGGGATGGGGTTCAATGAGTTTTAGTCTGAATTTAGCTCAAATTTAACTCTCATAATCAAATTTTGCTCATAGCACTCTTTTTAAATGTCTGTATATTTTTAGTTATAGATGGACACAATACATTTATTTTATTTTTATGTGCTGCTGAGGATTGAACCCAGAGTCTCATGTAGGCTAGGTAAGTGCTCTACCACTGAGCCACAACCCTGGTCCCCAGAGCACTCTTGAACTCCAGTCTTGTAAGAATACAAAATATGTTTGTTCCAGTATGATCCTGGGAAGTTCATGGAAATGACTTTAAGATGTCTCCCCTAGGATAATAATAATTTACTTGTAGTGGTGTTGTGAAGATTGAAAAAATTGTCCAGTTAACAAATATTGCTGAGAACCTAATATATGTAAGTGGCAATATCTCAGTAAACAACTCAGACATGATCCCTGGTCTTGTGGAGCTTACAGTTTATAGGGGCAAGGGTAGAACATTCTATTGGTTTATAAATGTGCTATGCACTATGAAATAAAAATATGGCCTGTGTGTGAGGTGGGAGAAAAAGGCAGGCAGGCTACTAAGGGAGAATTTTACAGAGGTCCCTAACCTAGACTAAGGTTTAGGGACTTCAGAAAGTGAAGTGTAATCAAACAATGAAGTAGCTAGTTGAGGAGAGGTATGTTCTAGTCAAGAATAGCATGTACCATGTATTTGAAGAATTTCTAAAAGCAGTGGGCAAAGTTCTGGACAAGGAAATGAAATGATTACCTTTGTACATAAAAATATCATTTTGCAAACAAAAATAAATGAAAAGATCATTATGGAGAAAAATTAGAGAAGAGTATGAAAGAAAGTTTTAAAAATGCTTTACCCCACTTGCTTTGAACCTTCCACTGGATTCCCACATTTTGCCATAGTTTTATACCCCCTTGCTAAGTCTCCATCCTCATTTCATTTCCTGTCAGCTTCCCCATAACAATTTACCTTGAGTCATAAAACTGGCTCTTTCTCATCATTCCAACCAAAGTTCAAATGTCCCTTCTTCAGAATAGTTCCTCTATACCTCATCTGATGTTAAGTTGCCTCCCTCACAACAGTTACTATTATTATTATTATTTTTTTTTTTTTGTGGTGCTGGGGATTGAACCCAGGGCCTTGTGCTTGCAAGGCAAGTACTCTACCAACTGAGCTATATCCCCAGCCCAGTTACTATTACTTTTAACCTATTTATTGTCTTCACAGAATGAGTTCAATATTGGGTATATCAGTGAGATACCTGAAATATATCCACGTGGAGCATCAACTACATGGATGGACATAAGACAGCTCAGAGGAGACGTCTGGTCCTACACTTAAAATACAAATTTGAAATTGTTCAAACATAGGTATTAACTGAAATCAGGGGAGTGAACTAGGATGCTTAGGAGGAAAACCTGCAGTGAGAAAAGACAAAGACAGAGCCTATAAAGGAGGGTGAGGTGGAGTAACCAGAGAGAGAGAAGAAAAAACAGTACAACATCAAGGAAGCTAAGAGAACAGACTGAAAGAGCAATTGACAGTGGGGTCAAAGTGGCTAAGGGATTTAGGAAGTCCCTGGTGACCTTAGTGACTTCTAAAGAATGGAAGGAGTAGAATTCTAGTGGGTTGAGAAGAGTGGGAGGTGAGGTACTAAAGATAGCAGGTGTAGACAAGTGTTTCAAGAACTTCTGTGGGAGGAAAATGACGGTACAGTAGCTAGAAGGGGAGGTGGGATCCAGGGAATACTTTTATAAAAGACAGGAAAATCTAAGCGTGTTAATGCTTATGAAAAGGAGCAAATAAGGAAGAAAGGTTGAAGTTACTAAAAAGAGAAATGTTAAACTCAGAAGGAAAACCCTAAGTAGACAGAAGATGAGATGGACCTAGGACAGGAAGAGGGACCCCTCCTTTAGTAGTAACAGGGAGGAAAGTGAAAAGAATATGTGCAGAATAAGTCCATCTCTAGTGCAGTGTAGACTGCTTCGCCTATAACTTCTGTTCCACAGGGATACAGGTAATCATGTTGGAGTCTGAAGTCAAATATCCCAACCGGCTTCTGTTTTTCTCTGTAAAGTTGGAGGTGAAGTCATCCGTTGAGTATTGATAGGAAGTGAGGGTTGGAAGTTTGAAATAGCTGATGAGTGAGAGAAGAAGCACACTAAAGACTGCCATGTGCAGGAAAAGGATTAAAGCACCTCGTACGCAATAGTTGCTTATTACCAATAAATAATATCTATCAACACCATGATTGCTAATACAACCATTTTATAGTCATTGGTCACATAAAAAAATTTGCTGTGTGGAGAGATTCCAACCCTTATCATAGGGAGCTGGTATAGGACCTATAGTCTTGATGCATAGTAACAGATAATAAGTCACCATTTATCATGGTATGTCTGCTATTAGACCTTATATTTTTATGTGTGTCAGTTCTGTCTCATCAATTAGAATAAGTTGCTTGAGAGAGACTCTATTATAAATCTCTATTTCTCAAAGCTTCTTACACATAGTATTATTTATAAATGAATTTGTTTTCTGGTGATTTTCTACTGGTTACAATGGCAAGCAACTGTTTCCTTGCTATAAAATATCCAAACAGACTTGTACCTTCCCATTTTATCTGTGCAGGGCAAATTTTCTGGGCACTAAGGAGGATGAACATGACTATCCACAACAGGAACTATTCAATTTTCACAAACAACAGGCCTGCTACTTACTCACTAATACAGAACAAAATGCTAGCTGGTTAGTACTACACAGCAGCACATAGTTTCCAAGAGAGGGTTTCTATTCATATGTGAAGATTCCAAATGTGAGGTAATGAAAGATATAAATCCTCTAAAAATCAGGCTAGATACACATATGCCAGGAGTCAAAAGAGATTACGTTAGACAAAATGTTGTGATTAGTCTTACTACAATTTAATTCTACTACACCAATAATGTGAGATGCGCAATCAAAAACACATGGAGAAGATGTTGTTCACCTTGAACATGGTTCAAAATATCTTAGGATTTTATTTTTATCTCTAAGTCACTTTTAGCTGGAATGTGAGTGGGGCAATCCCAGCCAAATGGTTGGGCAGTATTTCTGTGATAAAACAGGGACAACTGGTACCAGTTTGTATGATGTGTAATAACTGCCCATGTAGCTGTCCATGTGTCAAACCTTGTAACAGAAATTGAAGTTCTTTTCTCCTCAATTCTCAAACTCAAATATAGAAATATATAACTGGAACCTAAATGGTAATGAAAATAAACATTTTATTATATAACAGGAGTTAAAGTTTTCAAAAAAAATTACATCAACAAAACCAAAAACCATTCTAAGCACAATGAGAAAATTTTAAAATTGCAACTACCTTGCACTTTTCAGAAATCTGATTGAAAATAAATGGTTACATATGCTGCCCACAGATGGGGCCAAACCATTATGTCTACTATAGCAGCTAAACAAATTGTGAGTTACAGAACTGGAACCACTGCCTCAATGGCAACTGTGGCAGATGAGAGAAGAAAGGAGCTCACAACCAGGATGCTCAAACTTGGGTCAGAATCCATCTGTGATCCACTTCCAGTCAATCTGACAAGTCACTCTGATCCAGCACAATTATCCTGCGTGCATGTGTTTTAAAAGACAAAAAAAAAAGTTCCCAGTTTTTATGTATGCTTTTTATTATTATTGTTTTTATTTTTTACATGGTGTTAGGGACTAAACTCAGAGACTGGTACATGCTAGGTAAGTGCTCTAACACCAAGTTACATCCCCAGTCCTTTTTATTTTATTTTGAGACAGTGTCTCACTAAGTTATTCAGCCTAGCCTTAATCACTAGGATTACAGATGTGTGCCACTGTGCCCTGACCAATACATATGTTTTTAAAAATATACAATCATCCTCTTTCAGTTCTACTGAATTTAAGGAAAGGGGATTTTGGTATTTCTAATCAAGGGAGATTATGATTAGCAGGATACAATGGAAGTATAAAAATGATGCAAAGCAATTGACAGCAGCATCTTCTGTAGTCCCTGATACTGCTTCTACCACTTATTTAAATAAAGTTGGAATTACTTTCACCTTATACTTTAATTGACTGGAAACATGTATCTATAAATTTAGCAACTTGGTCTTAATTCAAGTCTTTGTCATTAATGTTTATTTAGACAACAGTGAATGTTTAAATCTGTTCATGTTATCTGTAAACAGTAAACTTTAACATACAAACACAGGATATCTCATTACCTGGATGGTTCAGACCAACCCAGTCGCTTCCAAAAACAGGGCTTTAGTTCATCTTGATGAAATATAAAAGGAAGAAAAAAATAACCTGATTACTTTCTAGGTCAAAGAGTGTCAGAATTCAGAATTCACATTAGTGTTCTCTCTAGTCTAGTATAGACTGTTTTACCTACAACAGTTGTTCTATTCTATAGAGGCAGAATCTTTCAAAAACAGTAAATGGCTTTCCCTCCTAACATTCTGCAACTCTCTGCCATAGCAATGGACACTAATGACACTAATTCACAAAGTCCCTGAATTATCTTCTCAGTGAATTTAATACTAACTAAATGCCCATACACTCCAGGCCCTGTGCCAGTCAAGGTTCTGGAGGAAACAAAATGTACCCGTGGCCAGTATGATAAAGATTACTTAATGAAGTGACTATGTACAAAGATATAATTAGAGTTAAGGGAACAAAAATAGGAATGGCAAGGCATTCATTGACCAGCAGCAGTGGGAAACCTAGGTCTGAAGGGACTGAGTGGGGATGGGAGGACAGCTGGAACTGGGAAAGACTGGCTGCCTCATAGAAACTGTGCTTGTGGAGGAACACCACTTTTTCCAGATGCAAGGAAACAGGCAGGGAGGGAAAGTAATCCCCTAACCTCTCTTCTGCCTCTGCTTTTCTTCCACGGCCACTCAATGGCCAACAGGAGCCAGGGAGATGCAGTCCACTAGGGTTAGCATCCTGGGGCACAAAGCAGGGTAAAAAAAGGAGAATGAGAAGGAACTGAGGAAAGGATGAAAGGGATACCAGATGACCTGAAAGAGTTAATGTCTCTAACTTCCAGAGCAGAAGGAACTTAAACAGTAGGTGGTCATTTGTAAATAGCATATCAGAAGCCTAAAGCTCTATCAAAATAGTTTTAAAATTAAGGTTAATTTATGACTTCGGCATTACTTGTTAGCCTCATTTAAATTCCATAATATATGATTTCTTATTGGAGTCTGAAACATCCATGTGAGCTAAATTTAAAATTCTTTTGAAAATGTTGGACAACTAGAAGCAAAACATCTCTCCAGACAATGATGAGATTACTCAATGTTTTTTTTAAGAAATGTAATGGATGTTGTTACTGTTTTGTAATGAAGCTATGATTGGCAATTAACAGAAAACCTGCACTGAACTGCAGGGGGAAAGAAATTATCAAAGGAAGGAAGATTGTGTATAGCATCTGGGAAACATTACTTGATAACTGATGCTCATCAAAGCCCAAGGACTGCAGACTGCATTATAAACAATCATTCATTCATACCTTCTTCAGAAGTCCCTAAAAAGCTGTCTGATTTCCTTCTCTCTGGCTTGATGCTTTGTTCCCTTTTTCTCTTCTTTTCATCAACTTCTTGATCATTGGTTGCTTTCTCCCTTTAAGAACAATGATTTGGGGCATTAAACCACATGAATAACAGTCGGGGGCCGGACTGCACTCTGAAGGAAACATAGTAGTTAGGAGTATCAGAGTGTTCCCTGTGCCCCAGACATTGGTTTAAGAGCTCTAATGTGTGCTAACACACTTAATCCTCTGAACAACTATATGAAGTAGTTACTTTTAATAGCCTCTTTATGTGATAAGGAAACTGAGACACAAAGAAATTACACACCTACTAAGTCATAGAGCTGGGATATGATAGACAGCCTTCCTAATCAGACTCTGCTTTTAACCAGTAGACAATATAGCTAGCTTCAAAGGGCAAAAAGAAATAACCTGCATTTTATGTTGCAATTGGTGTCTTTTTCAAAACCATTTATTACCGTATCTTCATTTCCCAAAACTTCCTCTGATATGAAATATCTAAGTAATTTAACTATCTCACAGTTTAAGAACAAACTTGTTAAACTTTTAAGCAGACACCCCCACTCGACAATAAGCTCCTTAAAGGCAGAGTCGTTGATCCTCTTGTGCACCTCCAGTCTTAGCACAGTGCTTGGCTCATTGTCAATGCTCAAGAGATGCTGGCTGAACCAAAATAACACAGTTGAGGGATTCTTCTGTTTTCATTTTATGGACAGTAAAAACATAATATGGAAAGTGACAGGGGCTGGAGATATAACTCAGTGCGAGGGTGCATGCCTAACATGAGCAAGGCCCTGGGTTCAACCCCCAGCACTGCAAAAAGAGAGAATGAATGAGAAATAAACAGCTAGGGTGAAAATACTTTTTTCTCTTAACTTCCACCAACAGAATCACAGGGTCAAGAGTGGGAAGAGGCATTTGAATTGTCTTCTGCCTTTGTCCATGTGCCCCAGACCAAAGAGTCATCCAGTCTCTGCTGAACAGCAGCAGCCATTGTTGAAGTAAGTGAAAAGGCAGCTGCTTTCTCTATCCAATGACTGTGACCATTAGAAAGTTTGTACTTTACTGAATAAAAGTTAGCTACTATGCAATTTCCAGTCTCCAGCTCTGTCCTTTGGGGCAGAAGAGAGTAAGCTGACTCTCTTCACTTTACAGTATTTCAGGTATTTGAGGAGAGCTATCAAATTCTCCATTCCATCTGCTCTTCTCAGGCTAAGCCTCCCCAGCTCTTTCAGCTGTTCTCATATGACCTGGTTTCCAGACCTATGACTGTTCTGTGGCTACCCTCTTCTGTTTATTAATATCTCTTTTAAAATATGGCACTCAAAAGGAGTCCCACATTGCACCTGAGGAGTGCTCTAAAGAGCACATTACCTGTCTCACACATCAATGTGATCTAAACTACATTTCTGTCTACACAGCATTAATGCTGCATTGACATCTTCAACAACTGCATCAACCTGAGCTTCAGAGTCATGTCCATGCCTTCAAGAATTTACTGAATTGTTACTATGTCTCAAGATGCATGCTAAGTACTAGGTACATAAAAATTCCTGCCATCAATATAACTATAGTGAGTAGGAATTTCCAATAAAAAACTCTTGTTCAATATCGTCCTTGAAACTCTAGCCAGAGCAATTAGACAGACCAAAGAAATTAAAGGGATACGAATAGGAAAAGAAGAACTCAAACTATCCCTATTTGCTGATGATATGATTATATACTTAGAGGAACCAGGAAATTCCACCAGAAAACTCTTAGAACTCATTAGTGAATTTAGTAAAGTAGCGGGATATAAGATCAATGCTTATAAATCTAATGCATTTTTATACATAAGTGATGAATCTTCAGAAAGAGAAGTTAGGAAAACTACCCCATTCACAATAGCCTTGAAAAAAATAAAATACTTGGGAATCAATCTCACAAAAGAGGTGAAAGACCTCTACAATGAGAACTACAGAACACTAAAGAAAGAAATTAAAGAACACCTTAGAAGATGGAAAGATCTCCCATGTTCCTGGATAGGAAGAATTAATATTGTCAAAATGGCCATACTACCAAAAGTGCTATACAGATGCAATGCAATTCCAATTAAAATCCCAACGACGTACCTTACAGAAATAGAACAAGCAATCATGAAATTCATCTGGAAGAATAAGAAACCCAGAATAGCTAAAGCAATCCTTCGCAGGAAAAATGAAGCAGGGGGTATTGCAATACCAGAACTTCAACTATACTACAAAGCAATAGTAATAAAAACGGCATGGTATTGGTACCAAATAGACAGGTAGATCAATGGTACAGAATAGAGGACACGGACACAAACTCAAATAAATATAATTTTCTCATACTAGACAAAGGTGCCAAAAATATGCAATGGAGAGAAGATAGCCTCTTCAACAAATGGTGCTGGGAAAATTGGAAATCCATATGCAACAGAATGAAACTAAACCCATATCTCTCACCGTGCACGAAACTAAACTCAAAATGGATTAAGGACCTCGGAATCAGACCAGAGACCCTGCATCTTATAGAAGAAAAAGTAGGTCCAGATCTTCAACATGTCGGCTTAGGACCAGACTTCCTCAACAGGACTCCGATAGCACAAGAAATAAAAGCAAGAATCAACAACTGGGATAGATTCAAACTAAAAGCTTTCTCTCAGCAAAGGAAACTATCAGCAATGCGAAGAAAGAGCCTACAGAGTGGAAGAAAATCTTTGCCACTCATACTTCAGATAGAGCACTAATCTCCAGAATCTATAAAGAACTCAAAAAATTCAACACCAAGACTACAAATAACCCAATCGACAAATGGTCTAAGGAAATGAACAGACACTTCACAGAAGAAGACCTACAAGCAATCAACAAACATATGGAAAAATGTTCAACATCTCTAGTAATAAGAGAAATGCAAATCAAAACCACCCTAAGATTCCATCTCACCCCAATTAGAATGGCGATTATCAAGAATACAAGCAACAACAGGTGTTGGAGAGGATGTGGGGAGAAAGGTACACTCATACATTGCTGGTGGGGTTGCAAATTAGTGCAGCCACTCTGGAAAGCAGTATGGAGATTCCTTAGAAAAGTTGGAATGGAACTACCATTTGACCCAGCTATCCCACTCCTTGGCCTATACCCAAAGGACTTACAATCAGCATACTACAGAGATACAGCCACATCAATGTTCATTGCTGCTCAATTCACCATAGCCAGATTGTGGAACCAATCTAGATGCCCTTCAGTTGATAAATGGATAAAGAAACTGTGGCATATATATACAATGGAATATTACTCAGCCATAAAGAATGATAAAATTATGGCATTTGCAGGCAAATGGATGAAATTGGAGAATATCGTGCTAAGTGAGATAAGCCAATCTCAAAAAAACAAAGGAAGAATGATCTCGCTGATAAGTGGATGATGATACGTAATGGGGCATGGGAGGGGTTAGTTTTAGGGTTAGAGTTAGGGTTAGGGAGCGGGGGCAAGAATGGAGGAAGGAAGGACTGTATAGAGGGAAAAGAGGGATGGGAGGGGTGGGGGGAAGGGAAAAAATAACAGAATGAATCAACCAACTTTACCCTATGTAAGTTTATGATTACACAAATGGTATGCCTTTACTCTATGTACAAACAGAGAAACAACATGTATCCCATTTGTTTACAATAAAAAAAAAAAAAAAAACTCTTGTTAGGCCAAGTGTCCAAGGAGCATTCTATGCTTTTGAATCTTTTCCCTTCATCTTTTTTTTTTTTTTTTTTTTTTGTGATGGATCTACCTATGTTGTCCAGGCTGGCCTTGAACTCTTGAACTTCTGGGGCTCAAGAGATCTTCCCCACTCAGCATCCTGAGTAGCTGTGACTACAGGCATGCAACACTGTGTCTGGCTTTATCTTTTAGAGTGTCTAACATTCCCATTTGTCAATACAATTTTGAATCCCCAGTCTATCATCCATCACATTAGCACTCATCCCCAGATTTGTATTATCTAAACATTTGATAAACATGCTTTTCCTGATGCAATTCAAAAGCCTTATGAAAACGCTGAAATGGGCAGGGCAAAAATTGGAGGCCTCTCCCTATGCTGATATCAATTTGCTAATCAGTATCTTGAACACTTTGGGTGATTGGAGGGAGAGGGGCAAGTGTGGGAATGCAGACAGAGTTAGGGCTGGCTTATCTACAGCAGTGTAATGCCATTACCAGATGTTCATTCTCCAAGAAGTCTAAAACCTAGCCCCATTTCCTCAAAAAGAAGAAAATGGGAGCCTAATATCTTCATGCCTTAGGAATTATAAATTTTGCGTGAGGAAAAGGAAGAAGACTCCCTAATGGGAAACACCAACCTTGTGGAACCTTTAGGTGGGTCCTGTAGCTCCGTGTTCTCCTCAGGTGGCTGAAACCATCTTTCCAGATCTTCATCAAGAGTAGAGTGAGCTCTATCCAAGGGAAAGTGAAGAGAATGGTGACAACAGTCCTTTTCCCTCTCCCTTGACAAGGAAACACACTCTATAGCATGGGAAGAAACTTTAAAACTGGTGATTTCTCTGTACAGCTGAGAAAATGAACACTTGGTCAGACTGTATCTAGACTCATAATGATCACTTAGATCTGACTTAATTGTGTGCCAAAATAGTCCCATTGCCCCTTGACATAAAGCTATGGCACCCATGATATCACTGCCTCCCAATGTCTAACGCTGACTCTGTCTCAATTCTAGGTCATTAAGTCAGTTTCTACCTGAAGTCAGAATTGCATATGCTTTATACTTAATTTTCTAAGAACTACCTCTGAGGCTAGAAGAGGAAAGTAGGATATTTTAAGAAAGCCTTAAAAATATCCATCTGAAAAAATACCTTCCACTCTAGCTTGGTGCCTAGAACTGACCAACCATTCATAGACTGAAATGTCTGAGCATCTGTGGAGCATGTCTGTGGTAAGTACTGCTGGTTCTTTGGGGGAAAGGAAGAGAAAATAATAATAGCTAACTTTTGACCATGTGCAAAGAATTTTATGTTTATATAGCCAAAAGTGTAACTTCTTGAGAAAATTATTCCTTAATTTTATTACCTTAAATTATGTCATAGATTTTTATTGAGTGTTTTGAGGATATAGAAGGAATAGTTACATTACACATTACAGATAAAAGGTTTCTAAAACTTCTCTTGAAAAAAATTTTCCCCCTTCTTGCCTTTTTGTTTTCTTAGTCTCTAATCCTCTCCTTATTTTCTTCTCAGGTCCTACGACTCCAGTCTCCTCCTCTACTTCCCAGATCCTTCCCCTTGCAGGTCCCTCCTTTTTTCCTTCTTATAGAGAATAATGTATCCCTTGAAGAGTATGACAGATACTAGATTCACTAACCAAAAGTTACTCAAAAACTCTTCTTTGCTGCCACCTTTGACAGCAGCTAGGATGTTAATTCAATTTCTGGTCTCCCTTGTAGCTGATAGTGGTAATGTGTCAGTTTGGCCTATGAGATAAAGTAGATGTGGGCGGGGAAGAGCTTCTGGGGAAATTTTTTCTTCCCAGATAAAATGGGGCAGAATCAGATAACATATTCCTTTTTGTCTTACCCCCTTATCTCTGCCTGGTGTGTGGATAGCAGCCATCTTGCAAATGGGAGTTGACAAGACAGAAAACAAAGGCCAATATCTGCTCAGAGCAGATAGATGGAAAGAGCCTAACTCCCTGGTGATTTGGTTGAGCTGCTATATCAGCCATACCCTGACACCCATAGATCTCTGGTTAAGTGAGTCAAACTCATTTAAGCATAAAGGTGGGGTCTTCTATCATTTGCTCCTGAGAGCATTCTGCCAGCCTTCCCCAGCCTGCAGTCTGCAGGACCAGGATTCGGATGAAGCAAGTGATGCAAGTTCCAACTCAGACTTTATCTTTCTTTAAAATTTAGATTATTTTGTTCATCACGGACATTTTGCAGTAAATCTGTTTTAAAAAAATATTATTTAAACTACTAAGTTTTTTTGGTGCCTCCTTCAATTTTGTGTTCAAGTGTGTCTCACTTGCCTCACCTTAGTTCTGGCTCTGAATTAGAGCTAAGAAAAGGCAAAGAAGTCAGGTCAAGGAGGTGAGCTGAAGTGGTTTACCTTATAATACAGGAGAGCTCCAAATCAGGAACAGAATCAGGTTTCTTGAGATAATATTATACTCTAGGATGAATTGTCTGGATAATTAATTGCCCCTGTTTTGTCTTATTAGCGAGAAAGCAAAAAAAATTTCTTCTAAAACCTTTAACAAATGTTCTGAAAGGAGCTGAAACCTATGTTTGCCTCAAAAAATGAAGTTAAAAAAAAAAAAAAAAACACCCTCAAACAACAAAACATATCCCTACTAAAAATGGGCAAAGCACTCAAACAGACATTTCTCAAAAAAACTATACAAATGACCAAAAGAACATATGAAAAGATATTCAATATAATTAATGATTAGGAAAATGCTACAATGAGGTATCATGTCATATCCATGAAGAAGGTTATCACAGAGAGGAAAAGAATAACAAGTGCTGGCAAGGATACAGAGAAATTGAAATTCTTATACACTACATAGGTGGGAATGCAGAATGGCACAGCTGTTATGGAAAACAGTATGGAGGTTCCTCAAAAAATTAAAAATAGAATTACCATATGATCCATAAATACCATTTCTAGGTATATATCCAAAAGAATTAAAAGCAGGATCTCAAAGAGATATTTATACACTTGTGTTCATAGCAGCATTATCCACAATAGCCAAAAAGTAGAAGCAACCTAAATGTTGACAGATAACTAGATAAACAAAATGTGGTGGTATATATATACCATAGAGGATTATTCATCCTTAAGACAGAAAGGAATTTTGACACGTGCTATAATATGGATGAAACTTGAAGGTATTAGGCTAAATTAAATGTCAGCAAAAGAAAGACAAATATTGTATGATTCTACTTGTATGAAGTATCAAGAGTAGTCAAACTCATAAAAACAGCAGAATAGTGATTGCCAGTGACTGGGGAGAAGCTAAGATGGTGGTTTAATGGGCACATGACAACTGTGTGGAGATCTGTTGCATAACAATTTGAGTAGATGCTCCTTGATTTATATTGTAAATATTGTTAAGTTGTAAATACATTTCTTATTTAATACACCTAACCAACCAAACAGCATAGCTTAGCAAGTCAGTTCACTGTAGAATATTAGTCATTTCCCTCATGATTGTGAGAATGATTGGGAACTACGGCTTGTCGCTGCTGTCTAGAATTCATATTGTTATCCCAGGAAAAGCTCAAAATTAAAACCTTAAGTATGGTGTCAACTGAATATATACTGCTTTTGTTTTATCATAAAGTCAAAAAAAACATAGGTTGAACCATTGTAAGTTGGGGACCATCCGTATACTTTTTTTTTTTTTTTTTTTTTTTTTTTTGCGGTGCTGGGGATCGAACCCAGGGCTTTGTGCTTGCAAGGCGAGCACTCTACCAACTGAGCTGTCTCCCCAGCCCCCGTATACTTTTTAAAAAAATAATTTTAATTGTATATGGACACAATATCTTTATTTTATTTAGTTATCTTTTATGTGATGCTAAGAATCGAACCTAGTACCTCACACGTGCTAGGCAAGCACTCTACCACTGAGCCACAACTCCAGTCCCTGTCTGTACACTTAATAGTACTGATTAAGATTGTAAATTTTATATTTATTTTACATAATGTGTACGTATGTTGCATGAAATTTTAATGTATTTTACATATGACATACATATAAATATATAAGTTTTAAGTATTTTATCACAATTATCTTTTAAAAGCAGACCTTTTAGAAATGGGGGTTATTAGGATAGCATGGGGAAATATTGTTCTTCTCTTATTTGTCAACATTAGAGAAAATCTAATATAAACAATGCAATTTTTAAAATTCTTTCAAAAGTTCAGCTTTTTCTGCTACCTCTCTGTGTCCTCTTCTAGATCCCCAGTTTCTCTTGTCCAAAGCAAAATGTCGTCATCTTTATTATGGTCAGTTTCTAGTTCTTTTAACTGCTTTTGATCTAAAAACAATCAAAGAATTAACTTTATTACAATGAAAACACTGAGAAAGCCTGCCTTAAAATGGAGTATAGAAATTTTAAGGTCAATCAGTGTTTCCTTAAGTATGCAATGGACCAGCTCCCTGCTTCCCCTGAGAGCAGGACAGGTGGCAGTCTGCAGGACACCTGTATTCACAGCAGCTGCTTCTGGGGTCTTGGGAGCTCTCTGGTGCCAGGTGAAGCTATGGGAAACCTAGCTTGTGCCAAGATTCAGAGATACAGAACAAGCAGAAGAAAGAAAGATCACACAAAAGGAAAGGCAAGCAACCCTGAAAACAAACAGAATAAATTTACTTTGGGAGACTATTCTGTTCTCACATCTTAGAAATGTTTCTAGGTTGGAGCCCCAGGGAAGGAATGTGGGTGGGGAAGAAACCCTCTAATGTATGACAAGCATTTTACATATGCTATCTCATTTCATCTGGCCAGCAGTCCCATAAAGGGAAGGGAACTAACATTTGCTAAATATTTTATTTGATGTACCAGGCACTGTTTGTGGAGCTATTATAAACATCATAATATAGGAATTATTATCCCCATTTTACAGATGAAGAAAACTGAGGCTCAAATATTAAACAGTTTGCCATATAAGTGGTGAATTACAGCAATGGTACATGTCTGTAATTCCAGCTACTCTGGAGATAGAGGCAGAAGAATTGCGAGTTAGAGGCCAGTCTCAGCAAATTAGCAAGGCCCTAAGCAACCCAGCAAGACCCTGTGTCAAAAATATAAGTAAGTAAGTAAAATAAATAAATAAATAAACTGGGGGATATAGTTCAGGTAGGAGAACCTCTGGGTTTAATCACTAACGCTGCAAAAACGAAAACTAGTAGAGTCAGAATTGAGGTGGAGTTGTGACTGACCTCAGGGTTAAGACAACATTATACTTAGACCCCAATGAAAAAGATCTGACTATATGCTCACCATTTGCAGTGATGCTGAGATCATGCACTGTGTTCTCATGCAACACTGTGGATGAAGCCTGCTGCTGCTTCAGGTGCTCTGTCACAGTACAAAAGCAGAAAACAACTTATTCCTCCTTTGCATGACATGTCATTCTCTAGAGCAGTGGTTCTCAAAGGGTGGTCCTCAGACCAGCTGCATTGGCGTAACTCAGGAACCTGGCAGAAATGCAAATTCTCAGGCCTTATCCTAGACCTACTGAATCTAAAACTCTGGCAGTATGGTCCAGCTATCTGTGTATTAACAAGAACTTCAGGGGAGTCTGATGCCTGATAAAGTGGGAGAACCACTGCTTTAGAACATACCAAATTTGAAAGGAATTTTTCAAGACAAAAAAACGATGATGATGATGAAGAAGATAGATAATACCTTAAAGTACCCTATGTACTCAGGATTAATGTTCACATTCTTTGCAACAACCTTATGCAATTGACTGCATTATTGTTAATCCTGTTTAATGGATGAGGAAATAAGGGTTAAGAAACTTGCCTAGGGTGCTGGGGAGATTGCTCAGTGGGTAGAGTGCTTGCCTTGCAAAAAAAAAAAAAAAAAAAAAAAAGGAAAAGAAACTTGCCTAAAACCTAAGAAAGATTAAGGAACTTGCCTAAAATCACAGATAATGAGAAAATTGGGATTTGAATCCAGGCAGTTCTAACTCTAAGGTTTATGCTCCTAATCCCTATATTATACTGCCTAAAAAAACTGTAACGACATTAGAACAATTCAAATATTTTCTCATCTCTACTGGCCTATGGAAAGACAGGAGGAAGAGAACATCCATTATTTCCCATTTCTAAGGGAATGCCTACTAAACTAAGGCAAGCATCTGCTAAAATCAGTGGCTACTCTATATTTATTAAATGCTTGGTCTCAAAGTACTCCCCAGTGCAAAGCAAAAAGTCAGTTTGAGGGAGCACAGTAGGCCCCCCTGAGCTTACTGGTCTTGTTCTGGGAAGGTACAAGTTGGCTCCTTTCCTGCTACATAGGAAAGGAGGTCTTACCTCACAGAGCTTGGCATCAAGGGGTGCTATAAGATCACTTCATATAACTTGAAATTAAAAATCCATTTTTATCCTGATTAGTCCCTTGTTGAATATTAAATGATTACCTATATCCTAGGGTTCTAAAATTTCCCCTGTAGGTCCTTGTCAAGAGCCTAAAGCATTGGATGTGGGCCCTCCAAAAGAGCAACAGCAGATCATTCCCCAGAGATCTGTTTAGGGGAAACAATAGATATACAATAACCAGGTGAGTAAGCCCATTATCAGGAAAAACTACGCAAGGGGGCTGGGGATATAGCTCAGTTGGTAGAGTGCTTGCCTTGTAAGCACAAGGTCCTGGGTTCAATCCCCAGTACCGAAAAAAAAAAAAAAAAAAAAAAAAAAAAAAAACTACTCAAAAACCCTCTACTCAGGGGCTGGGGATGTAGCTCAATTGGTAGAGTTGCCCAAGGCCCTGGGTTCAATCCCCAGCACCAACAAAAATAAACAAAACAAAACAAAGCAAAATACAGGGGGTATCTAGGAAAAACAAAAACAAACAACAACAAAAAACCTCTATTCAATTATTTGCATAAGGCAACCAGGACCTCCCAGAGGCAGGAAGCAGAAACCCACTGGTGAACTTCCCCTGCTTGATTTATAATCAGGGAGCTCTTCAGCTGACTAGGTACCTTCCACTTCTTCAAGGTCTCATGGGTCTAGTGTTGGGGGAGGGTGAGTGTACAAACCCAAAAAACTTCCTTCAGGAATAATAAGTGTGGGTTGGTGACTCAGACTCTGATAGAGTTCCAAGGGTTTTCCTGAAACTGTAATGCTTTAGACCGAAGCATCAGAATCATCTGGTAAGGCTGATATCTTTATGATGTCCTGTAAGTGATGAACACAAGGCCAGGGCAAAGAGGTCTGGCTTTCAGACAAGTAATTTTGGGGGTGGGGACGGCCCAAGAGAGAAAAAGGTCATGGACATCATGTGTGAGTGATCTCAAATGACTGACTGCTTGAAGTCTGAGTTTATGGAAGGTTTCTAACTACTTGCATAGGAAAAATTCATTCTTTTATTTTATAAACATTTATTGAGTTATTTTTATAGACCAGGCTCTGTTCTAGACTCTGGGGATCAAAGAACTAACAGAACAGACAACAATTCCTGGAGGGGGGAAGGAGACGAAAAAATAACCCTCTATGCTTTGTATTTCTGGAAAATAACTGACCCACTCTAAGTGCAAACATCACCTAGAAACCTGGCCCAGATAATTGCCATAAGTGAAATGACTGTGCTGGGGTACACACCATGAGGCAGAGGAACACGGGGAGGGAACCAGGGAACACAGCTGCTACAATGGATTAAGTGGAGAGTAGGGTCACATGTAGTGACTACAGAGGAAGAACAGCAAGATCCAGAGGCAAGTATCGATTACCATCAAACTACAAAGGAGCCTCAAGTACTGCCTTAAGTCATGACCAAGGAACAAATGACACTAAAAATCTACTTAAGCAGTACGCATGTGGGACGACCTCCAATCTCTACAGTTCTGTTATTTTAAGAAGAGCAACTAAAAAGGAAGAATTTGCTAGGACTACCTAGGGAGTCCCAGAGGTAGAAAGTAGAGGTAGAGGTATGGGCCTAAGAGTCTGACCCAAAAATCCTGTGACTTCTATGACCCTGTGGCACTGGAGGAAAGTTTAGTGAGGCAACGAAAGACCAATAGGGTTGGGGATGTGCTCACTGGTGCAGCACTTGTCCAACACGTACAAGGCCGTGGGTTCAATCCCCAGTACTGCAAAAATAAAATAAAGAAAAGGACCTGTAATTACAGAAAAAAAAGAAAAAAAAAAGAAAAAAAAAAAAAACAAGGAAGGAAGGTGCTGGAAGCTGACTGGCTCCACTTAAGTTAATCAGGCCAAAGAACCAGGGGCTGACAGTTATAAAGGAGACTAGAAGGCAGCTGGACCTGGAGTCAGACCAATAAAGCCCTCATTTCTTATGAGACACAAAACTTCAGAGACTCTGAAAACACACTGGTGCCCTTCAGGAAGTTCTCTACAAGTTCCATAGCAAGAATAGGACCATCAAAAAAACAAATGGACTCTCAGATCTGATGAGAGCCATCCTCTAAGGGTGAGAGAATGGTCCCTCGGACTGCTGAGGAGGCAGACTATTTGCCTCCAAACTTTTCGATAACCATGTATCATTTCTTCACATCAAGCTAGCTGCAAATAAAACTGAGTTGGTACTACTCAGTCTCTGCCTGAAATAGAAAATTCTAGTCTGATTAAATTTCATGACACTGACTTCCCTGCTCTTAGGAAAAGAGATTTACCCACAATTTCAATACCTTTAATGACTCCTGTTCAGGTCTCCAAGAAATGGCTGGTTTGGTTTAAAAAGGAGATAAGAGTTCCTTTAATAAAAGAAGTTTATCATGATAAATCACTTTAATGTTTTTATTTCCCCTCACAATCATTACCATAAATCCTTTAAAAAAACAAAATGTAACAGACTCAGGCCAATTATCCCAGTTAGGCTGTTGTGGCTCCTTTTATTGGAAAGCTGTCCCTTCTGGAATTTTGCACATTCAACCAGACCTTTGTATGGCCCTTTCTATTAGTGCTCATACCTGAGATAAGGAAACTATGCTGTGGTCAGTGACAATAACCAACAGGACCAAGTGTATTTTGTTGAATGTCCCTGTTATAGTTTGGATCTGGAATGCCCCCTCCCCCCCCAGTCTCCTGTGGTAAAGGTTTCGTCCCCAGTGAAGCATTGTTTAGGGAGAGGTTTGGGGAAAATGATTAGATCACGAGGGTTCTGACCTCATCAGTGGATTATTGGAAGTTAGATGAAGTAGGTCACTGGGGGCGTGCCCTTGGGGGACTACATCTTGTCTCTGGTCCTTTCTTTCTCTCTGCTTCCCAGTTGCCATAAGCTCAGCAGCTTTCCTCCATCATGCCCTTCCACCATGATATGCTATCTCACTTCAGGCTCAGAGTAATGCAGTTGATCAATCATGAAATGAAACCATGAGCCAAAATAAACTTTTCCTCTTCCAAGTTGTTTGTGTCAGGTATTTTTGGTCACAATGATGAAAAGCTGGTTAACAGTCTCTTACCAATTTCGTCAAGTAGTTCCTGAGATGGTGGTGGTAGTTCATCAATGTGATGCTGTGAAATGGCTTCCACTAGTTCTTAAAAAAGATAAAGGGGAAAATGACTTAACACCTTCCTGGATCTGAAGTGACTTTTCTAAGCCCCCCATGAACTTGATAGAGCATTTCCCAATGATGAAATAAAAGATGGAAGAAAGTCTTTTTTATATAACAGTCCTAGTAGAGATCTCCTTCTCCTAAATAACCTTCTTAGTGGAGACTGCCCCACTTCCATTCCACTTACCTCAGTACTACGTGGTCTGTGCACCTCCCTTCGTAAGGTTATTTGAAGTAGGTTTTTACTAAGAGGCTGGGGGCCCAATCTGGATCGGGATTGCTTAAGGAATATAGAGGTTATGGACCAGCCAAAATGAACAAAAACACAAAATGGAAGTCCTTTGTCTATACGTTTTCAGACCAGGAGATAGAGAAGCAACTGTACTTTAGATCTTGCCTCAAGATATAATAACAATCCCTCAATATAACTCACAAAATCCCTGTTCCCTGAAGGAAAATTGCAGGAGTTGCTCCAAAGACATAAGACATTAAAATTAATGTAATGAAAACAATAGGCCTCAAGAATTGTTAAAACATCAGACCCTTTGGGCTGGGGATGTAACTCAAAACATCATGTTGGAGTTGGGGATATAGCCCAGTGGTAAAGCACTTCTGTAGCAGGCATAAGGCCTTGGGTTCAATTTCCAGTACCCCACCACCTGCTAAAAAAATCCTTAACAGTATCAGACCCTTTGATTCAGAAACTGTCTTCTAAAAATCCACCCTGAGAAAAGGATCAGAAGTACAATTAAGATTATATACTCAGAGCAAAAAATTGTAAAGCAATATAAATCTTCAACATTAGGAAATATTAGCATACATATAGAAATGAACTATTATGCAGCTATTTTATATATATAGAATGATTTTTAATGACAAGGGAAAATCCTCAAAATGCATTTATTCCTCAGTATCTGTAGGGGACTGATTCTATGATCTCTCCTACCTGTGAATACCAAAATCCATGGATGCTCAAGTCTCTTACATAAAATGGTATAATATTTGCATATAATCGATGTATATCCTCCCATACAGTTTAAATCATCTCTAGATTACTTACAATAACTAATATGTAGTAAATGCTACGTAAATAGTCATTTTACTGTACTGTTAAGCGAATAAGGACAAGACGAAGAGCCAGTATATGTTCAGAACAATTTTCCTCAAATATTTTTGACTTGCTGGTGGTGAAATGTGGGATGTTACCCAGAGAAGGAAGTGAACTATATATCATCAAGGAAACAAAGCAGTCTAGAACTGATATACAACTCTGCTAATTTTTTTATGCTGCGTATCTTTATATGCACCAAAATTATACATGAAATTTAAAAAGTTAAATAATCATTTTCTTTAAAAAATATTTTTAGTTGTAGATGGATGGACACATGCCTTTATTTTATTTATTTTTATGTGGTGCTGAAGATCAAACCCAGTGTCTCAGGAGTGTGACACAAGTGCTCCACTGCTGAGCCCAGTGTCCCAGCCCGATCATTTTCTTTTTAAAGCTTTGCTTTATTCTCTTTGCTTTATTTTCTATAACAAATGTGTTTTACTTTTATAATCAGGGGAAATAGCATTTTTGTTGAACCAAATGTAGCCCCAATTTAAGTCTCCTTAAATTGGCTACTATTATGAACTTCTACTTTGATATGACACACAGGTACCTTTAGGCAGGCTCCTTCTCTGGGTGGCTTGGGTTGATGTGTCAGATGTAGTAGCCATGCTAGAGGAACCAGCTCCGACACATGCAGACAATCTTTTCTAAGAGTCAGACATAAACATAGTAACTGACACACGTGTTGAGTAAACAAGTACATGCAGTTCAATCATTTCCACTTTAAAAAAAAACATTTTTAGTTGTTGATGGGCCTTTAATATTTTTATGTGGTGCTGAGAATTGAACCCAGTACCTCACACATGCTAAGCAAGTAAGTGCTCTACCATTGAGCCATAACCCCAGTCCTCATTTCCACTTTTTTATTTAGTAAATTGAACTCATTAAATAGACCTCCTCTGGAAGCATTCTCACCCCTCTCTGCCTCCTCAGCATTTAGTACTTACCTCTGTGTGATTATTAGGCCTCTCTTTCTCTCTAGGCAATGAGTCACTTTAAGGCAGATTATATGTCTTAGACTAGATAGAAAAGATATTTGATGCTGGCTGCATATGGTTGCAGGACTCAAGAACTATATATATATGTTTTAAATTGAAAACTCTAGAAAATCCAATTTCTACACTAAATTCAGTGGGTCTGATATGCTGGCCTGGCACTCAGAAACTATCTAGTCAACATTCTGTTGCATGAAAGGATAAAATTCCTTATCACTTCCCAACTCCTTTATTTATTCATTTAGCTATAATGAGGATTGAATACAGGCCTCACACATGCTAGGCAAGTGCTCTACTATTGAGCTACATATCTATTCCTTTTCATTTTGAGACAGAGTCTAACTAACCTGCCCAGGTTGACCTCAAACTTGCAATCTTCTTGCCTGAGCCTTCCAAATAGCTGGGATTACAGATGTGTACCACTGCACCTGGCTTAGAGCTGAGTAAAATGCTTTGTGAGCCAAATGCCCAAAGAAGTTGACAATTTTTCATTGAGGGCCAAAGCAAATAATCTGTCCATAAAAATGTCAGCTAAAAGGGTGTTAGTAAACAGTATGAAGTAAGAAACTTGTGGTTTTCTCAAAGAGAATATACACGTAAAATATGAGGGAGACAGAGAGAAGAAAAAAAGAGGTTAAAAAAGGTAGGATACAATTAAGCGTTGTTCCTTCAGGTTATCAGTTTAGGAGTTCAGAGAAGAGGGAAGGGAGAGCAATCAAAACTCTCAGGGAAGTAACCAGGGGAGGTTTCAAGGAGGAAACAAATAAGCCTCATACGATATAGACTCAGGCAAGGAGTCCCAGGGAATCCTGGAGATGATCCAGCTTATTTTCTGTCGCTTAGTGGATTTGGAAAAATCTTGGACCTTCGCATCTCTGAGCCCCTTGGGGTGATCCTATGAGTGTATAATGCTGAATTGGTAACCACACCAGATTGATCAATTTTGGAGTGGAATCTCAGAGTAACTAAGAAGAGAATCCAGGCTCTTTGCTTTTTCTCGAACAGTTGTAAATTTATCAGGAAAAATTCGAATAGATTCTTGGCTATTCCAGCAAGAGGTAGACTTTGTTTGATCCTGAAGTGTGATACTTTCTAGGCAGTCTTTATACCGACTGGCAGATGAAGAAATTGACCCTATTGGAGAAAAAAGGGTGGTTAGTGTCTGAATTCTTTACATTACAAATGAAACTCTCAAAACTCTTTAACTATGCAGATTTCCCAAAGTTGCTAACAAATGAAATAATCACTAATCTGAGACCCCTCTCCTCAAGGTCTGAAAAATGAGAATCTTGGGCTGGGGTTGTAGTTCAGTGGTAGTGCGCTTGCCTAGCACATGGAAGGCACTGGGTTCAATCCTCAGCACCGCATAAAAATACATAAGTGAAATAAAGGTATTGGGTTCATCTACAAATTAAAAAATGTAAAAAAAATGAGAAACTCTAAACCTGGCCATCAAAATAAAATAAAGGGAGATTAAACCACAAATATGCTGGAAATATGGATACTACAGAAAAGATATTTGATGCTGGCTGCATATGGTTGCAGGACTCAAGAACTATATATATTGTATACAATCATAGAAATTAAAAGTTGTACCCCCCAAAAAATAAAAACTATATATATATTTAAGCACTATTTGTTTTTAAATTAAAAACTGAAGAGAATCCAGTTTCTACACTAAATTCAGTAGTGTTCTGAGTACAGAGTAGACTCTACATTTGCATGTCTCTACTACTGTAATCCTACCAAAGCCTCCTAACAGCTACTTAATCATCACCACCACAACCGTAATGACCCCAACCTATCCCCTTCAGCTTTGGCCCCAAGGAAACACTTTTGCTCTGGGAGAAAACAGACATCAGGTCTGATCCCTAGCCTGACTTCCCAAAGCTAATGGGCAGGGGTTGTGAGTTTGTCTCCTGAAATACTTCTTCCTATTCATGATTACCTGGGCTAAGTGGAGTGCTGACACTAGAAGGTGCATGGTTTATTTTGGGTGTCTTGCATGAGGCTTTCTTAAAAGAGTTATCTTGCTCACAGGAGATACTAGACAGGTCTTGAATATCTGTCAGTGATCTGAAGAATTAAGAGAACACACAGTAATTATGAGAAGATGTTTACAAATGTCAAGTAATATATTATTAACAAGAACTTTTAAAGTATATTCTTGACAAAATCTTTGTCAATAGATTAGAATTAGAGAATGTCTTAAACAGAATGTCAGAGTCAGGTACAGTGGCATGTGCCTAAGTCTCAGGTATTTGGGAAGCTGAGGCAGGAGGATTGCGTGAGTCCAGGAGTTCAAGACCAGCCTGGGCAGCAAAGCAAGACTCTGGGTCAAACAAGAAAGAGGAGGAGGGGCTGGGGAGATAGCTCAGTTGGTAGAGTGCTTGCCTTGCAAGCACAAAGCCCTGGGTTCGATCCCCAGCACCCAAAAAAAAAAAAAAAAAAAAAAAAAGGAGGAGGAGGAAGAGGAGGAAGAAAAAAAAAGGAGAAAGAGGAAGAAGAGAGAAGAGGAGGAGGAGGACAAGGAGAAGGAAAGAGGGGGGGAGTTAGGGATAGGGAGAAGATAGAGAAGGAGGAAGAGCAGGAGAAGGGGGAGGTAAAGAGGGAGAAGTAGGAGGGGAAGTAGGAAGGAGAAGAGGGAAAGGAAGCCTGAAGAGAAGGAGGAGAGAGAATTAGAAAAACCTTGAAGAGAAATATGAGCTTTAAACATATCTCGGCAGCTAAAAATAAATTATTTACATAGATAAAAGGATATTTATGTGGAAGGCAGATTTAATCTATCCCAAGCATAAACTTTTATTACTATCATCATCATCATCACTATATTTCCTTGATTATAAGATGCTATTAATTATAAACCACATCATCAGTTTAATAATAGCTTATGATAAATGAAGGAACATACATTAAGTCCACACATAAAAATGCAAAGATGCAGATTCCTACAAACAAGGAAATATTATTTCCATAAAACCGAGACTTTACACAGCATTCTTAGGCTATTCTTTGGTGGTCATACATGTCTTTCTCTTTCAGTTCCTTTGGTGACTCCTTTAATGTCTCTTCTTGTTTACCTTCAACACTGTGAGAGAAAGTAAGAAAATCAATGTCAGCAAAATGCATTAACTTGATACAAGGGACCAGTTTATTGGCCCAGTAAGAAGCAGTTAAAAGGGCACAAAGCTAGAAGTGGAAAGTTTGAGTTCTGGCGCTGCTGCTAACTAGCTATAAGTTCTCTGCCATGTCTGGGCCTCATTTCTTCTCCAGAGATAGAACACTCTACAAGGGTCAGCCCAGTCCTGAAATCACCAATGACTCAATAGGACAATGAGCAAATTTCTAAGGAAATCAAAGGAGCACAGGAAATTTGCAGGGAGGTAGATGTTGGAGCAAGGGGCACAACCAAGAAGATTTAGCCACTGTGAGACAGCTTGCTGCTATGGAATACCAAGAAAGGTCAAGAGAAGCTTGCACCAAAAAATGGCAAAAGAATATTGTAGATGAACTTGGCCCATTTTTACTTCAACCAATATTTCAGATTCAATTTCTATACTCACTGGACACTAACTATAGGCAGATCCCATGCTGTATTCTTCCATATGTTTTCACATTTTTATTTATTTATTTACTTATTTATTTTTTTTTTGGCGGTACTGGGGATCGAACTCAGGGCCTTGTGCTTTCGAGGCAAGCACTCTACCAACTGAGCTATCTCCCCAGCCCTGTTTTCACATTTTTAATCCTTATAACAATCCTGTGAGACCAATGGCATAAAGAAAAGAATGTGGATTTTAGGTTGACTTGTAATTTTATTAATTCTGTTCACCAAAATGTTTCTCCTTCTAGGTACATAGTGGAACAGCACATTTTGGTCCTCTTAATTTACATAAATGGCCATAAGACTTGTTTTAACCAATGAAATATGAGGGAAAGTCATGAGTCACTTTTGGACAGAAACTTTATAAGTCTGTGCACAATTCACCAAGTTCCATTTTTCCTGCCTTGGCTATCCATGATGCACAAAGGTTGAGCCTCCCTCAGTCCACATCCCATAAGTCATGAACATGAAGAATGAGCAAGAAATAAGCTTTTTTCAGGCATGGTGGTGCACACCTGTAATCCCAGATGGAAGGCTAAGGCGGGAAGATTACAAATTCAAAGACAGCTCCAACAATTTAGTGAGGCCCTAGGCCACTAGCTAGGTGAGACCCTGTCTAAAATAAAAAGTAAAAAGAGCTGGGGATGTGGCTCAGTGATTAAGTACCCTTGGATTGAATATTTAGTACTCTACCCCCAAAAGAAATAAACTTTAGCTGTTTTAAACCACTAAAATTTGGAGGTTTATACAGTATAATCTGGTCTATCCCGAATTACTAGAAATATGAACTTAGAAATATTTAAACTTTCTGAATTTTGTTCCACCCTCACCACATCTTGTATTAGGGACTGAACCAAGGGCCTTGGAAATGCTAGGGAAGCCCTCTACCACTGAGTTGTATCTCCAGCCCTTTGTTTAACTTATTTTTTATTTTTACTTTTGTGCCAGGGGATTGAACTCAGGGGTAACTTACTGCTGAGCCACATCCCCAGCCCTTTTTATTTTGAGACAGGGTCTCTCTGATTTGTTGAGGGCCTCGTTAAGCTACTGAGGCTGACTGAACTTGCAATCCTCCTGCCTCAGCCTCCCAAGTAGCTGGGATTGTAGGCATACACCACCAGCCCCCTGAAATCTGCCTCTCTTTATTGGCAAAATGGAGATAATTGTATGTACATTCAGAGGGTTGTGGATTAAATTAAACAACACAGTGCTTGTCATATACTAGATACTTATGAATACTAGTTATAATTAAAGAAACTGTGTCCTAAAGAGAGGAAGTAAACTGAATATTACTATGTCAGGCATTTCACATCTATTATTGTTTTTAAACTTCTGATATAATTGTAGATTCACATACGGTTGTAAAAAAACACAATTTACCCAGTTTCCCCAGTGGTAACAGCTTGCAAATCTATAGAACAATATCACAACCATGTTATTGACATTGATTGAGACAAAATACAGAACATTTCTCATACCATAAGATCCCTCACGTTGTTAGTTTACGGACATGACTAGTCATTTTTCTTAATAATCTTTTGGGGGGCTAGGGATTGAACCACTTAACCACATCCCCAGCCCTTTTCATTTTTTTTTTTTTATTTAGAGGTAGGGTCTCGCTAAGTTGCTTAGGGCCTCACTAAGTTGCTGAGGTTCACTTTGAACTCCTGACCCTCCTGCCTCAGTCTCCTGAGCTGTTAGGGTTACCGGTATGTGACACCATGCCCTGCTATTCTGAATAATTCTAACATTTTCAAGAATGTTATGTAAATAGAAGCACACAGTAAATAACTTTTTGGGATAGCTTTTTCCTGTAAGCATAATTCTCTGTAGATTTATATGTGTTATTGCACGTATCCATAGCTCATTCCTCTTTAATGCCAAGTACCCTGTGGTATGGATGTACCACAGTCTGTTTCATCATACACAGGATGATGACATGTAAGTTTCTGGTTTGGGGTTATTATAACATTTGCTAATGAATATTTTAGTATATGTTTTTATGTGAACAGTAAGTCTTCATTTCTCTAGGACAAATGCTCAGAAGTTACACAATTACATTTAATTCCTATGTTGACATTCTTATCCTTATTTTACAGATGAGGATACAGAAGAGGGCAGGGACCTGTTACCAAGGTCACACAAATAGAATGTTAGAGTCAGGATCTGTATACAAATAATGGCTTCTTTTTACTACTCCTTAAATTCTCTAAAAAAGTTAAGTTGTCCAAAATTAACATTTGTAAGAGAGTAGAAAATACATTTGAAGACAAGTAATGAGTATGTGGCATTCTCAAGATTAACACTGCTTCTGAGTATGAAACTTTGAATAAGACACAACGGCCCATACCTCTGTATAGGTTGGAACTGAGGCCTGGTCAAAATCTCAGCATTCTTTCCAAGGATTTTCCTCATTTGGAATACTTCCTTACCTGAAAGAATAAAGAAAATATATTTTTACTAAATTTTTGCTAAGTTCAGATTATTATTTTCATTTTCTAGAATTTTCCTTGATTTGGTCTAGAATGAGAAATCATCTGAATAGAAAAGTACTTCCCTATTTGGGTTTGGATTGAGTATTGTATGGGAGGTTTTTTGCTCTGAAAGTTTATTTTCCTTGATCAGAGGGGAGAACTACATTCTGACACTCAGAATACAATCAAGCTATTTACTGGCTTTTCAGTTAAAACCACACAGTTATTTCTGGAGACAAATGTTGTTTGTCTTTTCAAGAATGCTAACTGACCCAGTTCTGGCCAATGGACACCAGGGGGCGTTGAAACCAAAAACTGTTCACTAAAGCTACCAAACAGAAATGAGAATTAGCTGAGCATTCCCAGAGATTTAACTGTTCCGCTAAGCCATCAAATACCTTCTAAAGAGAGGGGACAGGGAGTGGGGTCTTGAATATGAGGAGCCAGTTTAACTGTCTTGTTTTCTTTAGCGTCAAGTGTCTAAAGTTTTTCCTCCCCAATTCTCAGATAGGTAGGAAAATAGAGGCAGTATCCATTTTCCTTCCTAGTGTTAACTATCCTAGTTTATGGAGATGGGGCATACAGAGCAGCCTGCCCTGATTTCAAATGCTTCTGACTCCCCACATCTATCCTACTCCTTAAGGGCAGGTGATCTGGTAGGCACTAAGAATGCACAACAGAACAATCCCACCTTTAGCAGGTAGATACCAAAACCTCTAAATTGCCACCAGTAGAGAAACATGTGGGTTCCTCTCCCTGTAACATGCCCTGCTCCTTATTATTATTTTTTTTTTCTACTGGGGACGGGTCACCCAGGGGAGCTTTATCTCTGAGCTACATGCCTAATACTTTTTATTTTTTATTTTGAGACATAATCTTGCTAAGTTGCTGAGGCTGGCCTCAAACTTGCAATTCTCCTGCCTCAAGTCTCCCAAATTGCTGATGTACTACTGTGTCGAGCTTCCTATGACTCTCCTAAAATGATAAACACCTAGATAAGCATAATTTAGAGCTGGAGAGAACTTAAGAGATTTTTTTTTTTCAGTCAGACCCCACTCCTTTACATTAGGGGAGAGTGGGGCCCTGGGATGAGTGGGATGAAGTGGCTTATTCAAGGTTATATAGAAAAACTTGGTGGCAGAACAGTAGTTTAGAACCAAACACGTGGAACTTGGAATGTGGATCTGTGATACAGTGCTTGCCTAGCATGTGCAAGGTCCTGGGCACTCCCCAGTATTGTGCAAAAAAAAAAAAAAAAAGTGAAAATTCAGCACACATCCCAGTATACCCATCCTGTTCCCTGGTGTAGAAGGGGATAATACATCAGAGCCCTAAGGTGGGGTGGGGTGGGGTGGGGTGGGTGGGGTGGCAGAAAAAGCCTGAAAGAAGGGAGGAAGTAGAAATCCAAGACTTTTTCATGTACTTCAGATGTTTGTATGGAACTGGTTCTGGTTTTCTGACCTCCTGTCCTTACATTTCACCAACCCACTCAACTCTCCTCCAAATACAAATGGCCATGTTCAGACCAGGTGCACAGAAAGTGACCATGGGCAAAACCTCAGCAAGAAAAAGTAAGTGACCCAAGTTCTTGGGGTTTTGTAATACATATCCTGAGAATATAGCTGTTCATTTAAAAGCTTGTAGCTTCTTAAAATGCTCCTGACTCTGATAGGAGCTTGAATGAAGGTAGGGTTGGAAGTTGGAGTGTGCAGTAGGTGTGAGATACCCCATCTGTCTTGGTTCAGAGGGTTGAGATATCACTGTGGGGAGCTACATAACCTGTTAGGTGGATAACTCTGGTTTAAAATAACATGGTTAGCCGGGCAAGGTGGCACACACCTATAATCCTAACTACTCAGGAAGCTGAGGTAGGAGGATTCCAAGTTTGAGGCCAGCCACAGTTAACTCAGCAAGACCATGTCTCAAAATTTTACAAGGGCTGGGGATGTAGCTCAGCAGTAGAGTTGCCTAGTATGTGTGAGGTCCTGGGTTTGATCCCCTGTACTGAAAAAAACAAAGAAACAAACAAACAAAAATAGTTTCATACCTTAAGAATTTTTAAATATCTGTAACAGAACCAATTGTTTACTTCTACCTTGTCTTGTGCCACACCCCTGGCTGCATAGAACCCAGAGTCTCCCAATGGGTGAGTTCTGAGTTGAAAGTGTACTGTTGGCTATTATTAACTTTGGGAGAGGGGAGCAGTGACAGGGGTACTGAAGATTGAACCCAGGAGTGCTCTACCACTGAAATACCTGCCCAGTCTTTTTATTTTGAGACAAGTTCTCACTAAATTCCTGAGGCTGGCCTCAAACTTTTGATCCTCCTGCTCAGTCTTCCAAGTCGAAGGGATTATACTGTGCCCAACTGGCTATTATTAACTTTATGGTAAGATGGTAAGCAAGCAAAGGAAAACAATGATGAAAATGCCTTCTAGAGAAAAATATGGAAACCAAAATCCTAGTTTTTGTTGAATCAATAACTAACTTGAGTTGTGGTTTGAGCGAATCCCTCAGGTTTTCAGCAAAAATAACTGTGTACTTTCTGTGTGCCACCAAGGAGCCTAAAATTTAGTGAGAGACCATGTGTGGTGGTGGTGGTGGGGAGCAGCAAGTACTACTGTATATGTTATAAAAATACAAGGGAGGTGTAAGTGACACGGTGTATAGATATCATGAGGCTGGTGAGGAGCAGAGGATTCAATCTAATAAGAGGAGATCACTGTGCCTTGTTTTATTCATCTGTAAAATGGTCTGGATGAAGTTATCTCTAAGGTCCCTTCTAGCTCTACACATCCACGATCCAAGAGAAAGCAAAGGCAAGTAATTCTCAAACAAATCTGCCATAGGGCTTACCACAGATTGGAGGTTGGGCAAATGCACCTTGCATTTCTTCGAAGTCCTTTTCTATGGGACTTGAGGTCTATAAAAGAATAATAGAAGAGCAAAGAAAGAAGATTCAATGGAGGCATAAATATCAAAAAGTTCAGAAAGAATTTTCTTGGGGGGCTGGGGAGATAGCTCAGTCGGTAGAGTGCTTGCCTTGCAAGCACGAGGTCCTGGGTTCGATCCCCAGCACCAAAAAAAAAGAATTTTCTTTCTTTCTTTCTTTTTTGTGGCACTGGGGATTGAACCCAAGGCCTTACACATGGTAGGCAAGTACTTTACCACTGAGTAACACCCCCAGAACTCATGATCATCTTTTTTTTTTTAAATATTTTTTCTAGGGCTGGGGATATAGCTCAGTTGGTAGAGTGCTTGCAAGGCCCTGGGTTCAATCCCCAGAACCGCAAAAAAAAAAAAAAAAAAAAAAAAAATTATAGTTGTATATGGACACGATACCTTTATTTTTATGTGGTGCCAAGGCTCAAACCCAGTTTCCCATGTACAAGGCAATCGCTTTACCACTGAGCCACAAGCCCAGCCCTTCATGACAATCTTAAACCTTAAAATCTTCATAAGGTCCCTATATCTTTTATAGGAAAAGAACACACCTGATTCACAGACATTATTATTTATGCTATATGTTTCTCTCAGCAACCAGCCATCCCTCTACCTCCTATTGCGAGGAGGAATTTTGTGACTTTCTTTATATCATTCTCTACTGCTCATCCCAATCTTCCAACAAAAATGTTTTGGTTCTTGGGAGCTTTATCAAAAGAGTCAAGGAAAGTTGAAAAAATGGTCCAGTGTGAAAAACTATGAGGTGAGAAGTCAGAAAAATGGTTCCTTTTGGGGGAAGGCACTGATGGGAAGAGAGGACGTGTATGTGTGCTATGTATATCCTACAGACGTGTATGTTTTTAAAATATTTTTATTAAAGATTTCTTAACATTCACAGTAAAATAAAGAATACTTAAAGGACTGTTAATAAGGGAAAACTGTTCTGAGTTTTCAGAAATGGAGACAAGTGATAATTATACTTTTGATGTATTCTGGGATTCTTCTTATCAGTCAAATGCTTTGCTTGACATGTACATTCCTCCCTTTTTACCACCCCACCTTTCATATTGATAAAAGATTCCAAAAAGGTGGCAGAGATTGGGGATAGGTGGGGAAGAAATCATATAAGTAATAAAAGAATACAGTGAATTTCATTTTACAAATGAAAATACTTTGTACAAGCAGGTTCATGCAAATGTGAGCAGACTCCCAAGAAAACCTGTGTCCTGGACAGACTCATGTTTTTTGCTGAACACTTTCCTCTTTTTTGATTTCTCCTGCCACTAAAGCTTGGCAGACCGGGTTTAATTATCTACATCTGCAGAGTCATCAGTTCTTCATAGAGAATGACAACCTTGTTCTGTTCCCCACAGAAAAGACATGAGAATGAGATACCATGAATTAAAGTTGTCCTAGAAAAAAGTACAAAGTGCTGTACAAATGCAAAAACTTTAACTTGGGGAGATTGCATATGACCTTCCATTTTCAAAAATCTAATTTTTCCAAAATTTTAAAATCATGTATGAAAACACTAGTAAATGGGCATTGGATACTTTTATGGGTAAGCTATTTTTCTTAATAAAAATGATTTAAAAGGAACAAAGCAAAAGAAAAACCTGAAAACACACTTTACCCTGAATGTGATGTTTACCTCTAGAGCCAAGTTTTCTTGAGCAGCAGAGGAGTAAAAATACTCATATTCCGGAGTTAAAAATTCATCTGTTATGTCCTCAGAAGATTCTGGTGAACAAGTTGACTGCATAGACTGATCCTATTAATAATAAAGGAAATCACTTCTAAGTTGCTATTCTTACAAACAAATGCCTTTACAGCTAAATACAGTGTTAAAAAAAAAAGGGGGGAGGGTCATCTAAAACTACCCAGCAGTCATATGACACACTGAACTTGAGTACCCTGCCTGCCTCTGTGGTGGGAAGAGGTGGTTGTGAACTGCTTGGAGTAAATATGGAAGAATCATAATCCTGAGTCTCAGCATCTAATATGCAGAATGTGTGCAGATTAGGCAACCTTTCTATTCAAAATTCTTGACAACTCAAGCTGAAGACTGAATATAAACACCCTGATCCTTCAAAGGCACAGACATAGTCTGCATGTTGGCATCATCTTACACATGAGAAGACTGAGGCTGCTTAGTACTTGGAAGTCCTTCAGGTATTACAGTTTAGAGGAAGTGAGGGAGCATGAGTTTTAAAACAACAATGCAATTTCAATAATAAAAAATAAAACTCAAATAATAAGAAGTACAGAGCATCTCCATTCTACCCTTTCTTTTTCTGCTTATTTTGCTACATTGAAGCCCTCATTACCACAGCACTAAACAACTTTCTTTTCCCCACTTTTAGACATGTCTTTGCAGACATTTTGTGGCTTATTTCCTTGGACACTGTTTTTGCCACACCCTTCCCCCCTGGTGCACTTAATAGATGTCACACTGAATTTTCTTAGACGAGCTGTACTATGGGAAGGCTCCTTCCTTGACTAGTCTGCTCTTTCAGTCACGACAGTATGCTCAATGTAGCATGCCCTTCCGGTCCTCACATGAGAGAAAGAATAAATTATCCTGTGAGTGCCCTGCACAATGCAATTAAAAACAATGCAGTACTGCATTCTTCAAAAGACTTTACATTTTATCACTATTGTATTTTTATGTGTCATTCTCAGTTGCTCTCTATATTCTATAAATGGTCATGGCCCTGTATAGTTAGTCTACCTCTAATGTCTGTAGATAATACTTTGGTGTCATAATATGGAACGACAACTTTGCTCTACTGTATTAGATCCTTAGGCTCAAGTTGGTTCTCGAGACCATATTACTTACGCTGTAAGATTTCTCAACTGCCCCAGATGCATCAGAACTTGCTTGAAAGGATTCATTATGCTCTGGCTGCTCATTTTTTCTGGGGGACAGGTGCCTGATACCTAATGATTATATTCACAATCAGGGCCATGGTCATGCAGCGATATTCAGATAACATCAAAGGGGTAAAAGATAGTGTGAAAGAAGAGGCATGCGGTATTCTGCCAAGGATGGCCACATCCCATACGTTAACTTCAATATAAAGAGAAAACAATGTTAGTTTAGCCTGGTCCCAAAATGCAGTCCTGGATTATTCACCTATTTGCCCAACCATTCAACAGTGATTAATTGGAGCTGGGAATGCGGTTCAGTGGTAGAGTGCTTGCCTAGTAAGTATAAGGCCCTGGGTTCAATCTCTAGCACTGAGGGGTGGGGGAGGAAAAAATGATACACACACACACACACACACACACACACACACACCAAGCCTCATTTATTATTTATGTGTTTACTTAGCAGTACTGGGGATTGAGGGGTACTTTATCACTGAGCTACATCCCAGCCCTTTTTAAATTTTGAGACAGGATGTTTCTTTCTTTGACTCACAACTGTGAAATAATATCCAATGTCCTGATTGTACATGGATTACCAGATGGAAATACAGTTTTCATTTTTAACCTGTCAATCTATTAACTGATGACAGTAAATGTTGTGGAGAGCCATCCGTGCCTAGCAGAATCACACTTCGCTGAGCCATGGGATTAGGAGGTCTGACTCCCAGGAACTGGTGGTCATGGGAGACTGTTTCAGATAGCCTAGGAGTAAGTGGCCCTGTATGGGAGTGGTTTACTGTCTGGGGATATGTTAGTTCCCTAAACAAATGGCTTCCCTAACACCTCATCCTGTCCTCACAGAAGCAGCTCTTCCCGGTCAGGGCCCCTTTACCTGTGTGACTATTTTTAAAAAAGGCAAAGGTGGAGTCCTCCATCTTGTTGGAGGTCAGATCTGATATGGCCTGATCCATTGCACCCTCTTCCTTTTGAAAAGAATATTGGCTCTTATGTGTTTATTGATTTGATAAGTTTATTAGTAATTGATTTATAGCCAGCACTGTCTTCCAGCAGTTAACCCTTCCCTCATTCATGCTGCACATGACTGAAACCCCCACAAAATGTCATTTATTTCTAGGTTCCTCTGGCATAGACTTGGGTTTATTTTCAGCTTAGAATACAAGGCAAAGGCTGGACGTGGTGGCACACGCCTGTAATCCCAGCAACTCAGGTTCCCAAAGTCAGTCTCAGCAACTTAGTGAGGCCCTAAGCAATTCAGTGAGATCATCTCAAAATAAAAAATAAAAAGGGTGGGAATATAGCTCAGTGTAGTGCCTCTGGGTTCAATCCCCAGTACCCACCCCCTCAAAAAAAGCAATGCAGAGAAATAAGCAATAGGAAGTGGTGGTCCACCTCCTCCCTCAGGTAAGGAAGTTTCATTTCTTTGCCAGGTTACATCCAGGACCAGGGTCAGTAAATGAAGATTATTTTACTTCCTTTGGAAAAGGTGGTCTTGTTTCAGTAACAGAAAAACTTATGAACCAGGTGGAGTGGCTCATGCCTTCTGATCCTGGTGGCTCGGGAGGCTGAGGCCAGCCTTGGCAACTTAGTGAGGCCCTAAGAACTTAGCAAGACCTTGTCTCAAAATACAAAATTTAAAGGGTTGAGGATCCCTGGTACAAAACAAAACAAAACAAAAAAACAACTTATGAATCTCTGGATAGCTTTGTCTGTGGGAAGCATAGTGGGGCATAAGAGATCTGCTGCTTTTCTTTAGAATTCAAGTTTCCCAGAAAGGTAAGAAAGGAAAGAGCATGAAGCAAAGGGAAATATGCCAGGTTTACTTATTTCTGAGAGCAGATAACTTGATAGAGCTCACCTAACCCAATTCCTCCAACTAAACTTACTGGTGAATCTTTGAGGTTCAGGCTGTTTGCTGTGCTTATCACTGTCATAGTCACTGTTGTCCATTTTTCCAAATGTGACATTTCCTCCTGGCTTATCATTTTCCCTGTGATACTTCCAGTCCATGTTCTGAAGGTCCTTGACAGAGGGCGGCAGCAGAGGAGCAGGCTCATTTTCAGACTCACTGTTTAAAGTCAAACTACTTTGAGGATGCCAAGGAGGAATTGTGAGCTGCCCAGTAGCTGCTTTCTCTGCCATTTCCTTCACTTCCACTGGGCACAAAAGAAAGCAGTATTTAAAACATCACTGTGAACATGGGAAACAAAAGCCTTCATCTTTAAAAAATGTATAATACACACTACAGCTCATACTGTAACAATAATTGCCTTTCTACAGTTACATTACTCTTCTCTTGCCCTGTTTGACTTGAAGGTGAAAATATGGGAAAATGAACGACAGAACAGGGAAGGGAATTTCAGTTGGTTACCCTAAACAACATCCTTGTGGTTGAATTCTAGAGTAAATGGACCCTCCAGTTAATTTAACAAGAAAAATGATGTCTGAAATTACCAGCCTGTAGTAATTAGTGGAAAGGATTCTATTTGAGTTTTGTTTAGCCTTTGTAGACTATATGAGATTTATTTCGGGGTATGTTCTCATATCTGTTTTCATTTCAAATGTCAAATGTCACTTAGTACTAGTATTAAAAAATTCTTTTAAATTTACAAAAGTGGTACAAAAGGAAAAGGTATATGAGATGTGTGAGAGCAACACTATATGATCTCCATTTCAATAATGTTTATAAATATCCACATTGTGTAGTGTTTTATTATACTTGTTAACTGATATGCATTTATATACATATAAATATTTCCTACAAAGTCTAAAAATGAAAAATCATTTCCCTTTGATCTTTTGTAGCCAGAAGGATCTTGCTTTTAAAATGGAAAGATCGCAGAAGAAAAATGTGGGAGGAATTTGCTGTGGTTCAAAATACACAGTGAAATACAGCCTGTGTACTTAGAAATATCAACAAGGTGAGAAATATCATTTTTCCTAACAAAACCCATGACTTCATACTTACTTTTCCATTTTAAGTGTATCTCTCCATCATCTTCATTATTTCTTGACTTTGTGTTATAGATTTCAGAAGACACAGACTCCACACTGGTCCTAAATTACATAAGTTTTTTGTGAGGAATAAGAGTGAGGTGGACACAAAAACATTTGTTCAAGTTCCTGACAACTCAAAGTCCACTCACCCAGACCTGTCCCCTACTTCTGCAGCTATTCCTAAAACAGCACCAACTCCTAATCACCACCAGAGGGCACCAGACTCCCTAGAGGGGAGCCTGCGAAATTCCTTACCTGGTAAAGCCCTGGTGAAGGATGGGTGATCCAGCAGGTCTCTTTGGGTGGCTGGATATAGGAAACAATACAGTACTTGGCTGTGTGGCTTTGGCTCGTTCACTGGTCTCTCTAGGCCTTCCCTGACTGAAAAATGAAAGGACTGGGTTAGAAAATCTCTAAATTTTTTTGTTTCCAAGTTCAGATTTCATGATTCTAAAAATGTTCTTGGGAAATTTTCAGAAATAGAAGAAACCCACAATTGAAACAGTTTCACCAGAGTCCACCCATCCCCCATTGCCACAAATCACAGATGATGACTCAGTTCTGCTCCTACCCTTCCATCAGAATTTTTCAGTAACAGGCCCATCGCTACACCAGTGATAGCATAACCACCAACATTTATAAAAATTCTGAAGAACAGTTCAATATTTTAGTTTAATCTCATCGAGTTCTGAACCCTAACTTCGCTGGGTCAGCTGTCAGACAGGCCAATGTCAGTCTCTCTTGGATGAACCTTCCTGAACTGCAAAATAAGGGACTCTTTTTTTTCCTCTAAATAGTCCATGATTGTATACATTTTATTATCTATTAATCTAACTCTTCAAAACTGTGATCTGAGGCAAAGATATGAATTCTCCATTGTCCAGAATGTATACTCTCCAGCTGGATAAGAAAGTAGAGAGATCAGCTCTGATCATCTTCTTTTTTTTAAGTTGTGGATGGACCTTTATTTTATTTATACGCAGTGCTGAGGATTGAACCCAGTGTCTTACGTGCTAGGCTCTACCACTGAGCCACAATCCCAGCCCATCTGATCAGTTTCTTTAAAGAGCTTTTTGGTAACAACTATCAAGAATCTTCAAAATGTTCAAACCCTTTGACCTAGTAATTCTGCTTCTGGAAATCTATCCTGAGGACATAATCCAAAATGCAGGAAAAAAAATTTATTTGCAAGTCACTGTGACCTTGTTCCTACATAAAAAATATTAAACAACCTAAAATTACAATGGGGATATCCAACAATTTCAAAATAACTTTACTATTTTTAAAAACAGCCAGGTGCAGTGGTGTACACCTGTAACCCCAACTTCTAGGGAGGGCTGAGAAAGAAGGACTACAAATTGAAGATGTTCCTGGGCAACACTCTATCTCGAAATTTTTTAAATTTTAAAAAAGGGCAGGGGGTGTACATCAGTGGTAGAGTCTTGCCCAGCACATGTGAGGCCCTGGATTCAATTCTTAATAGTACACACACACATACACAAACACAAAATGATCTCCGAGGTCCTGGGTTCAATCCCCAGCATCACCACCAAAAAGACAAAAAAAAGCTCTATCTCATAGAAGTAGTAGAATGGTGGTTACCAAAGGCTGGGTTGTTAGAGGCAAAGGGGGAAAAGGGAGAAGTTGGCCAAAGGGCATGTAATTACAGTTTTACTGAAGGAATAAACTATAAGAGACCTATTAGGCATGGTGGCACACACCTATTATCCCTGCTACTTGGGAGGGTGAGGCAGGAGGATTACAAATTCAAGGCTAGTCTGAGCAACTTAGTGAGATCCTATCTCAAAATAAAAAATAAAAAGGGATGGATGGGAGGGGTTAGTGTTAGGGTTAGTGTTAGGTTTAGGGTTAGGGATAAGGAGGGTGGTAAGAATGGAGGAAGGAAGGACTGTATAGAGGGAAAAGAGGGGTGGGAGGGGTGGGGGGGAAGGGAAAAAAATAACAGAATGAATCAAACAACATTGCCCTATGTAAATTTATGATTACACAAATGGTATGCCTTGACTCCATGTACAAATAGAGAAACAACATGTATTCATTTGTTAAAAAAAAAAAAAAAAAAAAAAAAGGATAGGGATGTAGCTCACGGGTACCATACCCTGGGTTTAATCCCTGGTACCACAAAAAAAAGAAAAAAAGAAAAAAGATCTGTTGTATAGCAGGTGACTAGAGTTAATTATGATATACCATATTCTTGAAAAATGTAGAAAGGGAACATTTTGTGCTCAACACAAAAATTATAAATATGTGAGATGATGTAATTGTTAATTACCTAGATTTTACCATTCTACAATGAATATATACCTCAAAACATCATGTTGGAGTTGGGGATATAGCCCAGTGGTAAAGCACTTCTGTAGCAGGCATAAGGCCTTGGGTTCAATTCCCAGGACCCAACATGTACACACACAAAGCTATATATGCTAATAGTGTTATCTGTCAATTTATTTTTAATTTAGAAATTATAAAAACAAACACATTTGGGGGTAGGGATTTAGTATAGTGGGAGAGCACTTTCCTAGCATGTGTGAGGCCCTAGGATCAATCCCCAGCACCACACATACAAAATGTAAACATTTATTTCCTCTCTAGTAATTCCATATATGTGCCTATAATTCCAGCAACTCAGCAGACTGAAGCCAGAGGATCTCAAGTTTGAGACCAGACTGAAACTTAGTGAGACCTGCCTTAAAAAGGAAAGAAAAAAAAAAAGTGGAGTCAGGGAGCTGGGGAGCTGGGGATGTATCTCAGTGGTAGAGTGCCCCATGGTTCAATTTCCAGTACTACAAAACAAAAACTAATAATAAATAATGATTCCTCATATACATTCTCCTACCAGTGATCTGTGAGAAAGTCAATTCATTTCATTGGGCTGGGATGCAGCTCAGTGGTAAAGTACTTGCCTCACATGTGTGAAATCCTGGGTTCAATTCCCCAGTTCCAAAGAAAAAAGCCAAAAAAGTCAAAAACAAAAAATCCAGCCAATTCATTTCATTGATCTGGCTTGAAATCAGACACCCCAAGGTAACAGTGATGCTGTTCAACTCCCCTCCTGTAATTAGCAAAGCATACTATAAAACAACCCTGTTTTCTGATTAGTTTGGTTTCTGAAGCACTGGTGAGTGAAATACCTGGTATTTCCCTTTTTTTTTTTTTTTTTTTGTGGCATGAGGAAATCCAGGGGTGCTCTACCACTGAGCTACATCCCTAACCCTTTTTATATTTTATTTTAATATAAGATCTTACTTAGTTGGCCAGGCTAGAATTATAGGTATGCACTACCATGCCCAGCCCTGGCATTTCTTTCTTTGGTAACGGGGATTGAACCCGGGGACACTTAATCACTGAGCCACATCCCCAGACCATTTTTGTATTTTATTTAGAGATAGGGTCTCACTGAGTTGCTTAAGGCCTTGCTAAGTTGCTGAGGCTGATACTTTGCTTTTGACAAATAATGATATCTGATTAACCTGCCAGTCATTTTGCCTATGATGTCTCCTGTAAGTTTCCATTACACTACTCTTTAAACTTTCTTGGCACAGAGAACATGACTAAATCTGTTTCTGCATTGCTCTTCATTACTCACAGTCCCTTTGTCACTAAAAATATGAAGATCACTAAGTGGCCTCAGAGCCACATGAGAGTCTAAAGGTACAGCGACACAAAGAATAATAAAATATTGACCCACCTACTATTTTGGTTCCTGCTTCTTTCCTTGTCCTTGGCTCCTTCAGTGGTCTGGGATTGTTCATCTGTGTTCTGTTTTCCAGGACCACAAAGAGTTGGCAGCTTACAAATCAATAAATATATTTCAGTGCTTTGATGAGGGAATTCTCTGTTTTCACTGTCAAAGACATTCTTGCTAAATGTGTAGAAATAACCAGACCTATCATGATGATTTTTTTTTTCTGTGTTTCTTATCTAGTAACCCTTCTCTTGTTGGAGGACTTCATCTAGAAATGTTGGACCCCAAGAACCCAGTCCATACAGAGTACAAATGATAAATGCTCAGGAAAGTGTAATTTCTATTTTGTCTGCTCATGAAGGCAGCAGATCTTTGTGGCAGGAGTCTTGGACTTAGGCATTAGTCTAAGCCTCACTCAAACTAATCTAAGAGAATCCTGTACTTCGGTTTCCTCATCCATAAAACAGGGATCAGTGGGGATGTTATGAAATTAAAATTAAGGGCTATGATACTTTTGAAATAGCAGAAGAAATGGAGTCTATGTCCTTTATTCAAAAGAGAGATTTTGGGGCTGGGGATATAGCTCAGTTGGTATAGTGCTTGCCTTGCAAGCACAAGGCCCTAGGTTCAATCCCCAACACCACAAAAAAAAAAAAAAAAAAAAAAAAAAAAAAAAAAGAGAGAGAGAGAGAGATTTTGGATCTGCTTGTCCAAACATTTAACATAATTTTAACAAACTTAATTTTCTAGCTTACTGCAAATTAAAGCAACAAATGTGGGAGTTTGGAGATGGCAGCAAGATACATAAAAGTGAGAGGAGACATAAAAATATGGTCACAAAGGATGGATGTGGTGGTATACACCTGTAATTCCAATGACTTGGGAGACTGAGGTAGGAGGACTGAAAGTTCAAGGCCAGCCTCAGCAACCTAGTAAGATCCAAGTAGCTTAGCGAGATACTGTCTCAAAATAAAACATTTTTAAAAAGGTTGGGAAGCTGGGCATGGACACGCACACCTGAGGCTGATGCTGGAGGATCACAAAATCACAGCCCAGCAACTTAGCAAAATTTATATTTTATTTTTAAAATAAAATGTAAAAAGTGTTAGAGATGTGTCTCAGTGGTTAAGTGCCTCTGGGCTCAATCCCTAGTACCAAAAAATAAAAAATGTCACAAGTTCCCTGAAGATAAGTTCCCAGAGGCCTTTGTGAATGGGCAAATACTCCTCAGCCGAAGATGAAGATGACAGTTTTTCATGGAGCATCCCAATGGATGATCAGAAAAATAACACCAAGGAAAGATTAGGATGTATTTAGAATATAGTCCATCTAAATATTTAGAATAATGGGAAGTTTGTAATTTTTTCATTCAGTGTGATTAAAATTTTAAGAATAAAGAAACCAAAGGAAGGCTGGGGAGATAGCTCAGTTGGTAGAGTGCTTGCCTGGCAAGCACAAGGCCCTGGGTTCGATCCCCAGCACCACAAAAAAAAAAAAAAAGAAAAGAAAAAGAAACCAAAGGAATAAATTTCTATTGTCTGAAAAATGCACATGGTAGAAATGCCTTATTTCATGATGATGCTAGAGAAAAAGCAGCCAACTTTTTAAAGAAAAAATAAAAATGGCATAATTATCTTATACAGTCATATGTACTTGTAGATGGTTTTTAACTGATGGCTGCCATCAATTCATTCCTTTCTTGTCCACATTGCCACTCCTCCTGCCAAGGAGCTGGAGTCTATGTCCTTCCTCTTGAATCGAGTCTGGCCCTGTGACTTTCTTGGACTGACAGAAAGCAGGACCTAGGACCAAGACTAGCTTTTAAAAGGCCTGGTAGTTTTAATTTTCACTTGGAAAACAGGTGAGCTGCCACAGTGTAGAGAAACTTGGGTGAGACTATTTACTGAATGAGAAACCAGGTGCAGAGAAAGAAGCCACAAGGAAGAGTTCAAGGCACCAGATACGTAAGTGGAAGCTTCGTGGACCTTCTGGTCCTGCTCAACCTCCAGAAGAATGCAAGTGAGGGAGTGACCCCAGTCAATGACCATTTGTCAAGTACCTTCTTTTGTACTAGTTATCAAACAATATGCTGGGACACAGAATGAGTTAAGACCTTGGCCTTATCCTTAAAGAGCTCACAGAGGAGTCATTCTGCAGCCTCTTAGGCCAGGCCCCAGAGTGTTGACTCATCTCCTCCGAAGTGCCCTCTTTGAACAGCAGATCTCTCAGGTACCTCACCTCCTAGTGTTGGAGCACTTAAGGCAACGTTTATGATGTAGTCATCATTTTATAATAGGGCCTGATATAGCCACTGGCTCTATATTTTATATGAAAAAAATTTTGAAAGATTGAACAATTTGGAATTGGGTTTAATACCTGTACTGTAACATAATACATTAAACCATGCAAAATTGTTAATCATTAATTGTTTTGATTTCTAAAACAGAAATTTCATATGGTTCAACCTAATACATATGAATTTAAAGAGAAGGACATGGGCTGTGTGGAACGGAAGGTGGAGAGACTCCGCCCTATTCCATCTTACAGGCCTTATTTCCCAAAGCTACAAGGTACCTTGCTTTTATAAGTCAGTTCCTGCACACAAGTCAGGGGCAAAGTTGATCCTGGCTCTAAGGCCACCCCTTCCTCCCACTCTGATTTACCTGTTGGATGGTCTCTGGCTGGTCCCTAATGCTTTCTTCAGATACCTGGGTGAAAGACTGCCAGCCACAGTCACTTCTTTTCTTGGGTCTTTTGCCCAAATGTCCCGCTTCAAAGTCTTTCACTGTTCTTGGAGACCTTGCCAGAGTTGGGCAACTGCCACTGGAATTTGACTTGGGACTCCATGATAGCTGCATGACAGGAGGAATATAACTCAAAGCTGGAGGGCCCAGGGCTGAAGGTGAGTCGTAGGTGTCTGAAAACTCTCTTGAAGTAGCCCACAAAGACCGGCACGTTTCCTGCTCATTCTCTATCAACTCAAGTTCATCTATTTTCTGCTGGGTACTCTTCAGCAAATCAACATTCTGGTGCATTAATGTCTGTGAAATCTTTAGATTCAGCACACACTTACTGATGTACTCCTCAGTCATGGACCTGTTAATCACTTTGCCCTTGGTTCCTCTGGTTGGCTCAGGTAGGCTGAGTGAACTAAGTGAACCATTTTGCCAGTACCCAAAGGAGAGCTCTGTGTCAACTTCAGAAGAGCTGTCATCCTCATCACAGAAATAAGCCTCTCTCTCCATCTTCTCCAACTCTTCTTCCATAGACTGCAGTTCATCTACCAGGTTTGGTCTATACCCCTCAAGAGATGAAGCAGTTCCTGGGTGCTCTTCCTCTTTGTCATCTCCCAAATTTAAACAGCCTGAGTATATCTCATTGATTTCGAAGCTACAGAGACTTGCCTGACTTGTGTGGTGACTCTGGGCCTCTTCTGCCATAAATGGAATAGGTTGAAAAGGAGTTCCTGGATTCTGAGATTCCTGGGTCATTAGACTTGAATCAGGGACTAGGGGAGCTAGTGTTACCTTCGTGGTAGGAGAAAAGTGACCCTTTGGTGAATGTGGTTGACTGCCTGTTGAAAAGAGTAGTAATATGCAACTGATTAAAGGGATCCCATAAGCAGCTGTGATGGTGTATGCCTGTAATTCCAGCTAATTCAGAAGCTGAGATAGGAGGATCACCAAGATTGAGGCCAGCCTGAGCAATTTAGTAAAACCCTGTCTCAATAAAGAAGGGTTGGAAATGTAGTTCAGTAGTAGAGTACCCTTGAGTTCAATCCTTAATACCAAGACTTAGCTGCTGCTTGAGAGGCATAAAAATATGGGAAAGAACCAGGCATAATAGCACATGCCTGTAATTCTAGTGGCTTTGGAGGCTGACATTGAAGGATTGCAAGTTCAAGGCCCACTTCAACAACTTAGCAAGGCCATAAGCAACTTAGCAAGACACACTGTCTCAAAATAAAAAATAAAAAGGGCTGGGAATGTTGCTCAGTGGCTAATGCCCATGGGTTCAATGCCTGGTACCAAAAAAAAAAAAAAAAAAAGGAAAAATTTTTAATTTTCTAACTTTCTTCCTAGGTGTGGAAGACCATGGATACACTCAACAGAGGGTAAAAAGATATTTCTAATCTAGGTTAAAGTTTCCATTTTGTCATGGGATAAGATAGAAATTTGGGGATGGGAGGCCAAATACTAAGAGAAATGTTCTGAACTTCATTTATAGTGTGTTCGAAATGTGTTTAACTGGCCAGGTGCAGTGGTGCACACCTATAATTCCAGTAGCTTGGGAGGTTGAGGCAGAAAGATACAAGTTCAAGGTCAGTTTCAGAAACCTGGTGAGGATCTGTCTCCAAATAGAAAATAAAAAGAGCTGGGAATGTAGCTCAGAGGTAAAGCACCCCTGGGTTCAATCCCCAGAACCAAAAACAAAATAAAATGTGTTTAACTGTCAAGAAATGCAAAATTATAGGTCCCTGGATCTCAAGGACTATCCTCAGATTTCTTTCTTTTTTTTGGTACCAGGGTTGAACAACTTAAAGGTACAGAGCCACATCCCTAACCCTTTTTATATTTTGTTTAGAGACAGGGTCTTGCTAAATTGCTGAGGATGGCTTTGTACTCACAATCCTCCTGCCTCAGGAGTCACTGGGATTATAGGCATGTGTCACTGCACCTGGCTTTAGCTTCCTTTTTACACAAAAACACAGGACTATTTGTCAGAGTTATGTTCTTTACTTTTTTTTTTTTTTTTTAGATGGGGTCTCTCAGTATATCATCCACACTGTCTTAGAACTCCTGGATCTCAAGTAATCCTCCTGTCTCAGTCTTCCAATCACTGGGATTACAGACACATGCCACTATACCCTACTAGAATTATGCTCTAATAAAAGCAGTTGAGACATAGCCCACATGGGAGGGACAAATAACTCCAAAAAATAATGCCAGAGCTGTACACCACTCCTGGCTGTACAGCTTGCAGTAAGTAGGATTAAGGAAAGAAAATAATGAGAGTTTGAGGGGCTACTCTAAAAGTCTCTAGTCCTGTCAAGAGGAGATTCAAGCGACTCTGGAATTAAAAGGCCTGGGTTCCAGTTCTACAATAACTTCTGTAATCCTGAGCAGGTCACAACCTCCCTAAATTTTACCCGTTTTCTCATCTGCAATGCCAGGGCATTATGCATGATGCTTACAAGGTCCTTTTCAGCTATAAATTTCAAGGTATCCAAATATACTAAAAAGGAATAAACCAGGAAAAAGGTTTTAAGGAAAGACCAAAATGTTAACAAACTATTTCTAAGTGGTAGAACTAAAATAG